>NW_022991632.1:530848-1130848 GCF_902827175.1 Gymnodraco acuticeps
TAGATGTATATATATATGATAGGTATAGATATATGTGGTATATATATATATATGTATATATGTATATATGTATGTATATATATATATGTGTATATATGTATATATGTATGTACATATGTATATATATGTATATATATATGTATATATACTATCTCTCTCTCGCTCTCTCTTATGTTCGCTCTTTCTCCTGTCGTCTGTCTCTGTCCTGTCTCTTATGTGTCTCTCTGTCTATGTTCCCTCTGTCTCTGTTGTCTCTATACTTGTATTATATGTCCTCTTATATGTTATTGGTATTATTATTAGCCCATGATCCCATGATCCCCAGTTTTCTCAGAGGGTTTCCAATCTGTAATCCACCTTTTAAACCTCAAGTCATATTGTGGATAATAAATAGTCAAGTCAGATTTATTTGCATGTAGTAAATGTTGATGCTGAATTGGGTGCACTGCATCTACAGTGTGTCCACCGATTCATTTAAGACTTCCTTTTAGAAATGAAAAAGTTGTAATCTGTTTGAATTCGTACATCTGTGTTTGTTTTCAACACTGTTGGTTTATTTTTTAAATGTGTGTGTTTCTTTTACTAAGAATAAAAGTATTATGAGAATTCAAACTTGTTTACAAAAAATGGAATATTCATATTTTCATATAAAACGAGTGCCATCGTTTCTGCTGTCAGCCTCTGATAGATTACAGCTTGGATAAAGTAAACAGGATTTCAATAATTGTCAAACTCCGAGAAACTGGTCTCGGGTTCAGAGTTCTCAAAAGCTTTCATAAAGTTACTCAAGGTAACTGCTGACACACAGTGTTTCATGGCTAAAGCACATTTGAACTTTTCCAGGGATAGATTTGATGTAGATTAAGATATTAATTTCTGCTCTTTGGGATTGAATGAATAAGTGTCTTTCCTTGCAACGTGATAAAGCACCCCATGTGTTCAAAAATAAATGGGAAAGTATGGATATAAGGACATTTGTTGGCGTCTTCTGTATGAATGTCTAAAGGATTTATACATGAAAGGGTTTCAACTACAAGTCTATTTTAAATAGAGAACATTCTTGATTGTATCATACATAAAATAAATCAATACCTCAGAAATAACTAGAGAATTGTCTTTTCGGCAGTCTTGTAATGTTAATTTTATAAATAACTACTAAACTTGATAACTTGCCCTACTGTACTGCTCATTAGGTGGTGATAATGTGATAAGGTAACACACAAGGAAGTTGTTTACGTTCCTTTTACCCAGATTGAATGGTGACATTTTAGGATGATGGCAGTTATCGTAGGATAAATAATACATTTTCAGCGCTTTCCTGGATTAAATGAGGAAAGTTGAGTTTGGAAAGTAACATTTTGACCTACTGTAAGGTGAGCACCATTAATGAATCTGTCATTTTAAAACAATCAAATTCAAATTGTGAACTGATTGCCAAATTATTCTTTTTGATTTTACATTTTCCTTGCGTATTTCTTCTACATTCTACTAGGTTTATATTCCTTGAAAAAAATTATAAATCAAAACCGTAAATTACATAATATAACATTGATCTACAAGAGCATGGAGGCAATAAACAACAATAAGTAGTTTCACAAAAAGATCCCCTGCAACTATTTTGATGATCACGACTTTCGGATTTTTGTCCGGTTTATATTAAATGAAGCTGATTATCTTTGGATTGTAGATATACAAAACAAGACATTTAAAAACATCAGCTTGCACTGTGTTTTGCAGCCCTATAAGCATGTCATCTTGTGTTTTTTTTGTGCAATGTATGAAGATTAAGTTCTGAATAATTTCCTAATTGTAAAACCATTCATTAATACGTGAACTTGAGAATCAGACGAATACGGCATGGCGTGGCCAAATCATATGAAAACATGTCCTGTTGCCATGCAGGTTATCCTGGTAAAGTAATGCTTATAGGATTGACATGTGTAGTTAACCATTTGTATTAAATTCTGTCCTCTCTCTTTCAGATGCAACTGTCCCGGCACACTGACATTTACCTACTGACTGACATGGACACTGACACTGGTTGAGAAGAAGGAGGACGAGATGTGAGCAGATGTTGATCTGATGACCCGACAGTAGCGAGGGACCACTGAAACCCGGCCAGTATGTGCTAGTCTTCACCTCTCTGTGCCTAGCATGTCTTTAAAGTGTCCTTAAAGTACACACTGTGTTGTACACCCAGTAATATGTAATCCAATTGAGGATGCTTTTTATTGTAAATGTCTTGTCAATCTCAGCCAAATAATGGTTTAATATCTCGGAAAGATGTTTGTTCCTGTAACAAAGCAAACTACATCAAGTTTAAAAATTAAAAACACCTCTTAAAGTCCAATATAACATGTTTTGCCAACTAGACAATACTGTGAGGAACATGCTTTCTACACAGACATTGCACAATAATAAACTTACAATTCCACATCATTGAGATAACAGTGAATTAAATTCAGAGGGGTTCAGAGACAGTCAGCTGTTTTCAGAGGATGCTGCACTTAGTGTGCCGCGGACCTAAAATATTTACAGCACTCTGCACATTTCATTCAGTCTTCTTGGTTTAGCTGAAATGACATTAGAAATATATATTTATAAATTTGCCATGGTGACAGAAGGTTCTGAAAAGTCTATGAATGTCAAGATGTTATTTAAAACATGTTTTTCATTTGGTAGGAACTGAATAGCTGTCCTTGTTTAATTGTATGTGATTCAAATCTTTCATCAAGATGTTATTAATATTAAACGAATAAATTGTTTAAATTAATATATTGAATATCTATATAACCCTTGACAAATATACAAGGTATTGATGTGTGTTTATTCACACTTTTTCCTGTGTTTTATACTATATGGAAGAGTGACAGTTTAATGTCATTTTATACACAGTTATGCATCTATTTTAGGTGCTTGGAATTCTGTTTCTTGGAAATAAAGTCTATATATCCTTTGTATGTTTCCACAACATATTTCCAATTATTTGAAGGACTGGCTGATTTTAAATTATTCAACAAATGCCAGTGTGTAGGATTTGAAAATGCATTATATTGGTGGTCTTTGGGTGTAGTAACTTAAAGACACTGTGACAGCAGACACTCACTTAAAACGAAATCATATTACATGTATTCAGCAAATGTATACATTCCCCTATCATTTATTTATCATTTATTTTTGTCATAAATGTAAAGTTAATGACTGATCATTTCTAAATGCAGCACTTGAAGTTTGATCCCTAAATAGTTTGCCTCCTATTGATAGATGTTACATCTTATTTATCACACATACATTTATATATTTATATGAATAGAAAAATGTGGTATCTCTATTATATCAACTTAATTTACTCTTGTAAATCTCCTTCTCAGTTAAGCTTAGGTCAGTTTGTCTGAGATGTTTTTATTCATGTGTAGTTATTTTTAAAAAAAAGTTTTGATAAATGCCTATTTGGCCTGTACTGTATGATGTTTAGTTAAGTTTAGCATTTTAAAATGTTTGCTTGGCTTCTATTTTGGGATATTATGTAGATATAGATTTTCTTTATTGAGTTAAACTTGGGCAGGGGTGGGATGTGTGCTAAATGCCATTATGTTACAGAACAAGATTGCATTGAAATGAATGTGGAAGAACAAGATAGAAATTGGCACTGTGGTGCAAAAGAGTGAGGTACATACAGTAAATGGTTTAAATGTGAAGTGAAGCAGAACAACACGTGTTCATTTGATCTCAGGGCTTCCCGTGTCCTGGCACAAATTTGAGTACTTGAAGTTTAATAGAGGAGACAAGTGTAAGCAAAAGTGTGCTTGTGAACTTCACTCACTTGACACCTTTTATAAGCAGAAGAAAACTGAAATTAAAATGAGAATAGGACAATGAAAATGATATGAAATATATATCAAATTAATTCTAAAAACTCTTTAGTGGTTAGATGGATTTTGCCGGTTTGGGCTGATACATACACCAAACCTTTGACCAAATTCTAAACTGAACTTCTGTGTTACTGTGCAGACGACCAGTGTGCCTCCTGAATTCACCACTGTGCCTCATTTCTACAATCTATCACACACTATTCTGTCAAAAAAACATTTTTTAAAACCAATACAAATCATTGTTGTTTCAACACAACTATATTATATTTAGTAAATCAATAGCATCTTTGTTAAACTATGTGTAGTAGGGTTGAGGTGTATTGTGTGTTCAGATATTGTTTTGTGCATTTTTCATCATACTTTTTGAAAGACTAATATTTTTGTTAGGAAATATATATATTTTTTTCACTGCAAGATGTATCATATTCTTATGTGACCATTTATATGATTATGATGACATGTCATGCCAAAACAAACACCAAATATTTGTGCAAAAATTGTTTTTTTTAAAGATTCTCCTGAAAAAATATTTGTTTTCATTGATGGGCTAACAGCAGAAGGTAATGCTTAGCAGTTTGCAAATGAATTGGAAATATGTCACTGCAGGCCACATGCATTTGGTCAGATGTATGCCTCTTTATTTGACCTTCAGCCTGTCTAATAATCTATCTTCTGATAAAATGTATTAAACAATTGGTTATACATTTGTTGTTTTATCGCTGCATCATGTGTTGCATTGTAAGTAGTGTAAAGGGTCTGATTATGGGAACACTTGTTTGTATTGTCAGCGACCATTTTTCTGGTTCCATGGTCAGACAGGAAATTGGTACTGTGAAAATTCAAACTTCACACAATGGTTTTCTGATAGGGTTCTTCTTTTGTCACCATATCTGTTTATTTTCAATGACCTCACTGCAATCTCTTTTATATGTACAAAAAGTATTTTTTCTTGTTGAATAAAAAAGTTAAAATACCTAAGAAATGTTGTTTATCAATCTGTGATATGTCTTATTTGAGTGAAAAACATCCCTTGTGTTCGGGAATAATTCTCCTGGACTCCTAGATATCTAACCTTTTTGCCCTTTGACGTTTATGACCAACCCTGACGTCTGTTATCTCCCTTAAGGAAAGGGGCTGCTTCAGCCATATGTTGTTGTTCCCAGTTTCTGACCGGGCAACTCTCGGTCACAAATGGTTTATTGTTGTGAGAACGCTGGAACACTTCCTTCTCGGTGTTTGTGGACTCCAAGGTGTGTAATCTTCGAGGCCATAAGTGTCAGATGCAAGTAATTCAGTGTTCCCAGCTGTTTAGGCTATCTCTTCAAATATGTTGATTACTCTCTGTGAACCAGTTAAAAGGTCTAGCAAGAGAGAGGCTCTTCAGAATTGACGTGGCAACTCTCCCGTGAAGTCAGAACCTCTGGCTCTGGGACTTGTGATGTGAATCCTCCGGCCGATACTCCTAAATAAACCATCAGTGTTTGACATCAAAGCTCCAGCTCACCCCGTGTCTCCTTCATGAGTCGGTGACTCCCACTGCATTGCTACACAGAAGTTTCCCCCACACCTTGGGTATGCTGGGTTTGAGTAATATAAATCCTATAGTAAAACATGTATTCACACTCTGCTGCTTATTCTGCAGCCCTGCTAAGCAAATCTTTATGTTGCTTTTTATTTTGTTTGCAGAAATTAGTTCAGATCAGATAGATATAAGTTTTAGACTACTCATTGCCCGAAATGTGAACATTTACTTAGTTGTAACACCGTTTAATAAATGTAGAGAATATAGGAAAGTAAAATATTTGGTAGGAAATATATTCACTGTCTCTGAAGAACCAATGCCTATTTAAAAGTTCTCTGAAGTGTAAAACAATAACTAAATACAAATGTTACAAATAAATAAATAAATGTCAATTTAATAAAACATACAAATAATGTAACAACTAATGGTTGAAACGTAAACAGTTATAACATTACTTTGAATTAAAAGCCAAATTAAAAAGCTGTATAGAAATATTGTCTCTCTTGGTTTAGTGGGCCCTTGATAAGTGTCTATAGGTAGATGGCTTAGTTAGATGTCATCAAAGTGTATGTGACGTTTCTCAGGTCAGCTAAGCATCAGACTAAAATATTCCTTTACATATATTGCAAAGAAAATGGTGTGTGTTTAGCCCCCACAACACCACAATGATCCTGCACAAGTGTTTGTCTTCAGTTCATTTCAGTCGAAAACTTATAGTTGAGCCGCCATAAAACCAACAACATCCCTCAGTAGTGACGGAGGTCTCGTCTGTGCTGAAAGGTTACCTTGGTTAATTTACAACACTAGTAGCCGTTGGCATCTTCCCGGCCACGCGAAGGCGCTGTCTCGTGCGCGGCTCCCTCCTGTCCAGCGGCTCCGGTGCCTACGTCACCACATTCCACTGAATGCGATGTAACAGCGTCATGAACAGCGTGTAAAGCGTGAAGGTGTCTCACAAAACACTACAAGAAACATGTAAGTTCAAGGAAAACGTGACAACATTTGTGTTTTTGTGTCATGTTCTTTTTCTGGTTAATGGTAGTCCGACTAACAACATTATAGTAGCTAGCGGTGGCTGCTGAGGCTTAGCTAACTTCTTACAGTCACTTCATTGTTTCTTGTGACGGATAATAACACAGCCTGTTTGTTGTGGTGTAAACTGTGTTTAGATGCAAGATGAGGGAAGCGGCCATCCTGTTCACACCGTGTGTGTTTCTGTGTCTCTTCCTGAGCTTCAGCCAGGCAGCAAGACAGGGACAGGACATGAAATGTGGAGGTATGTGTCTGTATCTTAAGCTCGCTCTTTGTTAAGAACAGAAACGTCCTAATGCCTGTCTCCTCTCCCCCTGCTCCCTGCAGCGTGCAGGGCTCTGGTCGATGAGATGGAGTGGGCCATCTCACAGGTAGATCCAAAGAAAATGATCCAAACGGGATCCTTCAGGATTAACCCAGACGGCAGCCAGTCCATCAGAGAGGTGAGGATGCAGCACAGCCACGTAGTGACGTGGCCAAAACCCCCTCTAACCCACTCTGTAGGATGCACCACTTTAAAAAGTCTCATACATTTACCAGACCTGTCTCCAATCTTATATATTAAAGCTTGTTTTATTTTTAAAGCAGGGTTGCAATAATTGAAAGTTTTGAATGATGATTGATGCAACCAGGTTCCCCTGGCCCGCTCTGAGGGAAACCTCCTTGAGCTGATGGAGACTGTGTGTGAGAGGATGGAGGACTACGGTGAGCACAGTGATTCTTCCACAAACAGGAATTCCTACATTAGGATAAAGTCTCGGACTGGTGGAGCGATGGACCTTTCTGAGGCTAAGCTGGATTCAAGAGTTACAGGCAGTTTAAAATTTGCAGTAAGTAAAACATTTAATCGAATATTCAAAGCAGGCACCTGTGTTCATGCCCTTGCATAACATTCCTTTTTTGGTATTGATAATAAACATTTTGGATGCAACCCACAGCCTAAAGTCGTGTGACTTTTACTATGTGCAGCTTGTAACAGTTTTTTTAATGTTTTTCTCCAGTGTGAAACAATTGTTGAGCAGCATGAAGATGAAGTCATTGAATTCTTCGGTCACGAGACAGATAATATCAAAGACAAACTCTGCAGCAAGAGGACAGGTATGAATCATTTTGATTGATATTTTATTTTTATTTTTTAATGCTGAGTTTTACATCTGATCCCTCTGGACCCCAAGCAATGCTTTAAAGTAAACATGCCGTGTATGGCGGTTTACAGGTCTATTGAACATTTTGTTCTACTGTAGTGATTGTATTTAATTTAATTATGTTCATGTCCCGTTTGCTTTGCAGACCTCTGTGATCACGCTCTGGAAATACCCCATGACGAACTTTGATATCATCTCACCATCTGAAACAGAGATGTCGGTAGCCGTAATGTTTTCAGTTGTCTCATCACCAGTTTACATTATGGGTAGTGGTAGAAGATGTATACAGTTACTATGAAATATACCTAAAGATCCACCTGAAAATAAAAATGTTGCAATTTAATAGAATTGAGAAGAATAGAATAGATTTAAGGACCATTTTGTCATTTTTGTAATGTATCTCTTTGGACTATCCTGTCACTTATTTATATACTGTAAGTTATTTTACAATTTTTTTTTATAGTCTGTTTTATATAAAAATTTCCTCCACATACTTTTCATCAGATAAAACTGTGAAACTGCACAAATGAAGTTATACTTCTGAGTGCATAGCTACATGATTTCTTACAGGATTAACTGTACTTTTCAGCAATATCATTGAATTACACCGAGGTGGAAATGTGGTCAATTGGTCCTTAAATCTTTATTCATTTGCATTGATAAATCCAGGAAAAAGTGCTTTGATGCCTACTCAACAATGAAAGTGTCATTTTACAGTTCTAGTTTATTCTTTATTGAATGTCGACAAGATCACAGGAATAACTTTCTCATGTACAATTTGAGAATAATTAGTTTTACCAAAGGACAAAATATGCCTTTGATGTCAACACTCTTGAAATATGAATCCCATGTAGGCCCCTTGCTATTGATTTCATATTTGTCTGAGTCCTCTAATGTTTACAGTGATTTTTTTCCAGAAAATGGTTTACTTTCCCAACATGCTGCCCTTCTGATCCAGAGCAGAACATATCTTTATACCAACACAAAAAGTAAAAAAAATTAGTTTAAATAGTTTATAGATTTATGAGTATGTAATCCAGCTACAATCACCTTTAATCACAATATTTAAAGCGTTTTTTAAATTTGTATTTCAAGCACCAAGAGTTAAGTTCTGTTTCCTCTTGTCTAGTGAAACTCCAGTGTAACGCCACCAGAGTGTGCTGTCGTCCACAATCTGATAGTTGAGTCCAAATGATTAAGATCTCAGTTGGAGAGTCTTCATGCTGTACTGTAGATGTAGATTAAAAGTATATTTGGTATCATGTATTTTCAATGTTTGAAAAAATCCGAACATGCTGTCTTGTGAACATTCTTCTGATTTACTGATTACTTTTTATATATAAACTTTGTAAGACCTTTGCATCTGTTTTGTCTTTAATTAACTATATATTATATGTGTGTCAATTTATCACAGGATTACAGTTCATTATTGACCTTGGACACCAGATTGACTTTTTAAGGATTTGTGTTAATGCACTCTATTATTTTTATTTACTTATAATACAGAACAATGGCTAGATTTCTGCCAGAGATATCACCACACCATTAAATCACTTCAAATAATTAAATATTATTTTACTTCCACTAATTTCACACCCATTGATTTACCTTAAACATTGTGGAGAAGGGATTTTAGAAGTTTCTCCACTTAGTCAAAGTTCGGAAAAAGGCCCGCCCCAGCACCCTTATGATGATCTTATCATGATTCCATAAACACTCAACAATTAAAACACAATATTAAAATGTCGTTGTTTGACATAACTTCAGATCAAACACGGAAAAAGGTCTAGATTTTAAAATCAGATAACAGTGAAATCCTCCAAAACTACTGTATCTCTGAACCATCTCTTCACTGAACCACACACAATTAAGCTTTACTATTTGATCTGATTTGGTGTCACGAATGTCAAATTCCTACAATGCTATAGTAAAACAACAAGTACATCAATAGTTATTACTCAAAAATAAAGCTCAAACAGATTTCACCGAAAATCTGCTTAATTGCTTCAGACACAATAACATTAGATATCATTGTTAGTTAAATATAATGGACCAAACATTGTTCACGTTTTATTTTACAGACTCAATTTCAATGATTGCTTGATCTGAAACCTCTGATGTCATGAAAACCACACTGTCATTTTCTTCTGGCCCTGTTTCTGTCATTTCCACTGCCCTGCTGGCTATATTCTCCACCTCCATTGGGTACGTTTCCTTAGCTGCATCTTTTACTTCAGCACAGCTACATTGCTCCTCCTCAGCCACTTGAAACCTATCGTCATCACCTGTCTTGCTTTCTGTCCCATCATCAAGAGGCGTTTCCTCAAACTCGTCTTCTTCTGCTTCAATAACGGTGTCCCCAGAGCCGTGGCTGCTGAAGCTGCTGCAGGACAGAGTGTCTTCTTCAACATATGCACTTGGCTCTTCAGGACGCAGATCCTCCTGGATTTGTTCCACCTCTACATCCTCACCACTTCCTGCTGTTAAAGCATTGTGTTGCCATGATCCATCAATGACTATCCTCTTTGATGATTTTATGCCCACTACCACGTCTGGTAAACCCAAGTCCTCCCCTCCATTCTCTGGATCCCACAACTCACTTACTTCCTCCTCCTCATTCTCAGAGTCAGGCGCTGTATGTTTCCTAATACGATTCACCGCATCCCACAGAGACATTGGATACTCAGGCTTTTCTTTGAGTGTTAAGTCAGGGTCATAACTTCCACTTTCCTCTTGTGGATGAAGACTTGAAGAGCTGGAAGGCAGGTCTGAGGGTGAATCAGTGCAAGATGAAGAAGAGAACTCAAGTGGTTCTTCACAAGAGTCCAGATGAAGAGGAGGAGGGACTGTTTCTTGAATGCCAGCAGCGGTAGCAGCATCAGGATTGAGAGCTGAGGGACAGACTGAGCTCATTTCCAAAAGAGAATCAAACTCTGAGTCTGTCTTGTTTGATGTGTTTGGTGTAGAAGAAAGCTCTGATGGTGATAGCACATCCGAAGCTGATTGAGACACCTCGCAGCCTGAGTCTGAAGGTGAGGGAGGAGAAGAGTGAAAGGGTTCAGAGTGTGGTTGAATGTCCATTTTGATCTCTATTTGAGATTGAGAGTCATTTTCTGTGGATTGGGTCTGTTCCTGAAGATCTGTAGGGTCCTCATCTGCGTCTTTGTGTGATTGCTCCTCAGTCATTATACTCTCTTGTATATAAGAATCCTTTTCTTGGCCATTATCAAATGTCTGCTGTAAAGCCTCTGTATGAGTTTCACTGTCAGTTACATGTTCTTGAGATATTGACTGATCCAAACAATCTGTAGGATCCTCGTTGACTTCTTCTGGTAGCTGCTCTTCAGTCATACACGTCTCTTTAACACAAGCAACATCCTCTACTTGGAAACATTCAAGTTGTTGCTGCAAAATGTCGACCTCTTTGGCCTTTTCTTGGGTTGGTTCAACTGTTTGTTCCATGATGGGGTCTGTAGGACTCTTATCTGCTTCTTTTGTTTGTTGTTCATCCGTGACATCGCTCTCTTTCACAGAAGCAGCATCATCTGTTTGGCCACTTTCAATTTGTTGTTGTGACACTATCTCTTCTGTTATTTCTTTTGCCACGTCCTCAAAGGTGTCACTGATCTCATGTATTAGCTGTGACGTTTCACCCTCTTCATCCTGTACCTCGATATCGGACACTGATTCTGTAGTTTGAATTATAAAATCAAGAGGAGAAGGGGTTGGGGGAAAGTCAGTAGATGCAGGGGATAGAGAGGATGGGTTTTGAGGAAGAGAAGAGTTTTCAGAGCAAGGAGCATGACTTTCTGCAGAGTTGAGGGCAATCAACTCAGGGTCAGGACCCTCCTCTATTTCTGAATTTGAAATATGCAAAAGATGTGTAGGATCAGAAGATGAGAGCATGAGAGGTGGATCAGGGCTTGGTGCTTCAAAGTCTGGAATGGGTGAACACAAAGAAGAATTAGAGAGGTTGTTGAATGGCCAGAGACACTGAGAGGGATAATGGGGAGAGGTATCCTTTTCTTCCTGCTCAGTTGTAACATGTTTAAGGGGATTCTCTGTCATTTCAATTGCAGATAAAGCTTTGATGTCACTTTTGAGTTGTGAGTCAATGTTGTTCTCTTGAGACGTATTAGACACCTGATCCTGAGGTCCTGCACAACCCCTACCATCTTCGATGTCCGCCTGGTCATTGGCCACATCATTCTCTTGCGAACAAACATCAACCTCAGTTTTGACAGCCTCAAACTGATTCGGTTCCTCTTCTCTTTGGTCATCTGGGATTTGTTCATCAATGTCTGTATCTTTAATAGTAGAAGGTTTAACCTCCTGGTTCTCCACACAAAAGCCCAGCAATGATGATGCATCTTCAGGTTGCTGCATAATAATGCAGTCGAGAAGAGGGATTCCTAAGATCCTTTCAGCGCGCTCCTCCAACGTTTCCTTTTCAAAAACGGATGAAAAGGACATGCCGAGGGAAGATATTATACTTTCTTCCT
Source organism: Gymnodraco acuticeps (assembly GCF_902827175.1). NCBI lineage: Eukaryota > Metazoa > Chordata > Actinopteri > Perciformes > Bathydraconidae > Gymnodraco > Gymnodraco acuticeps. The sequence continues at coordinate 542,922 of NW_022991632.1, forward strand.
CGGGTGCCTTTTTCTCCATAGGATCTGAGTCAAATTCGTTCTTGAGCATGTCATTAATGTGGAAAGGCTTTGGTTCTGTGTTGAGGTCATCCTTATCCATCTGACTGTTTGATTCGAAACATTCAGTAGAGGTGGTCGATTGAAGCGGACTGTGTTGGGTGTGTAAATACAGAACATGCTCTTTCTTAGGAGAGGGAATCTGCTCCATTTGAACACAAATACAGGTTGCGTCGATAAGCAGTGGATTATTACTGTCCTCAGATTGTGGGTTTTTCTTGATGTCAAGTTTCCTTACTTCGACATCAATTGGATGGACTTCACCAGATTCCCCTTGGTTGAGCAGAACATCTGATTCTCGGTCCTCACTGTCTGCTTTATAACACGTAGATGACCTCTCAGTTTCAGTCCTGCTTGAGAAAATAGGCTCCCTCCACAAAGGATATTTTACTGGCACTGACTGAGCAACTTGTCTCCCAAATGCAGAATCAAAATTATTTGTTTGCGCTTCTGCTGGAAAAAGATCTGTCTTAGCTATAGTATCCTCAAGCATCTCACTTTCTACACAGGTTGGTGCCTCCCTCTTTGTAGCATCAGAGGTATTTGACTGCTCTGTGGGTGTTGTTGCTCTGAAGTCTACCTCATCAGCAAGTTTGTGTTTTTGGTTATAGCCACTATTGTCCCATAGACCTTTTGAAACACTTCTCAATTCTGTGTTTGTTTGCAAGGAACAAAGTGGCAAAGAAGGGGTTTCTGTGGTGCCTACTATTCTCGACACCAGGCAAAATATGGTCAGTCCGCCTGTCTTTTTGTTTAATCTAAACTTTCTTCCTTCAATGACTTTTGAGTATGGCTCCTCCTCGTTAATCTTTGTATTCTCAACTACTTGTAACACTTGTGGCTGCTGCAGATACGACATACCCTCGTGCTGCATGTGTGTTTCCTGGGCACTAAAATGGCTTCTTGCCTGTAAAGCACCTGTCTCCTTTTGTTTGTGTTTTAGTCCTTCAAGCTCTGGAAAGCTTTTTAGCATCCCAGCTTGTTTTATAAACTGCTTTTTCTCCTGCAAATCTACACAGACATCCTGCTTTCTGAGTTTAGGCTGTGACAAGTAGGTTTGTCTCTTACCTTCCTGCTCCCAGCTCACATCACACTGGTTCAACACAGGTGAACCTTTATGTGGGCTGTCATAGGGAGGAGGGGCAATGTATCCAGGAGGTTGGCTGAACATCCTCTGTTGGTAGCCAATCTTTTCTTTCATGTCCAACATGTTGCTTGTGTCGCTTGCAGGAGTTTGTAATGTATAATAGTTTGGAGCTTGTTGTCTGCCGCCTCTGTCCCACAGTCCTGATTCTCTGATGTTTGCAGATTGTCTGGCTTGTTCCAGCGCTTCCAGACGAGGATCTGTCCCACTCCTGCTCTCCCTCCCAGGAGCCCTGTTGCTCTCCTGAGAGGCGCCCCTCATCTCTGCCTCTATACGTCTCCTCCTTGGAAGTGAATGGCTGTATCGTGTTGCCCAAGCTTCCAGCTCCCGATAGCTGCTGTCGCTCCTCTTTGCAGAAACGTCCGTGTTGTATCGGACAGGACCACAGGGCTCCCACCTTCTCTGCCACTCCTCCCTGAGAAGTCCTCTCTCATATTCCCTCGCTGATTGAGCTGCTGTCCACTCTCTGTCTCTGGCTTCCTGCGGCTGATGGTCTCCCTGGTCCTGGTGCTGCTGAGCATGCCGCTCTAGAATAAAAGGGAAGTGAGAAGATGTGGCAGTGGCCAGATCTCGGTCGGTCCATTGAGTGTACTCGTGTGGAGCCCCTCCTGATCTTGATCCCGGTACAGTCCAGTAACTGGACTCCCTGCTTTGTTCCGGCTGATCACCATAGTACAGTGGATAATGGGGTACTTGATGTCTGTCATGGTGGCTGCGGGTGAAATGATGGAAAATGTGTCAGTAAATTAGAGTAGCTCCAGCAATGTCCTTCTTCAATATCACATTTAATTTGTATGTGTTTTAGAAACTCATCACAAATGGCTCTTTTTACTATCACCTTACATCATAATATTGTCGAATGCTGATATCCCAAAATTTAAAATAGTATGTTGCTTAAAATTATTCAGTTTATATCAGGAATGTAAAACAGCCATCTATAGATATTCAAGTAAAGTATCGTCAGTTGTTGTCTTAGTCAAGTAAAGTACAAATGAAATTTACATTTTAAACGTATTCACAATTCCAATGATTTAAAGAGTAGCAGAGCACTACACTCACCTATGTGAACAATTTCTCCCAGAAACAGTTGCAAATTTGGAGTATAGAGGCGACTGTCCCTGATTCTCTCGCCAGAACTCCATCTTTTGGTCTGATGCACAGATCTGAATCATGGTAGACAAAGGATTATTTATTTGAAGCCTTACCTGAAATTCAGATAATGGAAATGGAAAGATGGATACACGTACCTTTAATTCAAGTTTTCAGATACATTTCCTTGATGCTCATGAGGGGATAAGAGGTCTAATGAAATCCACAAACAGGAAAACTTGTTTTAAAAGGACGCTGGTTTTAGGTCCCCCTCCCACTCCACACACACACACACACACACACACACACACACACACACACACACACACACACACACACACACACACACACACACACACACACACACACACACACACACACACACACACACACACACACACACACACGTGCACACACTCACACTCCCATGGCACTGTAGCACATCCTCCTGGAATTTTATAATTAGGTTTTTAAATGCCCAACTTTAGCTTCATAATTTCTCTTTTTTTCTCCTTTCAAATCTTTCTACTAAATGCATGAAGCAAACTAATCGATTTAGTGCAAAAAGAGACAATATACTTTTTTATTTTATAATTGGCAGGGTTTCCTGTTTGCTCATACATCACTCTGGTCTACATCAACATTCTTCAAATGCAGTTTTCTTAACTTTCCCCAAATAATCATGAATGAAAACAAAATCAGTGATCCGCACTTTTGCATGGCACTCGCGTGGGAGGCGTGATGGCGAGCAAACTGTGCATGGAGATAGTGATCTGCTGTTTTGTCGGCTGAATTGTAGCGGAGGGAGAGACAGGCTGTCTCCCTTTCTTTGAAACTCTGCAGCGTAACAAACAGGCTTTCCTTCTGTGAACAGAAATGCTGTACATCAGCAGAGAGCAGGAGAGAGGGGATGAAGTGCGTACAGACAGCAGGCTGCAGGGAGGGCAATCTGTTGATGTTGACAGAATAGTTGGGTGGGGATGAACTTTGTTTCAGGTTTTAAGTTTGAGAATGTTATTTTTTATATATTAGACCCAGGTTTCGAATTAATGTCAAGACTGAGCTGACGTAAACCTGCAGTAGTAATCACAGTTTAAGTTTCAGTAATAAGAAACGTTTTGTATCTTTCTGAACTACAATGCTTGATCATGATAATGAAGATGTTTGGTGAGGATGGGTTTTGTTTTTCGATCTAAAGCCTCTGAAATGTATTTTATTATAACATTAAATATTCATTACTACTGTATATGAGCCACAACAACACAAATCAATGACTGTGTCGGATTGTGCGAGTGTGGTTTGATATCTGATAGTAAGTGGCTCAGCAACGAGTTACAAATAATCCAAACATGTCATTCAAAAGGGTTTTAACCCTGATGCATGCAGGATGTGATGCTAAAAGATACAAAAATACAGACATATTTTCTAAAAGTACATATATCTTTTATAACTTTGGTAGAATATGTAGAGTTCATGTAGGACCCGGTCACTCAGTGAGCAGCTAATGAAGAACATTAGGTTTTCAGGGCCTTTAAAGGGACAGTTCACCCCAAAATCTGAAATTAAAATGTTTGCATTTATCTGTAGTGTTACTTTAAATCTAGATGGTTTGTTTGTGAGATTGTTGGCAATATATGCTGTTGAAATGTCTGCCTTCTCTCCATTATAATGGAACAAGATATATTTTGGCTTGTACTGCTAAAAGCGCCAACACAAAACATTTTAAAAACTCAAAAGCAATGTGTCTTTAATGACCGAGTAAATCAAGATAATTGTGAGTTACAATAAAATACATTGAGCATGATAATGACGACATAAAGTTATAATGAAAAAATATAAACTCATAAGAAAAACCTGACAGGTGATTATGAGCCTGAAGTGGATTCCGTTACGGTAAAAACAAGTTGCTACAGATTGTATATCCAGATCATTGTAACAAGATGTAGTTGTGACAAGTTGCAGCGCGAGACACCCCAGGTGAATAGGGTAATTTTTTTAACTTAAAGGTATCAGCTAGAAATTTCTCCAGTTAATTACTTACAATAAGGCAATTGTCTTTTGTATTACAAGTTTTCTGAAATAGCATGTTTAAATATGCAAATTATCCATTATCTCATTAAATATGCACATATTTTAACACATTTCAGGAATCGAAATCTGAATTTTGGATATAGCCAGATTAAAAATTATTGTTTAATTTTGTAGTCATATTAGTATCTAAGGCTTTTACAGAAGGGATATTGGATATCTCTTTTTATCACTCCATATATCAGAAAATACTGTCAACAGCCCTAAAATATCCATTTTCGCCATGTTTTTAGGTATACAATGTTGTATAATTCAGGCTATGAATTATATATGAACAAACCCTTCTGTAAAAGCCTTCATAATATTGATAGGAATATAACTGGAAGGTTTGGTGTATGTACGTGCTACTGAAGTTGAAATTTCGAACTCAGAGTAGGAGAAAAAACTCATTTTGAGAAAACGACCTTTAAAGATTGCAGTGAGGCGCTAGCTAAACCTTCCTGTTCTTTGGATGACAGCTTGCGCATCGACGCACTCCGTGAAGGTATTTCATGTTCAGGGTCATTTTTTTTAAATAACCTTGCTTCGTGCAAGTGGCAATTGTTGTCGTCTTCTCTGTGAACGTTTTTTTCGCCGTTCTTTTGGCATTTTGAGATTTCAATTTCTAGCTGAATGCTAACCAGGAAGTGTTTTAGCACACCACGTGACGCATCTGAACGAATCACGTTGTCAGAAATTGACACCAGCCAATGAGATTTCGTTTCTTGGTTTAAGACCCCTTTGTGCTTTCACGATTGGTTGCTGATACAAAGGAAATGACGATATTTGGATCCGATGAGATTGTGCAGGAGAGACACAGCTTTCCAGCGATACCTCTGTTGACATGGTGCACACAGCGGTCGCGGTACTTTATGTTACGTTAGAATGCTAACTTTTGGTGAATTTAGGAGAAATCTACAGACGCAAATAGACAAACTATAGTAAAAATAAACACTTAAATGTGTATTTTGTACGTTTTCCTTCCAAAAGCCTGAAAGAAAACATGTTATGGAATCAAAATAGCACAAAATCTCAAAATTGACCAGTACTTGAAAAACGATGTTTTTGCCTGCCGTGTCTCGCCTTAAACTAAAGTAACATTTGCTTTAAATGCGTTCTACCTATTTTGGGTTGAAGACTGACATTAGATAATCCAAGATGATAGATGTTCATTTTGTATAACACTTCTTTAAAAATAAATGTTTACTAAAGGCACAAATGTTGATTACAGTAACACAGCCAAGTCTTGCAGGTGGTCCCTGCTGTCACTGGTCTTTCTTCAGGGATGCCTTGTAGATGTTAATGTTTTGATCGTCATCATGCTGCACAAGCTCCACATTAAATATTCTTGGGAGATATTCTTCAAAGAAACCTGAAGTCTCATGCTCTTCTCGCATTTTGGACGAAAGATATGCCACGGCTCCGTTCTTACACAGATGAGCTAGTGTCTCCTTTAGCAGAGGGAAGGTCTCTGGGAGGTACATAATATCTGCACAGAGCACAAGATCCCAGTTAGAAGAGAAGTCCATGTGGTCCAGAGGAAGGACATTGGGAAGGGATGTGGGCCAACCACTGGACGGCCTGTTAGCAGAGACGTTGGCCTGAAGCTGTGGGAGAACCGTAGGAAGGTCTGTGAGGGTCAACACTGCACCTGGAAACAATCAGAACCATTTGAGTCCTATGTGTTGTCAATAGGCTTGTCACAATAACTACTTGTGTCAGACAATATTTAGTTTTTGTTTAAATAACTGTGATTAACAATATTATGTGATTTTAAAACTATCTTATGCCACTGATATAATGATAATATGAATCTGAAAGGGAATGATTGTGCCAGAGATTGCAAACAAGTTTACAGTAATTAACAGTCATAAAAGAAAAGTGTATCGGTTATAACACTAGATAAAGAGAGTTTAATGGGTAAGTAAACAAAAAAAAAAGTAGAAAATTAAGATAAAAAGCACTTACACCAGTACAAAACAGACTAACAAAAAAGTAAGATGCATTTAGTAAACTAAAAAAGTAACGTATAATGCGCATGATAGAGAGTAATGTTGGCAATGATATTGAAAAAGTAATAAAGAGGAACATTTGACAGAATATTGAAGAAGCAATATTGCACATGATATGGATTTATTATTATCATGGTGTAGATATATTATTATTGTTCTCATTGTCCAATGTTTATATGTTTTGATTTACAGAAAGATGCAGCAAATAAAAAAAAAAGGATATATATTCAGGTACTTAGACATTCTCAGGATGTTTAACAGTGCTGGTTAAGTGACAGCAGCACCTGCTGTAGTACCTGCAGCAGGTCAGCAGCGCCTCTGGTGGAAAACTGAGGCTAGGCTTGAGAGTGAGCTAAATAGAGAGACCTATCCAATGGACAAGCAAACATAGCTGAAAACAAGCCACCGGGTAATTTTCAGGAGCGTAAAATGCACTCATAATTTTTATTCAAAAAACGAATAAAATAGAAATGAAAGGTAACAACAAACCGAGCCGTGCTGCCAGGATGCCCACCACCCCGGTCCCTGCTCCCAGCTCTATGATGCACTGCCCTCTCAACTCCACAGACTGCTCCTCCAAGTAACCACCAGAGCCGGACCGACCTATTAAGCGACATAAGCGGCCGCTTAGGGCCCCCAGCCACTAAGGGCCCCCTAGCAATTTTTTAAAAATTGTTTTATCTCAGTACACCGTCGCCTTGATAAATATGTTTAATTAATTTTGTTAATATGCCTAGATTGCCTACTCTCAAAGCCATGTATTATATTATTGAGTCAATCATATAATACATTAACCGTGTTTTACCTGAACCTCATCATGAGAGGACGGCAGGTTTGTAATTTCCTGTGTTCAGTGAATGCAACAGAGGCAAGGCACCAGACCAACCAGAGAGTTGAATGGAAATAAACATCTGTCTTATTGGCTGACAGGTACCTATCCTGTGAGCTGTGACAATGTTTAAAATAAACTGTCAGTCGAACTCAGAGTTTTTGAAGATGGACATAAGAAAGTTTTTTCTTAAAAAATACGAAAATTCACAAGTGGTGGCTCACACAACAACCCCAGAGCCACCACTTGAGCCAGGTAAACAAGGTATGTAAATGTCAGTAAACTTCCAAGTTATGCGAACATGTAAGCAAAGCATAAATTACAGCTACGTTGACGTTACTTTGAATCGTGTGGGTAAGCTAAACCGTTAGCAAGTAGCTATAGCTAGCCAGATATATTAAATAAACACTTTGTCATACAATCTAAATGTAACGTTTTTTAGCGTTACCTGGGGCCTCATTTATAAAGGGATATACGTTAAAAAAAATGGCGTACGCCAGTTTCTACGGAATGTTTGCGATTTATAAAATACTAATTTGACGGGGAAAATGTGCGGTCCTCCACGCAAACTCTAACCCAGTGGTTCTCAAATGGGGGTACGCGGACCCCTAGGGGTACGTTGGAGTACTGCAGGGGGTACGTGAGATTTATTTTTATGTTAATTGAAAAAATTAATAAATACCAATTTTAGGAAAAGTAAGAAAGTTTGAGCAGAGTGGGTTTATATTAACATATTTCAAAACGCGAAGTGTAATAACTGCAGTGGCCTCCCTGTCAGCATGACAAAGATCCTCAGTGAAGCACAAGCCCATGTTTCTCATTACATTGTAAGTATAACTTATTAAAAAGATCAGTTCAATGCAACTAATGTCGTCTTAGTGTTATTGCATGATGTTAAAATTGGTTTCCCATGAATTTAGTGATGGATTGTAAACATTTGAAATGTAGCATTTAAGTGTTTCTCAGTTACAAGGTTGTTGTTTTAATAAATCAGACACCGATGGTGCAGCACTGTACTGTACCTCTTTATATAGGCATTTCTTCCCTAACAAATTGTTTTTGCGCTGATCAGGGGGTACATGGCTGAATTTTCTTTTCAAAGGGGGTACATTATTGAAAAAAGTTTGAGAATCACTGCTCTAACCCATGCGTACGCACTAAGCACAAAAACGGGAGAGACGAGAAACTGCGACACCGTTGGCAGAAGGAAGAATGGAGAGAAATATGTGGAAATAATACCATAAATAAAATGTTACCTCTCATTTATCATATATGAAGAATTCATTTTCAAACATTGATTAAAGCCAATCTTAAAATGATTAAACAAACGCCTGTTTGCGACTCCTCAGTGCACACAAAAACATAACTTGGATAAATAAATAAATGCGGATAAGTTATTTAAAACCACCTCGAATATGTTGTGTTAATGTTATGAAATGTTTTCTCATAAATGATGCGGTAAGCAGGAGGACAGAATTACGTCTAAACTGACGTCGTTTTGCATTTCTATAGGTTGTAGATACGAGCATGGTTTTATACTATCACGTTTAATCGTGTTTTATGCCGTTTGCCAAGACTTGATAAGTCGCTCGTAAAACACAGGAGGTATGGAAACTAAGAACACCATATGTGGTAAATTGTACAGCTAATATAACACAACACATTAGTTGTATTTCCTTTAACTGGTGGATTATGGATATATAGTTGCTGATCGAAAGCTGGAACACAAACCACCAAATACAAAAAAACAATTCAGATCCAGTCGTCATGACTCCACTCCGGAGGGATTCCCCGATCATTTCTTAGAGTTTCTCATCAAGGGGGTGTCTCCTGTCCCCGGTACAAACACACTGCCTGAGGAAGGTTATGTGTATTTTTGTTGTCATTAACCTTTTTCGGATCACTTATTTATTTTGGTGACGATCCGACCTCCATGCTGCTACTCTGGTTCAAACTGCATCCACCAAACAATATGATTTATCTCGACCTCCCCAAAATAACCAAAATCTGACACGGTGTGAGATGTCTTTTTTAGCTGTTCTGTCGTAATTTCCTGCGATCTTCTTCATAAAGTCAGTCAAAATGAATGAATGAATGGGCGTTTCTTTGACTATTTATAGGTAAATATGGGCGTTACGTAAAGCTGCGCCGCATTTCGAGTCGATTGTGATTTATAAAGGGAAACAGGCGTAGGACGTGCCGTACACACTTCCCTTGCCGTTACGCAATGTTTTGTGAATCGGAAAATGTCTGTACCTATTTTTTGGATTTCTACTACGTAAGCAACCTTCCCACGTGAATCCTACGCACAGCGTTATAAATGAGGCCCCTGGTAATTTCAAAGAAAGCTCAAAGAAAATGTTGACTTACTGTTCGACATGAAGCTAGAAGCTACCTTACAGTACACAGTTGATCCCGAGTCCTGTCAGTTAAAGTGTTTCATAGTTAGCTTAGCTAAGCATCAACCTAGCACTGAAATATATGGATGTTATGTGACAGTATTTCTGAGAAAAAGTCAGCTGAAATGGCGGCATAGTTGCCACTGCTTTACGTGTCGACAGCATGTTTGAACGTATTTGCAGCAGTCAATGTGGCTTTTTGACCACTGACGTTGCCATAACAACACCTGAATTTAAATGTGCAACCTCTCTTTGTGACAGATTTTTGCATGAAATTATAATTCTTCTGAATGTTATTCCTATTGACAGCTAGTTTATATGTGAACATTATGAGATGGACAGCCAGAGAGAATACATGAAAAACAGTTATGAAATACTATATGACAGTAAAACAAGAATACCGTTTGAAAGGGGAGTGATTTGTAAAATATCCATAAAGGAAAATCTGTTTACAGTTCTGTTTCATATGGGTGTTGAGAGATGTATCCATAGATCTCTTAATTTTGCTCTCAAAGTGCACCAGATTGATGCTTTAACTTCAATATTTAAAAAAAATCTTCCAGGGGGAGCATGTCCCTGACCCCCCTAGAGGAGGTTAGGTCCATGGTGTTTACATGCTTATTTATACAATTGATGTGCTTATGCTAACATCATAAGACAAAAGTTAGTTCCGTGTTGTGTGTAGTGAGAACGCGCTAGAGTGAGGGGGGCCCCTAAGCCAAAGCTCGCTTAGGGCCCCCAAATGTCTAGGGCCGGCCCTGGTAACCACACAGGTGTAACATTATGCACACCAGAATACACCCCACATCGTTAGATAATGCTTAACCTGGTATAGCTGATATGTTTTTATAACGCCATTATAAACCAAGCTGTCTTTTCTTACAGATTCCCAGACCCGGGGCCATGCCGAGGCTGGCCCCGAACACCTGTCTGATGTTCAGCTGCTGGCCGGACAAAGTGTACACGGTGTTCTGAGAAAATGTCTCCGCAAACAAACTGTCTTCAACCGGGAACGGGTCGTTAACTTATCCTGCACAAGTCATGGTTGGTAGCTACATACAGTCGCTCATTTGGTGTAAAGTCTGCTACTCAGTATTGTCAGGGTTGGGAATATACAAGGCTTTTAATTTGACATTTGAGTAAAACATACTTAGCTTCCGGGTTACAGGACGTGACAAGAAATGAATTCTGAAACACTTTGCACCACACAATGAACAGTCTTGAATAATTATGTAACCCTTAAAAAATATAAACATGAAACACTTTGCTGTTATATTTTAATATACTTACTTGTAGCCTACTTATGTAGTACACTGTAATAGTAAAGTGTACCACTACTGCATAATATTATATAATTTGTATTATTCTGTTATGCTGTTGCACTAAACTACTATAATACTATTTCACTGTAAATTATGTTTTATATTATCCTTCATTGAAGTTGATTCTATATTTTATTGTACAGCATTTCATTTATGATGCTATAAAACAGAGATGAGCAGCAAATCCCCAAATTAAAAGCGATTTAAATGATTTATCAGTAATAATTTATGAGTAAATAAATAGTTAATATAATTAAGTCATTAGATCACCCAATTGTGTAAGTGGTATCTTTGCATCAAGGCTGCCGTTCAAAACACACAAAACACATTTATGTTCCAGGTTTATTTTAAAAATCGTTGCAGTCTCCTCACCTGTTTGTTGGAAAACAAAACTTAAGTAGAGTACCACTAAGACATAACAATTGTTCACACATAACTTTACATCAATGACAAAGATGATTTGACAGGTGTATAAAGTGTAGATTTGAGCACAGATATGTTAAATAAAGCTCTTCATAAATCAGCGCATCCATCTTACAGAACACAAGAACATGTAAAGAAATTCAAACACAGCCAACTGAAATGTAAAGTGTTCGACCTGAAAAGAAAATCACAAGTGTCTTCATTCGTCTGCTTGTGTTGGTCGACATCACCATTTTCTCAATGGAGTGAACAATAACAACCGTTTCATGTAGACTACAGATATATAAAGTCATTCTGCAACAGACAGAACACCTCTGAACCTCTTGATTCTTGAAGTTATTAAAAAATAAATAATTATTTTCATCATACTGACGTCAGTAGCATTACATCCATGACAAAACCACCCTTCTCCCCTCAGGCCTCAATATGTGCAAACTGCAAGGGTTTTAAAAAGGTAGCACTGTAAGCAAGGACCTTTAAAACATAAACTACTGGGAGGGCACAGGCCAAATATCGCAACGGTAATGAAAGGACAAATAATGTATCCGCTTTGTGATTTGGATATGATCCAAAATGTAATGTTCCTTAGCCCATGCTACACCTTTCCACCAAGTTTCATGAAATTCGGGCCAGTAGTCTTTTCGTTATCCTGCTTACTATCAAACAAACTGCAAGCATAACCTCCTTCACTCATTCAAAAGTGCAGCATATGTAATGATTTCAAAAGTACAATAATCTTAGTATTATTTTTCAATTGTGGAGTAAAGGGATACAAAAATAGATGGTCCTTAAACCAAAAAAAGAAGAAGACTATTCTAATTAAATCTGCTATCGTCCAAATACTAAATACTCTTTCAAGGAACAATACTGAGCCAGGACATAAATGTACTATCGGAATGAACATGGATTTGCAGTGAAATGAAATAACTGCATATTTCCGTTTCACAAACATTCTTACTTGTCAAACGTTCCTCACAGAAACAAAATGACTTTAGATTAAACTGGACAGAAATTATAACACTCTGCTTTAGGATTTAAACATTGGTCTTAAAACACCAACGTTCTTTTTGATTTGTTAAGACACATATGTCAACATAGTCAGGCTCAACAAACTTCTGTCACAGAGTCTTGGTGATTTGGGTGCGAGACACTTGATAAAATAGCCAGGGCTCAGACAGATTGATTGTGTCTTTCATTAAAATCAACCTATTATCTCCACACAGCCCAAAGTGCACCTGTTAAGGGGACGAGGAAATCTTCTTGACGTTTCCTGCTGGGTATGAAAGGCAGTCAGCTTTGTTTTGAGCAGAACTGAGAGCAAGTCCAAGTCCACACAGATGCACAACAAACACCCACACAGAAAACAAAAGCCAGAGGAATGGACAATTAAAACTTTGTTCCAAAAAGTATAACAATTAGAACCATGACTATGACGAAGAGGATCAAAATGACCAGCATCTTTCGGTTTTTCTTCTGATACTGTTCCGCCTGCAAAGGAAATTAAAACAAAAAATGTCAAACACTGTATTTTGCTGTCTTTTCATCTAATGAATGAATGAAAGGCAAATCATTGAGCTTCTTTCCATCATGCAGTGAATTGAGATCAAAACAGAGATGATTGTTTAAAAGGTTTGTAATTCATGGTAAATTAAAATCATAACGCTATCTTTAGTCGCTTAAAATCGTCTTTTTGTTTTCCCCTGAAGTTGGAAAAATTATTAGCATCTGTACAAGTGTGACAAAAGATTTAAAAAGAATGGTGACTATCACCTAGCTAAAAAAGTGAAAATGTGTATCAGGACATGAGCACTTTGCATTTACCTTTTGTAACTGTTTCACTCCCTCTTCTGTTTTCACACAAGCCTGCTCCACATTGAAGTCAATTCTGTCGAGAACGGTGCCCTATAGGGAAAATAAGAGTATTGTTAGCAGAGGAAAATCATTTTAGTTATTTTACACAAAGGTAATGTGGTATTTAGTGATAGGCAGTGACTTCAGTAGTTCAGTAATTGTCCTTCAAGCTCTGTTGTTACACATATGAAACATCAAAATGCTTTAATTGTGGAAGTCATTAGGGCAACTCACGGACAACCTCATGCCATAATTCTTATAAAGCCTATTTATTATTTCTGTGTGTTATTGTGTCAGGACTTCTTAAAATACCTGTTCCACCACCATTCCAGCCAAGTCCCGGAATATCTCATTCAGATCTGAGATGGACTGCACTATCTGTCGGATCTCCCTCTCTCGTTCCTCCACCATAACTGTGTTCTGCTCCACCAGCATCAGCTGGTCGTCTGTGAACCCCTGATTGAAAGAATTAATAGAAGTAGGTGATTTTATGTAACACAATTAGACATGTAATCTCCCTCTTAAATAACACACATTATGTTTTAATTTAACTGAAAAGGAAAGAAAAACCAGCATTACATATTTTGTTCCACCCATATGGAAAGTGATAACATGACACAGTAGACCTGCATTAATAACTCAATGGGTATTAAGGCTTTTAATGGATGTTGCTTTTTCTTATCTTGTCTGTCTCATGTTTCTAATATAAAGTATCCCCTTTAATTGTTCTCTATTAAACTCTTAAATTAGGTTTACTTGAATGAGTAAATACATGTTATTGGATAGTCACCTTGTCATATACAGCTAAATCTTCATCCTCTTCCATTAGGGGTCCAGAGTCAAAAAAGTGCTTTGATCTCTCCTCACGATTCTTCATACCTGGATTATAAACCAATAATCAACCCAAACGAACAACTTGAAGATAAAAACATGAGCTATAATCTTGTTAATTGTTACAAATATCTGAGAGGCAGGATGAGAATTCAGAAACACCAATCAGCAGAAACTCTGCATATCTTCCGTCGCAAACTGAAAACGCATCTATTTAGATTGTACCTTGGCGATTAAGTTCTTGCAGAAAAAATAAAGTACTTTTAATACTTACTACTTCATGTAGGCCTTGTAACTAATTCATCAGCACTAACTATGGTATGATCTTGCCTGAAGTGAATATATCTGCACTTCCCTTGTTGTTCGGAGTTGGATTCTTTATGGTTTTTGCACTTATTGTATGAATAAAAGCGTCAGCTTAATGAATGTAATGCAATCATAGCTTCCATGCAGTCCTTACGTTTTAAGTAGCCGGACTGCGTGTGCCTGAAGTTGGTGGAGAGCTCCTGCAGGCTCTGAGCCAGCGAGGACACCACGTTTCTCAGCAGCCTCTCCTCCTGCTCGGTACAGTGGCCACAGCGAGTCTGCAGCCCCGTCACAGCTCGCTGGCACCGGTGAAACATCTGCAATCAACACAAAGATAGTGAGTGAACAGCTACTGGTTTCCTTTCAAACACTTAACATGAAATCAACACCACAGACTATTATGCTTATATGACTTTGGGCTCAAGCTAAAACTTGTTCCAGGTCTGGATAAGTATGAAAAAGGAGGATGGAAAATATTTTTTCCAAACTAGTGCCCATATTCTGTTTTCTAAAATATATATTTTCCAAATCCTAAAAGCATTGGAAAGATAGCAATTGTATTATTATTTCTAAAAGCATTATCTCTGTTTCTGGTAAATGTCTGTACCTGTGTTATCTCCTGAGTAGTGATTTCTATGGCATGCTCTTCCTCACTACTGTCATCAAGTGTAGGTCGATTCATATGCTTGTCATGAAGTAAAGCCAGATCCTTCATCTTCTGCCGAACCCGAGTGATTTCATACTGGATCTGAAAGGGAATACACAGCGGTTGAAAGCCATGTGACATTACTCATACAGACGACTTAACCTGTTTTAATATACAGGAACAGATGCATTTTTGAGTATTTGTTCTTACAAAGAGGGATACTGTATTTATATGTCAACCTTTAACAGATACGTCTATATATTTCTGCTTTAATCTTAAGTGTTTCACCTCCTCAATCCCCTCCGTCCATTTGGGAGGCAGCCTCTTTGTGACGCCGATGGCTGCTTCAGGATCCAGACTAATCCCTGACACCAGGGCCATTCGGTCGTCAGCCAACTTGAAAACACAAATTATAAATGATTCCATTAAAAGCGTTTTCTAAAATAAGTCAATATGATGATGCATCAACATGTTTTGGTGTAAATAATTAAAGGGAAAGAACAGTACCTCATCGAGCTCCTAATATGATTGGCAGATAGCAGATGGTCCCATCCAATAGAAAACAAGGAAAAGGAGAGAAGGACAGAAGTAACAGAAAGTTAGCCCCAGAAAAATCAGCAGTTAATACCAGAAAAGTTATTTTGCATCCCTACTGTATATAACTAATACATTTGAAGTATAACATTATAATTGCTGTACAGCAGAGGTACATCATCTCTGGCAGTTGGATTGAGCATCATGTGTCCTGAGTTTACATGTGTGTATGTGCATAAGTGTAAATCTAGAGTGAATGCAAAGATGGGCTACATCACATTTATCTAGAAAATATGTGCAAATGATTTCACTTTAAAAAAAACATTAGGTGTAAGAAACAAAAAGCAAAAAAGAGCAGGACTTAAATATGTAATAGAATATGAAACAGACTGGGCCTTATTTTTGGATAAATATGTCTCTTGTGTCTTGTCTTTTTTGAACTGACAAGGCAAGACAAGTTTATTTATATAGCACCTTTCAGTACGCGACAATTCAAAGTGCTTTACAAAATAAAATACATTTAAGAATAAATACAGTAAAAACACATTATATAATGGCATTTTACAACAGGCATTTAAAAAGGCAAAGATAATAAGGAGGAGGACTCGTGCAGCAGCGTTCTGAATCAGCTGCAGCTTTCTGATGGATTTTTTTGTCAGCCCTGTGAATACACTATTGCAGTAGTCGAGTCTACTAAAGATGAAAGCATGGACAAGCTTTTCTAAGTCCTTCGGGTGATAGTATGCAGATTTAATAACTGTTGAAATTCAGGTCTGAGTCCATCACTACACCTAGATTTCTAGCTTTATTAGAGCCTCTTGTGCTTTCTGGCAAAGCCAGTTATTTTAAAACAGCTTTAACAAGTTGAGTGTGTGTCTTCTAATGGCAAACACTGTTGTTTTAGTTGATTCAGTGCCTTTTAGTCACTGCAAATATATTTCAGTCTTTGTGAATAAATGTTATAACTGCATTACTGTAAAAAGAATGAATCATAATCTCAACACTGGCTAATGTAAATCTAATCTGTGACCTTGGTTGGAAAGTGCAGATAGAACACAGTTTTACAGCACCTATGAATGAACTCTGATACAGGGACATTGGGACAAAACAGACACTGGAAGACAAATACGATAGTAAGACACAAACGTTATATGTTACATGACACATAGTGTGGTTGGAACAGTGTAATGTGTGTTCTGTGTAGGGTTGCACAATTCCGGGAATTTTCAAAGATGGAAACTTTCCACGGGGATTAGCGGGAATAAACGGGAATTTATGGGAATAAACTGGGAATTTTCAAAATTGAAGGTTGGCTCTTCATAGGGATCTTAAATTTAGTTGGGGAAAGTATATTTTAGCATAATCTTGACTAAAACAAACAGATGCCATTCAAGTACACTTGAATATCCATGCCATAGCACAGTGCTTACTGCATGGCTATTGAGACCACACAAAGGTTCGCAACAGGCTCACAAATGTGAGAGTGGAACAACTGGTTGGCATTCGGGCAAACCTAAGGCTCTTTGAGCCTGACACAGAGCCATCCTCAACAAGGCTGGACAGTGACACTGCAGAGGAAGACTCAGAGTGTGATGTTGATGAGGCCCAGGAAGAGCCCATTGACTGAAAGGGTTTAGCAAAAATGCAGAGGATTGCTTGAAGGAAGATTTGCATGTTTAATGGGACTTTTTGGAGGGAGAAGGGCTCTTTTCATTTAACATTTTGAATGGGACTTTGAGGGGATTTTTGGATGGGGGTGCATTTTTGTTCATTTTTTAATGAGTGGGGTTGGGGGGGATGAGTAACATTTAACTCAACATTCCTGTTTTCGTTCTTCAATGAAACAAATAATTGTTCAATAAAATAATTAAAACTTGTTCTGTTCTACTTAAAAAAAACGTTTTACATTTGTTGAAATGTCATGTTTTTTTGTTTAATTTTGCATCGAATATTTCCAAAATTCCCCAGCTTAACTTCCCATGGAAACTTTCCGCCCCTTTGCAACCCTAGTTCTGTGAAGGGTCAATGGAGGTCTAATTAAAGAGTGAGTGAGTCTTTACACCAGAGGAGACCATCTGAATACAGGTGTTTTATTCATGACCCTTTCACTATTTCTCACCACAGCTTTTAGAATTGTGTATTATTAAACTTTATGAGTGAATATGGCAAAAACAGCAGTTGCACCATTGCATGACATATTTGTACCTAAATGGCCTCACCTCAGGTTAGGAGAAGTCTGTGCGTATATTATAACCTTTAATTCAGAAGCACATTTTTGCATATTTGGATAGCGATATCCAAATATGCAATATGCAAAAACACAGCGATGTGTTCAGTGCCTCTGGGTGTACAACAGGGCTGGGTATTGGAAATTGATACTTTTAAGATGACGGCAGAATGAAACCAGTAACAAGTTGTATCAAAAACGTTGATATAACTAATTAGAATTTGATCCTTTTTGTACTCATGCCGAACAAAGGGTTCTTTGTAAGGTTCTGCTCGCAGCCAATCACTGCAAGAATTATTAGATTTATTGCAACAAGTGATTGGCCCGCTACCGCAGCAGATACAAGACTGTGGTGGTAAAGTCAAGCACAACCACAGTCATACTGAGTTTCCATCATGATATACTGTATGTGAAAGGGCTACAAAAGTAGGTATCAAATGAAGTACTTCGCAAATGAAGTACGCTCTGGTGTAATACTGGTATCGTGTTTTGTAAACTGATACCCTGTTGTGTAATAGAAGCTTCGAATGAAGAACCAAGCGCAGTCTTATCCAAACTGAACTTTTACTTTATATTCATTAAACAGTTTCCAACAAGAACGGTGGAAGACAGAGAAAATGCACTCGACAAGCTCGTATTCAATTTTCATAACAGGAAGGTGTCAGAGGAGGACACATACTTGCACTTCAAAATAAAGGCATTTCCTGTGAAACGTTGTACCCTTTAACTTCTATCAAGAATCAAATGTTTTACTTCCTTAAATAAAACAAGTTACAACATACCCAGGCCTAGAGTACAAGTTGGCAGAAGTAAATCTACTTCAGCAAGCAAGCAGTTAACTGGTTAAAATCTTCACAATTGGGTGTGAATGATTGCACACACCCTGCACCTGCTCACTGTGCCCTGCACCTGGAGAGGTGAGGTGAACTTCTGCGCAAACACAGGAGAGCTGTGTGAACTGCTCAAGCTTAAAATATGTGATACATTTGCTGAGACCCAACATCACATTTCCCATCAGTGTGGTATGTAAAATAAAATTCCCCTTTAACAAAAAGAGACAACAAACAGAGAGAGAGGATGTAACGGGACATCAGCATAATATGCATATGTCCTACACAGTCACATTCATGTTTGGTATTGGATTGTTTAATAAAGAAATAATGGTCTTAATCAGTATAACATAGGACCTGCATATGTGAAACCTATGTATGTCATGTAATAATAAAATAATAATATTGGGAGGGATGAAACCCTCTTAAATGGTCACACATGCAGAGCACACAGTGAAATGTGTTCTCTGCTTTTAACCCATAGTTCCAGGAGTCTAGTACTAGGAGCAGTGGGCAGCTATGTTGTGGTATTTTCTCTAAGATATTTGAATTAAATTGAAATTAAAACTGAGTGAGATAAGGATACACATAAAGACACAGAGATACACAGCAACAATGGTGTCTGGCCAGATGTGATCTACAATAAATACAGTTAACTTTAACATTTTCATGGTTAAATTCATTTTTTAAATAATAGCTTCAATAGATTTAAATAAACCACCTTCATAAATATTAGTTTCAATATTTCAGGATATTTTAACAGCATTTTGACTTTATACAGTGGCCACAGCAAACGTATTGCTAGAGGAGCATAATGTGGACATCAAAAACATGCATTATCTTTTACAAAAACACACCCAACATATGCTGTCAACGTATTTTATCTTTGAAATTAGCAATTGCTGACTAATATATAGATTTTCTCCAATGTTTACTTAAAGCATTTAGCTATTACGAGCTGAAAAATATATCCTTGCACTCCATCCTCCTCCATCACTGAGTCACATGAAACAATTAGCCCTATGTGTGAAATACAACTATACCACTAACTACTACTATACTTATAGTACTATATATACTGTATCTAGCTAAGACAGCTCAGTGACTGGCTAAATGCACACAACACACAAAGTAAAATGTCAAAACGATGCAGACAACTCACCGCAGCATTGCTACGTGTACTCAGACGGGGGTCGTATGTACTCACTTGCTCAGCCAATATCTGCCGGTTTTGGATCGCATTGTTCCGCATTAACAAGAAGGCATCGGTCAGACGCCTAGTGGCCATGACTGCCTTATGTGATATCTAAATTTACACTGAATAAAATGCGGATCAGGCGATGATTATTCAAATTATGTCCACTGCCCCGCAGCTAACACAGCGCTAGCTTTAGCTTTAGCTTTGCTGCGATGGAAGATGAGGAAAACTCGCGATACAGCGCCAATAGTGGGCAGCAAACGACCTCAGTAATATTTATCTGTCAGGCATATCTGAAACTCAACGATTAGTTAAAAAGGAGAAACATGACCGAGGGTTTCCACTCAATTTGTTGGATTTAACGTTAGATTAGAAACGTCATTTCGCTTTTAGGCAGCTACGGAAGTAGGAAAACGTAAACACCTGCGTAAAGGGCTTCTTCTTCTGCTACTTATTAAATGCGGCTGTCACCTGTCAACTTGAGCCCGTTACCGCCACCTACTGACTGTGGAAAAATGACTAGTCTAGTCTTCACCTAAATGTATATTGATGGATGCGGGAAGCAGGATGGGGCGCCACAGTTTCGCCGATGCGAGACGCTACTAGCTGAGCAGCTAGTAGATATTAGGCTGGATGGTTGGCTGGTTTAGAGGGGTTTTGGACACTTTAGTTGGCCAGGATGGCCACCAGCTAAACCAGTCATCCTGGCCAGCTAAAAAAAAACAGCATACCAGCATACTCTGGTCACTAGTAGTATCCATCTATCACCAGCGTATGTTTAATAATAGTATTAAATATACCATGCTGGAAGCTTACCAGGATTCCAGGTGACCATTGTTTAAATACTGGTATGATTATTTAAACCAGAGAACATCAATATATTACAAAGATTCATTGTGTCAGTATTCTGCTACCAAAAATAAAGAGATTGTAAAGTGTTCATAACAGTATTTTAATTTAATAAATAGCAATAAATATCTAGTTAATATAATAAAATACACCGTAACAATACAATAATGATACACATGACAACCAACCTGCAAATCAAACTATAGGCTACATCAAAAATAAATATATTATCTAAAACAGGTGCATTTGATTTAAAATAAAAGTAATAAATATAATTCAATATTTAAATGTTAACAAAAACAGTAACACTATGTATGATAAGAAAAAGGCAACAAAGAAAGTGTTTTGGGGTTTTTCCTTGTTCATGTCCATAATGTTTCCCGTTGTGTAGCGTCCAGCCTTTCCCAATCTGGCCTGCATTTCTGTCTGTTGAAGCCACTTCTTGAAGCAAACTGAAAATAAATGTACAGATATAAGTACACTTGACATTTACGTTAACATTTGGGCTGCTGTGGTTGCCAGAACTTGACCGTTAAAGTATATGGTAAAATACATTACAAATTACAGTTGGTTGGCATAGACCAGGGGTGCCCAACCAGTCGATCGCGATTGACCGATCGATCGCGGGGAGATTCCCAGTCGATCGCGAGATGTGTCTAAAAATAGAACAACAATATTCTGTTTTATCGTTAATGTCCTGTAACATAATCTTCCTGTGGCAGAATAATGCACTTGAACGCATCAAAGCTTTGTGATTGGCCGGCGTGACCCCATGTGTCGGGGCGTGGCTGGTGAACAGTGGGCAGTGCACTAGTTCGCTAACGTTGTCCGTAGGAGTGACTGTCCGCACACATACAAGACCGCAATTATGGCAGAAGCAAAACATATATAACTTTCACTCCGAGTGGGAGGATGATTATTTTTGTATCTATTCTAATTCAAAGTCCATCTGTCTCATCTGCAATGTGAGCGTGGCTTTATCGAAGAAGGGTAATTTAGGAGCGGCATTTCAAAACAGTGCACAAACGCTAAGAGACGGAATTCCCTCCTGATTCTGCCCTACGCTCCAAAAGGGGAGGGGCCTGAAAGGACAGCTACATGCACAGCAGTCCATTTCCACCAGGCCCAACAACAAGAGCAAGGCTGCTACCATAGCATCTTATCGTGTCAGTCACGTTCTTGCGAAACACATGAAGTCTTTCATTTAAGACGGCGAAGTTGTGAAAGAAGCATTCCTGGAGGCTGCCGATGCGTAATAAAAATAACAGTAGCATTTCAACAGGTTTTTGATATGATAAAAACTCAAGTTAGATACCGTTATTAATCAGCTGTAAGTTTGAGTTTGTTTGAACTTATTCATTATAATTATTGTACAAAATGGTATAATAATGCAAACTTAAATTGATTATAGTCTATTATCAATTCAGGTTAAGAAACTAGTGTTGCTTGCATCCTATTTTAAAGGCATTTCTTTTTATAATCTACTAAAATGCAACAAAAAAAGGGTTTGATTCTATTCATTTTGTCTTTTTTATTGCACTGTTGCAGCAGATTCCTGTGTAGCTTCAGATCTGAGTTGTCTTATTAGTAAGCCTAATTTATACTTTTGTAGCAACACTATTTTTTATATAATGGCAAAGAAAGGGTTCAGAGTATTTTCTTCTTTTCCTGTGTCATATGTGGCAGCACTGTTCAATGTTTTTTGAAAACATTACCCACTGTAGTGACGTGTGAATAAACTCCAACTCTGTATCAACAACACTGTTGTGTAACTTCAGTTAAATACTTGTATGTGTGTAGATTAGAAAGAGGTAAGATAAAGGATCTGCAGTATTTTATGAAGTGTTAATCGTACAAAGGTCAGTTTTATACAAGTAGAAGTGTGTATTCACCTGGTAGTAGACTGTCAGTAATGGCTACGCCCATCTATTTGGACTGGTAGATCTCGGCAGACTGGCAACTTTAAAAGTAGCTCTCGGTTCAAAAAAGGTTGGGCACCCCTGGCATAGACGTTACAGTCAACAATTACTTATGGTTATTTCCAATGGCAAAAACCAATAGAGCTAGTGTACACTACACGGTGCAGCTGTATTATCTGGGAAATAGAAGAATCGGATCAGGATTCTGTATTGGCAGACAATCAATATCAAATTAATCGGATCATTATTAGCATCAGCATTTGATCAACTTTGTCGACTTGCAGCCTAAATACAAAGATAACTCCACTCCTCTCCTATACCACTATACCTCTAATAAGCCTTGATGGAATAGTGTCCGAGTCATATGGGTCCAGAACTGACTGAAGACATGTGGAACAGAGTCCCATACAGGCATGGTTCCACATACAGGGAACTGGAACTTTGAACAGGTGTTTTCATCTTTTCTGCCTGAAGATTCACAACTTCTTGATCAGGTGTTTGATGTGGGCTGGCATGATCCTTTCTGCAGCGATAAATAAAGAAAACAAAGAAAACATTATTAAATAGTAAATGATAGTAACAACAATAATATTAGTATAACAATAAAAAAACAAATTATTATATGAATGTTAAGAGACAAAGAAATTATAAACATTCTAAGAGGCCGACTACAAAAGTTAGACTCAATGGGTCTTGATGACATCAATGAGCATTCCCAATAGACCAGCATGACATCCATGCTGGTCTATGCTGGTTTAGCTGGCCAGGCTGGTCTTGAACCAGCAAGAGGGGGGGGGGATGCTAGTGGAGCCTCGCAGCGGTGAAACCATGCCGCGACACTAATTGCGCCGCATAAGCGCATAGGTGCGCCGCATTTTCGGCTCAGTTGAGGCACCCTCCGCAAGATTTGTATTTGTATTTATTTATAGAAGGACCATGCATACAAAAACATTGATCTCAGCAAAGAGAAGAGATGCAATATGCCAGATTATAGCTAATAGCTAATTTCCATCTGTGGCCCCCCCCCCGCAAGGTGAGGCCCCACGCAGTCTGCATAACCGGCCTGTAGGGAGGGACGGCCCTGCCTTTACTTATGTTTGAGGTGTAATTTGTTTGGGTATTTTCCATATCCTGCTTTTTGGATGACATTATGATGATGATGGAGGCCAGGAAGCATGGACTGTGTTGACTGGTGGATTGATTTCACTTATGTGTAATAGGGTTGGGTCCAACTTATGTTACTAAAACATGTCTGGACGATGTCTTTAAGTGTCAAAGTTCCTATTTTAATTTTGAAACAATCCCATACAAGGTTCATTTAGACTAAGACCCAACAAACAGATATGCAGAGAGTTATTTAACGGCTTGTTTGTTTTGTATACTATTTAAAGAAAGGTCAACATTAAATACAATTGACATGTGACTAATTTACATGACAGTCATGTGATTTCTAGATCCCATGTGTCAAACATGTTATGTGAAAACTGTTGTCACATGTTAGGCTATATGTTCACCCTTCCTTGCTCTATATACATGTTATATTGCTCTTTTAGTTGGACACGTGTATTTGGAGCATGGTAACATACAGTGTGATTGAAAATAAAATAAAACTTTGACCTGCCAACTGTTCCTCCACTTTCAGTTTGTTGTATTTTATCTGCGGTGAATCTGCACTCACTTGCCTCAGCATATGTTATCTCTATATTCCATGTCACTCTGCCCCCTTAAAAAAAACAGCTCACAGATTGATTTGACATGTTGGCAGGGTCAAATAAATCAAAGTGCGCGTGCTTGTGTATGGCTATTTCGCTTGTGTTTGCTAACGCGCGCAAGGCGGTGCCACTAACAGTAATTATGTCTGTATTTAAACTCCTCCTCTGCCCTATTCCTTAATCTCCTATATCCGCTAATACCACCAGAGACATTTACTCACTAGCACAAGCTGTCGTCAACAAAAACATCAAAGTTCCGTGCCGTGAAGCTCCGAGTTTGGGACATATTTTTATTTGAAGTCTGACGAGAGAGGAAGGTAAGGAGCCTTCAATTGACTTGGTGTAAATAAACGTGCCTCGCCCTCGCCCTCAGCCTAGCCCTCTTCCTGTGTGGATGTCTGAACGCCTGTGCAGCACTTAATAGAGCAAAGTTAAAAGCAGTGGCTGTTACTCAGGCAGATAGCTTCACATTATAATCCTATTTGATGGATGCCCCTTTTAAAAGGTTGAGATGTATTTGATTTACTCTAACAGTAGGTTGCTGGTTAAGCTAGAATGATATTACAAAGTGTTTTTTGTGAGATAGGAGACATATGCAGAGAATATTGTTGGACACATTTACCAGCACAACCAATGCCTCGACAAGCTGCTGTTCAATTAAATATCCTATTCTGTTGGCGGCAGTTTTGTTTCATTGGGTGCTGACAATCAACATAGAGCCTGATCCTGCATGTTATTACTGTTGTAACTTCATGTGGGCCGATCCTTATCTTGTCAAATCTTCTAATAAACCTCTGATTTATTTACATATTTCTAAAGGTGTCAACTAATCTGAGCATGACTGAACTCTTTGAATGTGGAATGATAGGTCTCGTTGTCACTGGTTGATAAAGATTCCTCAGCTATCAAAGATACTGTCTAGATATCTGAAACCAGACTCTGGTTAATCAGTGTTTTATATAGGCGAGTGTTTGAATACTATGTTGTTTGCAATCCAAGGAATGCATGCAAACCAGTTTATATGCGTCACTCACTGTGGAGGACCTACCTTTGAAATGAAACAGTTTACCCCTTTGGTTGTGGAGGCCTCTGTTGTGTTCAAAGCTTTGTGTTGGTGTCCTCCCACGCCTCTTATTTTCTTTTTGCTCAGCCGAGGACATGGCCTCCTCTGGTGATGCAGAAGGATCTCTGACTCCTGTGGATTTTATCCAGCTGCAGCATTACATGGAAGGTCAGTTTCACCTCCTCACTCATTTCTGTAACTATTGGGTTTACAGAGTAAAACAGAAAATAATACAATAAGAAGACATATTTTAAGGACATGTATTCAAATGTGAGATCTATGATTTAGAGGTGAGTTTACATATGTGTTTGATGAAAAAGCATGATTGCAAATTATTTTAAAATACTTTAATATATTGTAATTTCAGTTGAAATGTAGGCATCAGGACAATACATTAAAAATAAAGTAAATTCATTGGATTTTTTAAAAAGACAATAGCGCTTATGCATTTTTCTCTTTTCACTTTATTAAGAGTTTATATAATATCACGTTTTTGTAAAAATTAAACTGCCTGGCTGCTGTTTTTACGAGCATAATTGAAAAGATCTGAATACTTCTTCTAGCATTGAGTGTTTGGAAGTGACCACACAATGGTCAGTGACTTATTTAGTTGTAGAAAAAAAGAAAGACATTAAGACATGAACTATACTTGATGAGGAGAAATACACACTTACACACTTAAATCACAACCTTCTTGTAATCTTATGTTTTAGCTTATACCTCCGGCACAGAAGAAGAAAAATGCTGAAACACCTGAGCCTGTGTGATGAATAAACATTCTACATTTAGACTTGATGGATCAGAGACTTTAATGAGTTTTAAGCTTCCTTCAAACTTGAGAATGTCTCCTTTGGGAGATATAATCGATATTCACAAAAGGAGTAGTCACTAAACATCATTGAATACATGACTGGGGAAGTTCCTAATCATTAAATTGCTTCTTAGGGATTCTTTTGAGGATCATTCAGCAATAACTCAAATACACAAACAACAACTCGTAACTGTAAGTGCATGCGCCAGACTTCAAACTACTATTAGTGGATAGAGGAAAGCAGGAATAGCAGGAAACTAGAAGTTGAGCGGGGCTAAAACTATTCTCTATACACTCAGAGGCTTTGAGATAATTGAAATGGGCTTTTAGTGTTACGTTGGGGGGGCAGAGGGTATTTGCACTGTTGGATAATTGATGAAGGGATAATTACACTGGACCTTAGAAAAATAAAATGTACGTCCTTCTCTACAAATAATGATGCTCTTGCAAATGTATCCTTGTTTTAACATTCATATTATAAATGTGTAATTAAATTGAATTTTGTGTGACCTTTATTCTTTTGTTTATTCACTCACCTTCTGTTGTTCTCTTTGCAGACAGCAGTTTGAGGGTGAAGGATGTGATCAAGGAGTTTCACGCCGGGGGTCGGCTGGCTCAGCACAGCTTCGGAGAGGTGAGTCATGCAAAGATCAATGATACACGTATTAAGTCTTTATTTGACAGGGTACAAATACAAAATAATAATTCAAATACATTTTGCACTACATTTCCTGAAAAAAAGATTACATTTAGGTGTTTTTATAATAAAGAAAACAGGGATTTTTACAAAAGAAAATCTTCTTTTAATACCAGGATAATACTTTTCAGGACAATGATATTTTATTTTATATATACGTAGATTTTTTTGCTTAACCTACATATCACATTTTGAGCCCCTCCATTTTTGAGCACTTCCTATTCGTTACATGGAATAAATGTTATTTTAGGTAAATTCATTTACACTTAACTCCATGGTCTTTTAATGAGTTGCAGATTAAAAATGTTCTAGGAAATTATTAGGGGATTATATAGGCCTACAGTAAAATGAAGCATTGCAATTAATATAAATGTTACACTGACACATTATTTGTTTTGACTTCTCTTCACAGTGCATGGATGCAGTGGGTTTCTCTCTCTTTCTCAAGACCTACCTAGAAGTGGACGACTTCCCTGCAGATTTCTGTCAGCGCCTTTTTCATTATTTTAGACACGTGGATCAGGATGGGTCCAATAAGTGCTCTCTGCCTAAAGGAGGTAAATCATGTTAAAAGCCCTATATCCTTTTACATAACAGCATAGAGCAGGTGTTAAGAGTTAAAGCTCTACAGTCAATCGCCCTGAGTGTGGCTGGTAATGTTCAAAATAACATACTGTAAATAATCAAAGGAAGAAAGAAAGAGCATTTCCTGTAGGACGCTGTCCGACGCCCACCTGTTTGTTTGTTTTTATCTTGTTGAGCTGCTTCATAGGAATGAAGCTGTGGGCGTAGAAAATCTTTGGAGATTACTGCACCTATTCCAAAATAACCAACGTTTGACTAAATACTTGCTCTTATAGTTTTATTGCTGCAGTCTAACATTTTATTCCGGAAGGAAACAAAACAAGACTTGCAGTTTCAGACCTCAGTAATATAATAAAGGTGTCTGTATTTCTATATTTCTTTGTCTTAAGGCAGGGTCTCTCTTAGTGACGTGTCCTGTTACTTCTCGGTGCTGGAGGAAGGACAGCCACGTGAAAAACTTGAATGTGGGTATCATCTTGATTTGATCATTTAACAACAAGT
Organism: Gymnodraco acuticeps; assembly: GCF_902827175.1. NCBI lineage: Eukaryota > Metazoa > Chordata > Actinopteri > Perciformes > Bathydraconidae > Gymnodraco > Gymnodraco acuticeps. Next base: position 570,824 of record NW_022991632.1, read on the forward strand.
TTATTATATTGCAACTGGATTTAATGTACATTTTGATTGATTTGAACATTTTGAGGAGGAGGATAAATATGGCTGAAGCACTGACTGCCTTTGTTTTGTTTGTAGTTACTTTCAAACTTTACGATAAAGACTGCAACCAACTCCTGGACAGCTCTGTAAGTTACTCACAATGACTAACACACACTATTCACCTAGAACAGTTGACATGTGTTCATTTATTGCTGCATTTAGTTCTGCAAAAAAAAAAAGTCTAATTTAAATTGTTGTTGTGTTGGTCTTAGACCTACAGTATAGTAACACATGACCCTCTTTAAAGTAAAATGTAGAGCACACAGCATACTTGTCAGAGGTAACAATATATTGCACATTGAAAAAGAAGAACATGTCTACTGTGAATACAAAATATGCTTTTTTCTCCATCAGGAAGTGGATCGTATAATCACCCAGATGATGCGAGCTGCTGATTACCTGGGATGGGATGCGACTGAACTCAGACCAGTATGAGTCTCATTTTGATGTCTTTTTCATTTAAAGCTTTAAATAATAAATATGTTATCTGAAACAAATCAACATGAGGGTATAATAATTAAGAATCTTTAGTAGGAGGGTTATAATAAGTGTTACATTATAAATAGACCTTAATAACAGCAGCTAAGATATGTGAAATGAAGCTAACTGTGCAGCAGTTTGATAGTAAATAACAAGCTTTTTTTTTGTCTGTGTACAGGTGCTTAAAGAAATGATGACAGCGTTCGATGTGGACGACAGTGGGTATGTCACTCTGGAGGAATGGGTGAAAGGAGGCATGAACAATGTGCCTTTACTTGTCCTGCTCGGACTGAAGGTAAGTGAACAAGCATTTGACACATAAAACACTCTCATGTCCCCTCAACACCCCCTGTTTTGTCAGTGTTGCTCGGGTTTAACCCACTTAAATGGGTCGCCTTTGCTCTTATTGCAGTGTGGTTTTCTGGGGTTCTTGTTCTTTCTAATTTAGTATTTCTTTCTCCCTCTCCCCTGCAGATGACAGAGAGGGATGGACAGCACATTTGGAGGATGAAGCACTTCAACAAGCCGACCTACTGCAGCGTGTGTCAGAACATGCTGCTCGGCCTCGGGAAGCAGGGACTCTGCTGCACCTGTAAGAGCTCAGCGCCGCCACCAGGGGGCCGCCACGCACCGCACACACTGCACAAGTGATGAGGAGTAGTCACATTGTGCCATTTGCTATAGAATAATAATTCCTAACCTTCCTTCTTCTTGCCCCTCAGGTTGCAAGTACACTGTCCACAGTCGATGTGCCAACAAGAATCCTGAACCCTGTTCTCGTACCTTTGTGAAATCAAAAAATGAGATTGGTGTAAGGACACACACAAACACTTTATGAACATTTCCTTACATTGGATTTGTTGTTGTTTTTTAAATCAGCAAGATACATTTAGTTTTTTTGATATTTGTTTTTTTCCATTTATCAACATAACAACAACAAAGATACATTAAACTTTCTTTCAATGCTTTTTTCAATATCAATTTAAATCAGGCTGAGAAACATATAAATTAAAGGTGGGGTAGGTAATTTTGGAGAAAGCTCGAGTGCGCTAGAATTTGAAAATACACAGCCGGAAAAAATCTGCCACTTCCTTACAGAGCCCCTCCTCCAACACACACGAACTCGCACATGACCAATGAGGGCACGAGATAAGTTTGTGCACAGATGGAAGGCTGACAGGCAGGTAGGCCATCCAGTTATTTTAGCCGGGCCGGCTCAAATGATTGGTCGTGCTTTTTACAGTACTACGGCTTCCACAGATGACGTTTTTTATGGATTTTTTGTCAAAGCACTTAAGATATTCATTGCTATCGGGATGTTAAGAGCATTCCATGGAATATAACAAAAAGTGTATCTCGAGCCGGTTTCTCAAACTTACCTACCCCACCTTTAATTCATGTTGGTTATAGGGCTGCAACTAACTATTAGTTGCATGTTCTGCATGTCTGCTCAATGTCCTGATTTGGCACAATATGTGTTTCTTTTATTTTCTGATGTATATTCATTCAAGCACAAGGGACAATCTGTAATACATCTCATCAGTTTACTGGCCAGGTTTCGCCTGCTGCTTCCGGAGGTTTGATTAGCCAGTGTGCTTAAGGGGTTTTAGATCTGTTGATGCACGTCTGCCTGTCATTAGTTTTTCAAAAAGATGATACGTCTAACAATGTGCATAACTTCCACAGCTGCTATAAAGAGGGTGTGCTCTGCGCTAATTCTCTTAAAGTCAACGATAACATAATTTCCCTGAAATCATTCAGGGCTGGGCTGGGGTTTGGCACCGCTCTAATGAATATCCAGTTGGTCCTGGGGCGAAAGTTTAACATCATGTAAAGACTTGCCTTGACATTATGGGTAGGAGAATGTGTGAACGTCAGTGATTGATTGGATTTATTTCAGGAATTAGAAAAAAAAGACATAAAACACTGCACATTGCAGGATTAACAATATCTTATTAGATATCTCTTGATCATAAAAAATAAACAGGGGTAGTATATAACTTATTTAGTTATAGTAAGTAGAAATAGTCACTAAAGTACTTACGTTCTTGTGTGAGCTGCATCTTAAATGATTATTTAAGATATACTTTATTAATCCCAAATTGCGAAATACAAATGCAGCAGCATGTAAAACAAAGTATTGCACACAATTAGAATTAAAACAGAGTAGAAAATGAGCAATTATACAATATAAACATCTCAAAATAGAAGAACAAAACAAACTAAAAGAATGAAAATATAAAAGTTGACCTTGAAGATACAAATCTGTAAACTATGACAAATAAAACACTATTGAAGGGCTAAATGACAGCTAACACAATATAAAAGTGGGATATCATTTACATTTAGTGTGCAAGAATGGCATATTCATCCATCCATCCATCCATCCATCTTCTCCCGCTTATCCGTGGTCGGGTCGCGGGGGTAGCAGTTCCAGCAGAGAGCCCCAAACTTTCTTTTCCCTGGCGACATGGCATATTCAATTAAATATAAATATAAAATGTACAGTTTGAAGTTATAAGCCCAGTTAACAAAAGAGAAACTATCATACTCCCCTCCCCTGTCAACTTCTGGGTCATTTGAAACAGACAACAAAGAATGAGTTTTAATCTTGCTATTGATCAAACTGTTTAAATGAATCTCAGAAAGTAATGATATACATATTTTCCTGAACACTCTGTTTTGCTCTCCTCTGTGTCTCAGATCGCGGCTCACGACTGGATCAGAGCGGACTGTAACTCCAACAAGTGTCAGGTCTGCCACAAGAAGATCAAAACTCTGGCCGGGAGGCGTTGTGTGTGGTGCCAGGAATTGGTGAGGAGTGTGCTCATGTTTGGAAACACTGAAATAATTAGAGAGGATACATTTTTTTTTAATATATGCTCGCTAAATGTTGTCTCTTTTTAAGCGTCACGATGAGTGTATTTTCTCCGGCTTATCGTCCTGTGATTGTGGGCCACTAAGAGATCATATACTGCCTCCGTGGGCCATATTCCCCATCTCAAAGGTAAAATTAGCAACACAAGGAATGTGCTTTACCAAAATTAGAAATATTGTCAGTGAATTGTTTGTGGTGTAGTTGTTAGAATATTGTAATTTAATTTAATTGTATTTTTCAGGAGGAGGACAGCAGCCTGTTGAATGTCACCCCTGATGGCCACATCCTGCAGGTCTGCATCATCAAATCTTCTTAAGACATTTTATTCCTTATCCCACTGTACACCCATGTTTTCTCTGTGAGGTTTATTTCAAATTGCCTGCTCAAACCACCATCTGCATATCATTGCTTTTGGGAGATTCTCCACTTTCAGTGATTCGTCGTGTTAAAAAAGACTGGGCCAATGCCTTTGTAGTCTGTTCGATTAAGTAAAGAAATGTGACATAAAATAAGAATAAAAGCATCCTCAGCAATATTTTGACAATATTAAAGCAACACATATAAAAAATAAATATGAACTTTGGGATGCATGCTTTGATATTTCCTGTCCCTCATTATATGTTCACAAGGGGTTGTCGCTGAAGGCAAGAAAAGGCCAATCATTGGTTGCCAATTTCTCCAGGAGAGGACACAAAGAAGCCATGGTGAATGGCGGTCATGTATAAACCAAAGCTATTTTCTTTAAAAACTCAACATTTTCTGTATCAACAGACAGCAGAAGTTTGCATGATGCTGCATCACAGAAGCCTCACTCAAAGCATGTGTTCACACATTCAATCCTTACAATATGTATGTGTTTTTCAGGTGATTTACATTATCTATTGGATCTGAATCTGTCATGTTTTCTTCTTCAGATCGTTCCGGTTTCAGACAGGCACCCTCTGCTGGTGTTTGTTAACCCAAAGAGTGGAGGAATGCAGGGGGAACGGTAAGCAGATTAAATCTCCATATGATGGTGACATGTTCTTTACTCCTAGTGCCAAAGTGTTCTACTAATTCTCAACTTTCATTTAAACTACATATAAAGCATGTAATACAAAAAGTCAATTACGGAATCGGTGTTTTACACCGCTCTCGCAATTGTTTTATGCTCAGTGTCCGAAAGAGAATTGCTTCTCAACTTATTCTTCCGATTATGGACTATTGTGATGTTGTCTACCAAAATGCACATAAATCAGATCTTGCTCCACTCAACATAGCCTACAACAGACTATGCAGATTTGTTCTTGGTTGTCCTTTTCGTACACATCACTGCACAATGTATAACCAACTTAAATGGCCTTCTTTAAATGTAAGAAGACACACGCATTGGCTTCAGCTGATATTTAAATGCATTTATCTTAACTATCCCCCTTATTTAAAGCAGTATTTTGTACCCTACTCACCAATTCATCAAGTTAGACATTCTGTTCAGATTCATTTCTCTGTCCCCTCAAAAAAATTGATTGGCAGAAGAGCGTTCATGTTCAAAGCCTCAACTGACTGGAATACTTTACCTGCTGCTATTAGATCTCTTGCATCATTGGGTATGTTTAAACATGCATTATCATCTCACTTTCAACTGGTCTGTACTTGTTATTAATGAAACTGATATTGATGAAACTGATTTGCTTGACTGTCTCAAATTGTAATGATTGTGTGCATTGCTTGAATTTTACTTAACAGACTGTATGTGGTTTGTCTTGTGTGTCATGTTTTGCATTTTGTCTTTTTGTTTATGTATGTCTGTAAGTTGTTGCTATTGTCGGGACCCCCTTGAAAACGAGATGGTGCATCTCAAGGGGTCTATCCCAATGAATAAAATGTCTATATATTTCATTTTTGGAATAGGAATATCCTTTTCATTTGTGTGCTTCCTTCTGTTTGTTCCACAGAGTGCTCAGGAAGTTTCAGTACCTGCTGAACCCGCGTCAGGTGTACAACCTCTCCAACGGGGGTCCTGCACCAGGGTACTGTACACTTTCACCACCATTACTGTACATATGTACGCCCATATCTTCAATGTTTCACAAACATACATGTAATGCATAATAATTGTGTAAGTGCAATAATGCTAGATAACAATTCATTATAAAAGCCGTTTATGACTACCAAATACTTCCTAATAATAAACTGAATATTGGCCTTTTACACAAGAGTTATTTTGAAATATAAGGCCCTTTTTTGTAATACAATATATTCTTTTATATGGAATTATAACCATTATATTCATAAATGGTCAATGGTCATAAGAACACAAAACGTTCTAAAATGATTGTTTACTTCACTTAAAGCATACAACTCCCACGGAGAATAACTTAAAATCACATTATAATCATAGGATAACAGTGCTGTTGTGGCAATTTAGCACTCACAACAGGAAAGAATGAAACAGAGAGGGATCAATAAAACACAAATACAAGGTGAAGCAAGTAGGACCCAAATGCAGATTACACTGATATTGCGTTTATTTCAAGGATAAAATAATAACTTGGACAAAACAGAACACTCACCGGTGAACTCATTCACAAACAAAAGACAAACCAACACTGATCACTAGGCCACCAGGGTGGGTGGAGGGGGTCAGGAGGACGGGATTTTGGGCTGACAGCCCAGGAGCACAGCGGAGGACCCGGAAGGGATCTCGGGCGGACGGCCCGGGGGAAAAGCAGAAGCCGAGAAGGGGGACTCGGGCGGACGGCCCGGGGGCAAGGCAGAGTCCAAGGTGGGGGTCTCGGGCGGACGGCCCGGGGGCAAGGCAGAGTCCATGGTGGGGCGACGGCCACAGCGGGCGAACTCAGGGGGCCGAGCATGCGGGCGAAGACAGCGGCAGGAAGCGTCAGGGGGCCGGGCCCGAGGGCGAAGACCGCGGCTCTCAGGGGGCCGGGCTCGAGGGCGAAGACCGCAGCTCTCAGGGGGCCGGGCTCGAGGGCGAAGACCAGACAGCTCCGGAGGCTTGGCAGGACCCAGTGTCGGCCGAACAGGAACCGGAGCCGGTGGGACAGGCTTCGGCAGGATCCCCGACGAGACAGGACACAGGATTGGCAGGACCTCCAACGGCACGGGACATAGGATTGGCAGGACCCCCGGCAGAAGAGTAGTCGGCGGGGCCTCCAACGGCACAGGACACAGGGTTGGCAGGACCCCCGGCAGGAGAGTAGTCGGCGGGACCCCCAACGGGACAGGACACAGGGTTGGCAGGACCCCCGGCAGGACCTCCAACGGCACGGGACATAGGGTTGGCAGGACCCCCGTCAGAAGAGTAGTCGGCGGGGCCTCCAACGGCACAGGACACAGGGTTGGCAGGACCCCTGGCAGGAGAGTAGTCGGCGGGACCCCCAACGGGACAGGACACAGGGTTGGCAGGACCCCCGGCAGGACCTCCAACGGCACAGGACACAGGGTTGGCAGGACCCCCGGCAGAGGAGCAGTCGGCGGGACCCCCAACGGGACAGGACATAGGGTTGGCAGGACCCCCGGCAGGAGAGTAGTCGGCGGGACCCCCAACGGAACCTCCAACGGCACTTCAGTAGGGACTTGAGTTGGAACTTGAGTAGGGACTGGAGAGGGGGCTCGAGAGGGGACTTGAGAGGGAACTCGAGAGGGGACTCGAGAGGGGACGAGAGGAAACTGGAGAGGGAACTTGAGATGGGACTAGAGAAGTGACTAAAGGAGGGACTGGAGAAGGGACTAGAGATGGGACTAGGGAAGTGACTAGAGGAGGGACTTGAGAAAGGACTTGAGTAGGGACTATAGAAGGGACTAGAGTTAGTACCTGAGAAGTGACTAGAGAAGTGACTAGAGGTGGGACTGGAGAAGGGACTAGAGAAGGGACTAGGGAAGTGACCTGAGGAGGGACTAGGGAAGTGACTAGAGAAGGGACTAGAGGAGGGACTCGAGAAGAGACTAGAGAGGGGACCAGAGAAGGGACTTGAACCATGGCCGCTGGGCCGGAACTGGGTCTGGAACCATGGCTGCTGGGGCCAGAACTTGGGCCGGAACCATGGCTACTGGGGCCAGAACTGGGTCTTGAACCATGGCTGCTGGGGCCGGAACCATGGCTCTTGGGGCTCGGGCTGCTAGCCTGGCCTTGCGACTCCTTCTTTTAAGAGCCGTTTGGAGGCTTCGTGGACCTCCAAAAGCCAGACGAGTTCCAGAGAACGGCTCCTGGACAGGAGCAGGAGCTGGGGCAGAAGCAAGGGTTGACTCCAGATGGAACACACCGAGGCGTATGGCGTCAGGTTGGGTATTGGGAGGCAGGGAGCTAGCATGCCTGGGGCTAGCAGGCTGGGAAACAGGTTTGACCTCAAAGCTGCCAAAAAAGTCCTCCACCCACTCGGGTAGCAACTCCCTCAACCAGGGCCTTGAGGTTACCTCCTGACGTGCCGCAGAAAAAATGGACTGCCTCTCTTCACTACTGGAGGCATATTTAAAGTCATTCCTCAAACATGTCAAATTGTACTCCACTTCGTACAAACTGTCTGCTGGGTCCATTCTTTGTTGGTTCGTACTGTTACGGTGGATGAAGCAATCAGGACCCAAATGCAGATTACACTGATATTGCCTTTATTTCAAGGATAAAATAATAACTTGGACAACACAGAACACTCACCGGTGAACTTATTCACAAACAAAAGACGAACCAACACTGAACACAGGAAGGGACAAGACTAAATACAGGGAGGGGTAATCACAAGACGAGAAACAGCCGGGCAGGGGAGGAGAAACACAAGGGCGACAGGTGAACACAATCAGACAATTAGACACACCAGGGAAACTAACGACAGGGGAAAAACACAGGAAGAAGGACCAGACAATATACAAGGAAGAAAACACCCAAAACAAGACATACAAAACGTGACATAACACAATAATCGTAACAGGTATAGTTGATCAATTATTATTTCGTTGTACAACAATCAATAATAACGAGGAAAACATTACCTCTGCTCTCAAGCAGTCCTACAGCAATGCTTTTAAGTAGTATAACTTTACAGAAACATATATAGGACTCTTGACAGGACGCACACACATTTCCTTACATTAGCTAACACACGATATCACATGTTCTGCCTCTGAATGCTATACTTGTATGTTCCAGATATGGAAAGTTTACTTATCTCATGACGTCCTTTAGGAGTGGTCTACTAACAAAGGTTAACTGTTTTTATAACCTAAGGCCTTTTCTGAACTTCCTCCAACCTCGATGTCAGCTCACTTAAAATGAATACATCTATTGATAATTCAGAAGGACCATTGTCTCTCTAACTCATCATATGGAATACCATGTAACATTAAATGAATATACCAGAAATACGCTGTATTAAACTTTCTGCTATAACAGTGCTTGCTAATGATGTATTACAACTATGAATGAATGAAACATGTGACAATTAAATTATATCACAGTTTTAAGTCCTTTTAACTCTTTATAAAATGCTTAATCATTTGTTATAATTACTGTAATTGTGAATATTTACAGGCGATATTATCTATAATTAGAAAGTGGTATAAGCAGATTTTAATGCATTTAAGGTTTTGTAATAAAGCATTCTAGACAATGAGCTTAATGTCATGTTTTCTCTGTTTCTTCAGACTTCACTTCTTCCGCAGTCTGGATCAGTACAGGATCCTGGTGTGTGGAGGAGACGGCACCGTCGGCTGGCTCCTGGATGCTATAGGTACTTAGGGTCCTTTTTGGGTTTAGAGAGGTAATAAAGGAAACCATCTCTAAATATAATAAATGTTCCTGTGATTTCAGACAAAGCAGACCTGCAGGTGCGTCATCCGGTGGCTGTCTTGCCTCTGGGCACCGGGAACGACCTGGCCCGCTGTCTGCGCTGGGGAGGAGGTGAAGCCCCCAGCACATTACCTCTAAACATCACTGAGGTGTTGTGACTAGCGTTGGAGCTCCGTGTCTTACCCTTTCTGCTTCTTCTGTATCTTGTGAAAGGCTACGACGGGTCAAACTTGAGAGAGATCCTAAAGGAGGTTGAAGCTAGCGAGCAGGTTCCCATGGACCGCTGGAGCATCCAGGTGATACCAGAAGACCCCCAGGACGCAGGAGACCCCGTGCCCTACGAGATCATTAACAACTACTTCTCTATTGGAGTGGTGAGTCAGTGCCAAAGCATGAAAGGAATAATGACATTAAACATTTACATTTCTTAATGAAAATTAATTGAAATGTGTGTTTGACAGGATGCCTCTATTGCGCATCGTTTCCACTCCATGAGAGAGAAACACCCGCGGAGATTCAACAGCAGGTGAGGGTTCGGAATTGTAGAGAGAGAGAGTATTGACAAAAGGATTGCACGGCTTTTGCGTCATTTAAACATATAAGGCAAAAATAAGTGGTGTAGTTCTAAAAACATCAATAAAGTTTAAATCTTCCCCTTAGGGCTGCTGATTAAATAACATCTCCAGTATCCTCTCCTTTTTGCCTTTTAATTAGTTAATTTGCATACATTTTCTGGTAAAATGTCCCATTTCTATACATGCAAATCAATCAATGTTTATTTCAAGCGGTTTCGCTCAACCTTATTCATTTTGCTATCGAATGATGGTTGTGTTATGAAAATAAATAATTTAAACTAAGAATAAATTACATTTAAATAAAAACAAAAAATAAGGTTTTTAAAATAGAATAGACAAATATGTTCCTCTTCCTTTCCCAAGCTCTTTTCCTTTGCTCTTTTAATTGCTTTGGTCAAGTTTTAATGGCACTCACCACGCCATATGATAATTGGAGAACAAAAATCCAACGCAATACATTATGCGTGTGTTTACACTATAAAATCACTAGTCCATTATCTTTTGTGAACCAAATCTTGAGAAGGGGAAATCTATTCTTTGTTCATTTTAGACTTTTGAAAAATGTCTAACATGAAGCTCTCTTTTTGTATAAGAATGAAGAACAAACTTTGGTATTTGGAGTTTGCCACTTCTGAAACCATCTCTGCCACTTGCAAGAAGCTGAAGGAGTGTCTTATGATTCAGGTGAGATGTCTATAAGTCATGTAGCAATTTTTATTTTAAAGAAGTATTTGTACTTCACAGAAGAGCTAATCTTGTTTTGCCTCCCCCAGTGCTGTGGGAGGTCTCTGGATCTGAGCAGTATGTCCCTGGAGGGCATAGCTGTCCTCAACATACCCAGCATGCACGGAGGCTCCAACCTCTGGGGCGAGTCCAAGAAGTGTGACGGTGCTCCAGAGGCAGAGCACAGCGAGGTTATCACTGACCCTGAACTTCTTAAAACAGTCTCTCAAGGTACTATCTTAAATCATCACATTTATTGTTTCTAAATATTATCTTGACGTTATGGCGTGAACCTGGTTTTATGATGCTGATTCAATCTTTTACAAACAATTTGAACTTGATCTGTGTGTTTCTCTGTGTGCTGCAGATATCAGTGATAGGCGTATGGAGGTGGTGGGGCTGGAAGGAGCCATAGAGATGGGACAGATCTACACTAAAATGAAGAGCGCCGGGCACAGACTGGCACAGACTTCCCAAATCACCATCAGGTTGTTCACTTTTACCTACAGGGGGCTGACAATAATAACAAGAATACGTGACAATATGAAACAAGAACTACAAGAATGTATGTGGCTGCTGTTTTTGATTCCATTTTACTGTCTGATGTTCTGATTTGTAATCCCTCTCTATGCCATCCAATGTAAACAGAGAAACACTTGACATATGGTTCGGGTAAAGTATATTTAAATCTGACTTTCTCTATCTTCCCTGTGTGCAGGACAATCAAAGCCCTGCCCATGCAGATTGATGGGGAGCCGTGGATGCAGCCTCCGTGTACTGTAAGTGATCCAATTCAGTGCCAAGAGACGTTACATATCAGACTAGTAATTAAACCCAGTGGTTAGAGCATCGTAATGAACAACAAAGTTGTTATTATTTGTAGAGTTATTTTCAAACCTGCGGCCGAGACACATGGCTCGTACAGCATAGATAAAATAAACTGAGATTAACCCAGATTAGGGCTATCAAGGAGAACGAGTTTGAAGGCTATAATATTATTTGAATTTAGAAGTCGATTTTATCCAATGTGTATTACAGTTATTGAGACATTAAAAAAAAATCATTATTATTATTATTAGCTGATGTGATATTCATTATTTTAAAGGAATTTCAAGATTCACCAATATTTATTTATTTTTTATTATAGATCCACATAACTCACAAGAACCAAGCTAACATGCTGATGGCTGTACCAACAAAACCAAGCGGCTTCTTTCACCTCAAATGAACCAACACTTCGTGCTCCAGTCTGCTGAGGGTCACCACAGAACAACTTTATTATTGTGAATAACGCAGAATGGGGGGTTAAAATATATTTGCTTTCTGTTTCTACTATTAAGTATTATTGTGTATTGTGTCTTTTGCACGTAATCCATGATATAAAATTATACATAATTATAAGTGCAGACAGCTTGCCAGAGAGAACACTGACCAAATCAAAGTCAGTCCACTGTGATTGTGTGCCAAATGTAATGCAATCCTTTTTTGTGTGTTTGTAAAAAGAAGAACATGGCATGTTGTGTATTTTGAGTGTATAGATAAGAAATATCATTGTTTATCAAATGTTGTGATAGCATTTTGTATTTACTAGTATTTATAGTGTATTGCTGGTTCACCTGTTCCTCCTAATGCAGCTGGTGCAACCTGCTTCACTTTATTCAACAACACTGTACTACCTGTCTATTCTCATGTCTTTCTGACTGAAAGAAAAGCAAAGTTAAAGTGTTTACTGTTTCTTAGATAGTCGAAAAAACTGATTTCAGAAAGACCTTGATTGAATGTGAAAGGACTTTTATAAAGACATTTATAACTGTCAAAGGCCAGAGGGAGTTTGATACATCTCTTCTAAGATGTTCCACATTTGGTTTAAAAAGACAGCATTCAATTGTTTTGTATACATCAATGTACCCTGGATAGTAATGTTAGTTTCATACATGTTGTTGTCCTGTAACTTTGCCAAAAATGTATTTCTCTGCGTTAAGATTGTCACAAAATACACAGAAACTTTCTGAGACCTAATGAAAGGAGATATTACCAACCTAGTATCTATGGATATTCAGTCTTGTGTTGGATTTTCAGTGTGCTTGTATACATGTAACATGATTGTCTTAATGTTCAATTGTGTGGTCATCCTTTGCCTGTGACTTGACAATATTGCATACTCTGTTTCAGTAGGATGCTTATATAGCATAACATTGTCCTCTTAATTAATTACAATCCGTCACACACCTACAAGTGTGTTTGTAATACAGTGTACATCCTCTCACCTTTTAACACTTGTGAAGATCTTTCTGTATGTTGCAGGTGAATATTGAGCTATAAAAGGTTTGGTAACAATTAAACGAGACACAAAAAGATGCTTCAGTATTTATTATGCAAATACAAACCCTCCATTTTCATCTAATTCTTAAACTCTTTTAGGGAAAAATGTCAGTTTGCCCAAATGTTATCTTAATAATGTGCTACTAAATGGAAAAGAATAAAAACATCTAGTATCATGTGTACTTCCATGTGTATTCGTTATAAAGTATGTTAAATAACATTGCTTATATTCCAAACGATCAGACTTGTGTTTTAATTTGATGTATTAAGTGTATGCACAACTCCTCTGCATGCAGCCTACTTTTCAAAAATCCCAAAACTAAGTTGCTTAAATCCCCCTAAAGCCCAAGCATGGTAGCATATAGTGAGGCAGGATTTGCATCAATGTAGGAGGAAAAGCAGGAGGAATAATCCAGAAGTGGTGGAGAGAAGTGCCAACAGAAAACACGAGGTTCAGTGTATGGTGTGTGTTTGTTTGAGACATCATTTAGTTTCAAGGAATACAGAAACAGGAGTACTGTTTATCGTTTATTTATTTGATCAAAACTGACTTAAACAAAGAAAACAAACATTTAATAATAAGACACAAGAACTCACAGATGATCAGCTCATTAAGAACTGATGTGTTTGACCTGAAGTCACTGCAGAGCAGCATTAGTTTTGAGTGCCTTAATCCTTGCAATGTCCCGTCTAGACTGACATTTTATATTCATACTGTGAACCACGCAATCAGGCCTCAAACCCCTAAATATAAACTCCACTAACAAGCGGTTTGCTCCAACTGCAGGTTATTTCCTCTGATGAATACTATCATGTGCTTCTCACCTTAATGACCCCTATCACTTTCTTCATACTACTACTATTGAACTAGATCACGTCCAAAGATCCCCTGAGGGTTCGAGTGTTGGTGTTCCTGGCAGTTGTCGTGGAGAAACTACTAAATTAGGGGTATTAAGTGATGCTTAAATGGATATTGACAAATGGACATTTGCAGCTGTGGCCGTGACATCAATGGTGCAGATTGACCGTTGATTCCTTTACGTTGTAAAATGGTTTAAGATGTCTCATCTTTTGAATTCAAAGTGTAATTGGCATTCTCTGTGGGTCAGTTTGAAAGTTGAAAGAAATGCAGTCGGTCTCGATGGGAGAGACTCCTGTAAAGAGGGGTCTTTTTCTTGTGATAACTGTCTATCGTGAAATGTATGCAACATAATGAAGTGTTTATTCACAACCACTTAAAAAGGGATATTTTTATCAAATAAGTCCAGCGTTAGGCCTATTAATTGTTAATTGCTGAAACTGGATAATATCAGTGTTTTATTTTTGTCATTTGTGTTTTGTGTTTACTTTATTAACTTTTTTTTGGTCAAATGTGTTAATTTTATTGGACTGTACATTTTTATGTTTCTTTAAAAATGTGGAAACTAGGAAGACTGTGCTTTATGGCACAACTAATGGGGATCTCATTATAATCTAAACTATTAGTCATGAAAAATGGACTAATAGTACATTTAAATGTAAAATTATAAAATAGATTATTACGGATTATTAAGTGTTCAATATCAAACAAATAATATCATTATGGAAAAATGTAGCCAACAATATGAACAGAAACAGAAAACATAGATTTAATTGCAGTAAATTGCACCTAAATTCATCAGTCTTTATTTCAGAATGTCCTTTGAAGTAAAAACTGTAATATTTCACAATTATAAATATATATTTAAGACCATAGTGTTGACAATAAAGATGGTGAAAAAAGGGGCTCGTGGTTCCTCAGTTGAGGATTGGCAGAGTGTAGGGAGTTTCTAGCCATTCATTGAACACACAAATCCTATTTTATGAGAAAATACCTCCCAGGTGTTTCCTGTTCTGTCATGTTACAACACACCTCCCTTTTATAAACGTGTATAACATCTACATTTCCAGTGAAAAAACGTATGCACTTTGAAACTACGGCTATTTTTAGCATTTTTCATCCAGTAATAGCCCCACGTGAGCGCTGCTGTCGTTGTCGGTTTATATTTAGAACACACGCTCCCCCGTCTCTTGCGTCAATGGAATCCCGTGCGTGCGTCACATGGAAGAACGTCTGTGTAAATCCCGACGCTGATTGGCTCGCCACCCGGAACGTTCCGCTGCCCTGTTCACCATGTATGGTCATGGACACGCCCTTATGTTGACGCAGTCAAAATAAAACAAGAGAGTATGGATCCTCCTGCATTGGTCTGAACCAGTATGTGTGTGAGAGTGTGTTTGAATGAGTGTGCGTTCTGACAGCAGCTGGCAGAGGTGACATTCATCAGTTTTACTCGGTTGGAATAAATGATAAACTTCATAATCCGGATATTTACATGAACCAGGTGAGTGAAAGAGTTTGTTTACATGTATTGATTTGATTATTCAGGGACCACTTGCATGCTGATGTTTGACTTTAGAACTACTTCCAAATGAATACAAGCTCATAGGAGAATGTTAACTAGACTGCTGATACAACAGTGTAACATAATACACCTTTATACTCAATTAGTTTAATGGAAACTAATGTTTTAAAATGTCTCAGCCTCACTTTTCTGACAGCAGTCAGAGCTATGCACTCTTTTGCAAGTTTGTTAGGTACACCTACTGTAGCTAAAACTAATGTTTACAACTTACTGCATTTATTCTTTCTTCATGGTTATAATGTTGAGTTTTGTTAGGCTCTTCTAGAGAGGCGGTACAAATTAATATATTAGTAATAACACTACACCAGCAGAACAAACTACAACCTCTAAAATTAACATTACGCTTAGTTAATGCAATTCTGAAGTAGAAATGGCAATTATTTTTATATGGTAAATAGTTGTTAAAATTCTAAATATTTTGTCATTAGTAACTCCTGATGGTAAGAATAGCACAGCTGCAACTGTACTGTGCCTAGTTTGTATTACTTAAGATGAGTTCACATGTTGAATGTGCTTTTATTACTGTTGCTATATGAGAGAAGATATACAAAACACACATTGGCCCAATGATCTTCCCATGGGTCAAGCTTATTTAAAGTTTGTGGAAATAATTCAACAATGAGGTATAAGTTTGAAAACCTTTCAAAAAATGATTTGGTCTGCTTCACTTTGTCTTGCACTTGTTGATACACGCCCACTCTCCCAACCACACACACACGCGCACACGCACACACACACACACACACACACACACACACACACACACACACACACACACACACACACACACACACACACACACACACACACACACACACACACACACACACACACACACACACACACACACACACACACACAGGCACAGGATTTGTCCCCATTCCCATTACAGCTGGCACTCAGCCCACCCTGAAATACAATCTGCAGCACTCCCTGGTATAGTCCCTGTGAAAGAGGGTTGCCCTCCACTGAAGGAGGTTTTCAGAGCATTAACAGCCAGTCAAATAACATCTTTCAATATCTCATTACACCACTGGATCTCACTCTACATTTTCTCAAGAGGAGTGATAGGTCCTGCTGACAGAAAAATGGCATGTTGCTGAATTGAGATTGTGTACCGTCAAGTTGTTCATGATGGCTACTGTTTGTAAGGTCACAGAGAGAGGATTAAACAAGGCTGATTAATATTATAAATTTATAATTTAATGAGATTATTTAACTTCATTGTATATACATTACTGTATGTTTAGACAGAACACTCAGCCCTAGTTATTCCCAATGATTTTATTCTATAAGCATAACAACTCACACTTTGCAATATGATTGTGTGACAAACATTTACAATGCATTAACATTTATGGAAAGATATTTGTGCAATATTATGACATTTTCTTAGATGTATTGACACATGCAGCATACTATAAATGTTTATGTTAATCTAATTGTTGCTGTTTTCTGTCCTAGAGATGCCCTGTGTACAAGCCCAGTATGCCTCCCTGCCCCATGACAGTTACTTCAGCTCTGAGTTCTTGAATCCTGACCTCAGTGCCAAACTGGTGATGGACATCAGTGGCCAAAAGGACCAGCTGTCTACATCTTCGTTGCCCAGCATCAACACTTTGGTGGGAAATGGCTATGTGGGGGAGTTTGATGCTTATTCCTGCAGGATTACCAACTCTCCTCCGGCCTCTACAGTTTCCTTCAGCCACTCAGCGGAGAGCTCCTGCCCTCAGATGCAGAGCCAGGCCTTCAAGCTGGATGATCTCCAGGTGTATGGCTGTTACCCAGGTTCCTTTGCGATGAGCTGCCTTGATGAAACGCTGTCGTCATGTGGCTCTGACTACTATGGCAGCCCAGTTTATACCGCAGCTTCCCCTCCCACATCTGGCTTTCAGGCCCAGTCTGCACCCATCTGGGATTCCCCTTTCAGCCCCTACCCCTCAGCCCCCCCGTCCTCTGTGGCTGATAAGACCGCCATGGCCCAGCATCTCTCCTTTTTTACCTTCAGCCCCGCTCCAGAGCAGCACTCTCCCCTGGGGCATCATCAAGATGCTCTGCCGGGCCACGACGACCCTTTCTTCCTGCCTCCTCAGCAGCACATGTCTCCACTTCATTGTCCCCCCATGTCCCTGGACCATGGATGCATGGAAAGTCCCAGGATAGTTGAAGGGTCCATGATGTCTCCTAAATGCCACAACCCAGGATCCAGTGAGGGCCGCTGTGCAGTTTGTGGGGACAACGCATCCTGTCAGCACTATGGAGTCCGCACCTGTGAGGGCTGCAAAGGTTTCTTCAAGGTAAATAGCTGAGGAGGAGGCTGGGACAACATATTGGCTGATTAGCTTATTATATATTGACATCAGATTTGATTTGCTAATACGTATCGACAAATTGTAGTAAAGATATGTTTAGAATTAAAAAATAGTGACAGTAATCAATGTTCTTTCATTACAGAGCATTGAGTTTATCTGTTTAACTTTACAATGTAATGCAATGTCATATAGTAACAAGTCACATTTGAAGGATCCTAATCCAAAAGTTTTTCCTTATTTTTATTAAGTTTTTGTGTTAAATTATAGCATTTTTTTAACTCCCAAATATTGATTTGGGTTTTATCCTTCAGTATTGATCGCCTATACAAAGATAGTATGCATTTCATTCATTTACATTGTTAAATGTGTGCGCCATTTGGAACCCATAGTAATGTTATTTATTTTCCTATTTGACAGCGAACTGTACAGAAAAATGCAAAGTATGTGTGCCTTGCCAATAAAGACTGTCCTGTGGACAAGAGAAGAAGAAACCGCTGCCAGTTCTGCCGTTTCCAGAAATGTCTCACAGTTGGAATGGTCAAAGAAGGTAATGCAATGTCAGACACACGCTTTCAGTGACAAATGTATGATGAAGAGAAACTAGGGTTTGTAATGACAGTCTTGTGAAACTAAAGCTAAAAAGGACAGACATATGAAATCCGGAACTTTTAGTGCCAGCTGCAGAAAAAAGAGAAACTGAAATTGATACAGCAGTTGTTTTTTAAATTGCAGCGTTCAAATGTGGAAATTGGAGATTCATGTTCTTGTGCTTCCTCTTTTCTGTCTCTTCCTCAGTTGTTCGCACCGACAGCCTCAAAGGCCGTCGAGGTCGTCTGCCTTCGAAACCCAAGACTGTGTCCGATACTTCATCCACAACCCCCAGCGTCAACATATTAGCCTCTCTTGTCAGATCTCATTTAGACTCAAACCCAACCATTGGAAAGCTTGACTACTCCAAGGTAAATCTCAAGACTGGCGGTGTGTTCAGAGTTAATTTCAATCAAAAAGATCACTAACAATGACCTCAACACAGGATGTAGAATAAAAGCAATGACATTAACCTTCTCTCTCCTCTCCTCAGTACCAGGAGACTGTGGACAACCTGAAAGAAAAGGAGGATGCTGCTGATATTCAGCAGTTTTATGACCTGCTGACTGGTTCTTTGGATGTAATAAGAAACTGGGCCGAAACCATCCCAGGTTTCAAAGATTTCTGCACAGAGGACCAGGAGCTGCTCCTTGAATCAGCTTTTGTTGAGCTCTTCATTCTGCGACTTGCATACAGGTCAGCTTATATAACATTTAAGAATACACCCTCTTTAACTCTTATTTATCCAGACTAATGCGCACCTTGCTATTATGACTAATTGTACAATTGGTTTGAACCCATGCAGGTCTAATCCTGAGAAGAACAAGCTGATCTTCTGCAACGGTTTGGTCCTACACCGACTGCAATGCGTTTCCACTTTTGGTGATTGGATTAACTCCATAATGGATTTCTCCCAGAGCCTTCACCGAATGAACTTGGACGTCTCCTTGTTTGCCTGCCTTGCAGCGTTAGTTATCATCACTGGTGAGAGCTTGTGTTTGCTTTGCAAGTGAATCTCACTGCATTTGCTTTTTTCCCCCTCGTTAGCACTGTGTTTCTCATGAGAACATGTTTTTCGTTTAGATCGCCATGGCCTCAAAGAGCCCAGGAAGGTGGAAGACTTTCAGAGTCATCTCATCACTTCTCTAAGAGAGCATGTGAATGGAAACGGATCAGAACCGAGCCGGACACAGCCCAACTATCTTTCTCGTCTTCTGGGCAAACTCCCCGAGCTGAGGACTCTGTGCACACAGGGCCTGCAGCGCATCTTCTACCTGAAACTCGAGGACCTGGTTCCCCCTCCACCAATAGTGGAGAAAATCTTTATGGATACTCTGCCATTCTGAAAAAGAAGGCAAAGTAGTTTGTAAAAACGACACAAAGCACCCAATGTGAGGTTTTACCACTGAACTGTACTGGTGAACCTCCTTCAAACAATGTCTGGCATTGTTCAAGAGATCCTTATTTTTCTAACATTACGTTTTAAAATGTAATTTGGTACCTGTGTGAGTATCGTATACAGTTTCTTCTCTGAAACAGAGAGAGCTGAAATGTTATAAACAGATCAGGACACAGTTTATAAAGTATATATTTTTGTGTGCATTTGTAAAAGGACTTTATTGCTGTGCTGGATGTTTGAATGTTGTCTTGCTATGCAGCTAGTGAGATATGGATATTTGGGTCGATGCAATGCAGTGTTACATACTCAGCTTTTCCCAAAAGCAGAAAAACACACTAATCTCCTAAAAAGCATTTTTTAAGTTGCTTTCGATCCCACTGGGTAGAGGAAACTGATATATTAGATTATTTTGTAGAAAAAGCCAGGTTGACGGAACTCTAGAGTCCCAGTTTTTGTTATGGATATCTTTACTAATATCTTTGCATAACAAAATATAGTTTTAGTCCTAACTGTGCTCCTGTAAAAGGTCTTGGACCAAAGTTTACTCTTATTTTGATACTTCCACTAACAAACCTTATTGCCTTAAGATAAACAAAATGTTCTGCCACAACTCCATGCTGCCATTTTGCAACACCTTGTAAAGGCTGATGCTGGCAGAGTTCCTTTTGAACCGCATGTCCCTGTAACAACATACTTTGAGAACTTTTTGAACTTGCTAAATGGAAAAAAACAAAGTGCCTTTCATAAAGCGTCGCTCCTAAACCATAGTAGGTGACACTAAGTTGATTTTCATTCCAAATATCAAATACCGCAAGCCCTGTTTAATATTAATGTTAAATAATCTATTTTAATGTCTCTATTAAAATAAAATTGTGCCTGAGACTTGGGATAGAAATACACTTGGAACATACAATTCTTGAACGCACACTTCGCCCTGGTGCACTGTGTGTGCATACAGTGATGACAGGTGGTTTAGGATCCAGAAAAACTGAATCCTGTTCACATGACCCTGAGGCAGTGTTAACTGCAGCAGAGCCTTCCAGTTAAAGATCACATTTAGTCAAAGAACATTTCAGAGTCTCCCTGTATCCACAATTTCATGTAGTGTATCCTTGATACGATTTAATAGCTGACAAAGCTTGATCATCCACATGCAAAAGCAGGCATTTCATGTTTGACACCCCTACACGTGTTCGTAAGGACTGTCTTCCACATTCTGGAGTTACGCAGATTTTATATGTTGGAATTATTTTGTGTTTCCATATCAGAATGAACTAAAGAAATATCTTAAGAAATCACAATGAAATGTGATGAGAAGATAAGCAGCTAAGAGCACTTCAAATAGTGTTCAAACAATATGAAGAACACTTCTTTCTCCTACTGTATGTGTTTTGTTTGGGATGTGTGTGAAAAATATTGCCATGGCTTTGGTAAAATAGTGCAGATGTGTTAAAAGACAGAGAATATTTGATATTAAATATTTTTGGAAAACACAACACTGACTGCCTTTGTTTAAATGTTGATCTCCTGTTTGCCGTTCATTATGGTTTGTATACAGTCTTCCAGATATATATCTAGTTTCCATTCTCAATAGGATTGTGTTCGAATGAATCATGGTAATTATTCGTTTAAACAGCTAGGCACTGTATCTTTTAGAAAAGTTGCTCAAACAGGAGTATATTTGTGTGAATGGGGAGTGCTTTCAGATGTGTATTTGTAGCGCTAGTGAGTATTTATAGTGAACATTTTGAAAATAATGTTACATGGTAAACATTTGTAAAAAATGTTTTAAGATGGTGAACATGTCAGCATGACAGCATGCTGACATCAGTGCTTTGCTCAATGCCTCACTGTGCTTAAGTTTCATAGAGCCTGGTGTAAAATTAACTACATCAGAATTTGGACACATCTTAGTGTTAACAATTAATTTATGTGTTTGGTGTTCTTATGGTGTTTAATGTCAGAAAGAGTTCGAAAAGTACGTGTGTCACTAGACCTATCCTTTAAGAAGAGTTGTGAAGTTTCCAGTCAGTTGGTAACAGAGCTTGGGCTTTATTTGAAAAAGCACTCACTGTGCTGCAGATTGTTACATAATGTTAATGTGATGAAAACCGACCAAAGTAGTCCTTCATTTCCATTTCACTTTGTCCGTTTTGTTGTGTCACACATGGTGTTAATGTTGGCAACATCTCTGACCAAAAGGAAGACGACACCGTGCCACTCTTAGCCACGGCAGACTGCAGCTCCGACTTGACACCCGATCCTACTGTACACCACGTTCCGGTCATTTGGATTTTGATGTTGGCAGACAGACTGGAAAAAAGGGACAAGGGAAGAAAAGAGAAGGAGGCAATTATGAAAGCCAGCTTGCATTGAGGTGTTCATTTTGTTACAAAATGGCAAGCATGCTGCCCCAGACAGATGCCATTGGAACAGCAGACGAGACAGTTTCAAATGAAGGATCAGAGAGTACCCTTGGTTCAAATCAGAACTTTTCTTTTTTTAAATAAAAATGATCCCCTTTGACTTTCAGTGCGACTTGGTATCCAGGACAGCTCACTCTGCTCAAACCAAAAGTCAAAACACATTCCCATGTCAATATATCTTATCCCTGAAGTCATGGTCTTGACACCATCTTCTTCCAAAAGTGGAAAGCTACCATCTGGAGCTATTGGCCCCTAACATCTGACCTGTGCCCTGACATGCAACACTGCATTCAGGGACAAACTGTAGCCTTACACCATGAGACATATGCTCTGCCATGTAATATCTGACCCACTTGTCATGGTGATTTGTTGCACAAACCTGCTGAGGTCGAGGTTTTGTGCATTGCTTCTGCACCACCTGCTATTCGGTAAATGTTTGAGAACATGTTACATTGCTATTTCACTGCACATCAAGATGGGCAGGATCTTCTGTGCAATTGGTTCTTTATTATCATTAAATATACATATTTCAACGTACTTTACTTGAGTAGACAATGGTCTTATATTTGTTTTGGATAAATTGATTAGTTTGTTACCATATAGGACAATCATTGGACACATGTAGTTGCAGGGAACTTTGTAGAATAACATTTTGACCACAATACCAGTAATGAACAGTATACAAAGAAGTGAACATTTGCCCCGACATGCAACCACAACAGTAAAACTATGCTTACATTGACTGTGAATCCACCAGTAACAACCCCAAGAGTCTTTAGCCGTCTAACAGCTCTGTGAAACTGTAATTAAGGAAAGAGGTGCTTTGAAGTAAATGCTAACATCACTATGATAACAAGGCCAACATAATGCTGCTGAGCAGGTAGCGTATAGTGTTTAGACAACCTGTTCTCCAACATAGCATTGGGACGATAGTCTTCAATAAACACAAAGAGCTGACTCTAATAGAAATGTCGTTGTTTTTTTAGCCATTTGGTTGGAAATCAAATTATTGGAAGATTCAAGAAATCCCCAATTCATCTGGACGGGCACATGAATTTCAACGTGAATGCATACACAATAGAACAGCACCCCCTCACAACAGCTAGAAATACTGCTCATTAGACAACTATGGGTTAAAAAGGTTGCACTGACTTGCTGTACATGCAAAATTAGATTGAGAGCAGCAGGCGGGGAAGGTCACTACTACCGAGTTCAGACAATATCATTCATACTATTTTAACTCTTGCACTTTGACAGGGACACCCGACGACTTCAAATCCCATACATTGTACACACACACACACACACACACACACACACACACACACACACACACACACACACACACACACACACACACACACACACACACACACACACACACACACACACACACCACACACACACACACACACACACACACACACACACACACACACACACACAGATTGGAGGGGGGGTTTGTTTACAGAGCACAACAGGTGGATCTAAGTGAAAAGTACAGCAGATACAGCAGGGGATATGAAGGTGCTGGTGAGCAAGGTCTGTGGGAGAGTGTAAGGTTCAATGGTAAGCTTAAATAAAAATGGCAGGTGAGATGGATTGGCTTATTGGCCTGCTGCCACATGTATGGCACTGGATCTCTCTTTATCCACTCTAAGGGTATCCTAGAGGGAGCTTTTGCAAACAAAGTTGGTGCCAATCCATTTACTTTTGAAATTTCAATAAAGGGAAAACACTTTGACTGGGAACAGATGATAACTAGAATTGAAGGGCAATACAGCCAACATTGTTCAAATATTGTGGTATGTAAAAATAGTGGACACACCAACATTTCTATCTATAGACCTTTGCTGCTAGCACGGAAACAAATATTCTAGAATAATGCATTAAAATTAACCATGCAGATGCCAGAACAATGACAGAACACATACAGTGAGAAGAAATAGAAGAAACATCAGTCAACAATGAAGTCATAAATTGTACTTATTGGCCTGTCTGTGTTGGTGTCTGTCTCTATTTGTGTGTGTGTGTGTGTGTGTGTGTGTGTGTGTGTGTGTGTGTGTGTGTGTGTGTGTGTGTGTGTGTGTGTGTGTGTGTGTGTGAGAGAGCAGTTGATTGCTGGAGAGGATATTGTTCCAGCGGGTGGAAAGCTAATAGGTTTGTTTGTGAGGATGCTGCACCTGTCGTTTATTGATGGATTGAGCTGTAAATAACTTTGTGAAGCCGCTGAGCGCTCCGTGGAGGCTTCTGTTTCCCTCTCCACTGTTCTTCCTCTCCAGTAAGTTGATTTGCACTAGGACTTAGACGTAGCTACACATAACATTCAGCAGATTTTTTTGTTTTTTCCAGAACTTTCAAACACAATGCTGACTCTTTAACAATGCTTCAGAAAAAGACAAAAATAAAGCCCATAAGAAGTCGGCAAGATTACCTTTTTCAGTAATGACCACATGGTCTTCCATGTACATACAAATACACATTCATTTGTACACGTCCTGTATATTGTGCAACAGTTCTTGTATTTGTGTGGGTGTGCTGTCACATGTGAAAAACCCTCTGTGAGTGTATTTATAGCAGGCCATTGTTGAGCACCTAGAAACCTCTGTAATCGGATCTTGCCTCTTTCACTAAAGGAGTCCGGTGATAAATTAGTTGGCAGACGTCATTGCTCATGGGATCTCTGTGATAACTGTACCACATCACTGTCTTAATATCGTTACTCTGCAGGATTACATTCTAAAGTAAGGTGAGGCAGGTTGATTATCATTCAGTTAGAGGGTGAAAAACAATTTGTCCTTGGGTGAAGGTAGGGTAGCCAAACTTTTAAAAAGCATTGTTGTTGAAATTCTGTTACTAAACACAGTACAACAACAAACAAGTCAGCAAATGACCTTCCAGCCTTCCACTGATTCTGATTGTTCAGTAGCCATTTTCGCTGTTTCTGTTCCTTAATGATATCTTATTGCTCAGAATGAGACATGAGGTAGTTGGATATGGTTCGTGATGACAACGTTCCCCCTAAAGCCCTCTTGATGACTTGTCCTTGTATTTTGGAGGAGAGGTTTTGGAGATAGGGCTAAAGGGAGGGCGGGATATTTTTCATTTGGATACTGTCAAAATGTAACACTTGTGTTGGTTTCTCCAAATGTGCCTACCTCAGTGGCCATAAGATGCATCCAAGTTTAAACACTTTTGAACTTTGAGATTTGAACTTTACAGTGTTAAAGGTGGGGTAGGTAATTCACTTCAGAAACTTATAACTTATAACTTTTTGTTATATTCCATGGAATGCTCTTAACATCCCGATAGCAATGAATATATGAAATGCTTTGACAATAAATACATTAAAACATTTCATCTGTGGAAGCCGTGGTGCTGAAAAAAGCACGACCAATCATCTGAGCCGGCCCGGCTAAAATGATTGGATGGCCTACCTGCCTGTCAGCCTTCCATCTGTGCACAAATTTATCTCGTGCCCTCATTGGTCATGTGCGCGTTCGTGTGTGTTGGAGGAGGGGCTCTGTAAGGAAGTCTGAAGGAAGAGGCAGATTTTTTCCGGTTGTGTACTTTCAAATTCTAGCGCACTCGAGCTGGTTTCTCCATTCTTACCTGCCCCACCTTTAATCTTTGCCTAAAATAAAAATAAATATTCAGTTTTCCTTTAATGAAACAGTTAGTT
This sequence comes from Gymnodraco acuticeps, assembly GCF_902827175.1. NCBI lineage: Eukaryota > Metazoa > Chordata > Actinopteri > Perciformes > Bathydraconidae > Gymnodraco > Gymnodraco acuticeps. Next base: position 596,501 of record NW_022991632.1, read on the forward strand.
AATTCGTTTAGCAAATTGTTAGCTTTTTCAATATGCACCTTATTTGATTTATGATACAAAGATGCTCCTTGAAAAGGGTGCGCTTCTGTGTGTGTGTGTGTGTGTGTGTGTGTGTGTGTGTGTGTGTGTGTGTGTGTGTGTGTGTGTGTGTGTGTGTGGGTGTGCGTGTGCGTGTTTGTCTAACTATTTTGGAAACATCGCTCTGCTCAGCCGGAGAATATGAGAATGTTACAATTATAAAACAAGATTGACAGGATGGATAGTGTTGCACTGGCAGATGACAGTTCCTGGCTGCATGCCTGGAATACATTCACGGTAAATCCCCCAGAAACGCACACACACACACACACACACACACACACACACACACACACACACACACACACACACACACACACACACACACACACACACACACACACACACACACACACACCACACCCTGCTGTCCGCGGGGCCCTCTCCTCTAACACCGTCCCTTCGCACTTGATCCCTGTGTTGGGGCTCTCTGAAGTGTGTGTGTGTGTGTGTGTGTGTGTGTGTGTGTGTGTGTGTGTGTGTGTGTGTGTGTGTGTGTGTGTGAGTGTGTCCAAGGACAGAAGGGTTCAAGGTCAGAGCAAACACATGGGGCAAACCAGCAACTAGTGCTGGCTGTTGGCATACGGTTCAACACAGATATATAACTGCAGATATAAACAATCCTCACTCTGACTGCTAAAAATTGATGTAGTCAATTATGTAATTTAGTTATAATGAGTTTAGTAAACCTGTAAAAATACATATATATAAAAATCTGATGATATTAACATTTAATGAACAGTTATGGACACTAGCATCTCATGAAGAGCAGTGGAAGTGTAAAAGCATCACACATGTCCTTGGAAACATGAAGAGCTGTTAATAATAGATTTCAACATGTAGACATTCACAAAGATGAAGTTTGGCGGTAATGGCTCATGTGATTTTCTTTGACATTGTTTAACTTTTGCTCTTACTGTCGTTTTGTATTACCATTTTATATTCTTTATGATATGTTATTAACACAATCTTTATGAATGTTTTCCAGCCTTAATTTGAGGCCCATATAAGCACCACACAAGAATGAAAAAAGCAAAAAAAGCTGCCTTCCTGAGAGTTTGGTGAGAAAATCGCTATCAGTCCCATGTGGCTAAATATGATGCTACAGACTATTTCTAATCATCGATCTGCCAATAAGGATGGCTCATGTGTATGATGTATGTAGAAAAGTCCAGCAGCTTATACACTTTTATCTTAAGCTTCAAAGTTTGTCACCAATACCTAGAAATGTTTTCTTCCTGTTACAGCGAGTATGGTTACTTACCCTGGAAATTAAAGTACATCGACCTTCCTTCCAAGGCTAGGAATTTAAAGAAGGCTGCAAGTACAATCTGCCAAGATTCAGGATCTACTCCCTTAAGAGCTCACATGTCCCTGCTGCCTTGGGTTTTATATATCTTAATGCAATCTTTATATTTCATTTATTATTCATTGATCGTCTAATGGCTGTGTGGTTACTGCTTGCTGTCATCAATTGTAACTTAGAGATGATAGGTATCTTTGAGCCCTGAGTATAAAAGCTTAATTTATTTGTATTTGTTAAGTGTTTCCAAACTGTTAAAATCCACGCTTTGACTTGACGTTACACTGTACCAGGTCAACATGTAGATATGTCTAACAACACAAAAAGACGTGAATACTGCATATTAGCAGCTGTTTTCAGCTAAAAATAAGGCAAATTACACAAGTGGATCCTCTTTAGGAGAAGCACTTGACAAAGACACGACTCAGAGAGGTGAAGGCTGCCCATCCCTCTCTTACATAAGCAGTCTGAAGCAAAGGGGCTGTCACCCCTCTTGGATCACAAGGGGCTGGCTGTGATCTCAGCTGTCAGGGGTTGACATTGAGGGGAAAAACTGCTGCTCCTCCTAAGTGGACGGATGGGTGGCATTGAAGGTAGTCTGCCACCCACAGGACTCTGCTGACTTAACGTTAGTCTATTTTTAAATCCATATCAGCTACAGTCATCACATGACAGAACCACAAGAATGCCACACAGGCTGTACAGTGAAGCAGGACTAACCATGACTAAACACTTTTATGTAGAGCTCTCATCACAGGGGTTCGATGGCTTTGATTGAATTATTTGCAGCATTAAAGAAGAAGTAATTCAATATGATACACAGGGTTACACAACATAATGCGGATGATGCTTTGTCCATAATGCCACAAAATAAAAACACGACTGAACATAACAAAAAAAGGTGGCAGTAGAAACAAAAGCAAACCTTTTTTGGGCTGATAATATGGATGGAAATCTTTAACATAAAAAAAAGGACATCAGGGTAACATTGTCCATCTACTTTGACGTTGGAAGAAAAAGTATCATGATGCGAACACATTCACCTATTCCAGTCTCAATATTCGTGGACATTAAGCAATTCTGAGCAAACTTAATTTTTACTTGTGTAATTTCATTACTGTAAAATGTGTTGGAACAACGCTTTTAATTTTTTTTTACCCAACCATAGAAAATAAAGTTTCAACCAACCCTTAGAATATTTTTCAGAATACATTTTTAGTAATGTCCAAAAAACATGAAACACTTTTAAAAAAGCACCATTTTGTAAAACGTAGTAACATCCAGCGGTGGCATTGCAGATTGCAACTAAGTGAATACCTCTGTTCACCCTTCTCTTAAATTGTCTGAACCTATAGTGGCCTTCAGGTACCATAACAAATGCCCTCTCTAAAATCAAAGTTTGGTTTGTCAGTAACTGCCTACCGTAGAAACATGGCGGTGCATCATTGCAAACTTCACTGACTACCTATGTAGTTATAACATGGTCATTATATGTTAAAAAAACCAACAAAATGTTCTGGCAATCATACAACAATGAAAACAAAGTTCTATTTCACAATAATGTCTGCGAATAGATCCCCTAAATCTTAGACACTGCTCCTTTAATGAACATACACAATACGTTTGCTAATGAAACACATGCTCTCACACATGTTTTGGCAATGTGTAAGGGTGCTTATCTTAAGTTATGACACATTAGTTGGGATTTTTGTTGCATATCCAAAGTATCTTAAGTTTGTGTCTTTTATTTTGAAGGCAGTCAGGCAGGAAGTATGATTTTGGTAGGTTATTGTTGTTTGACGCAGGTGAACCGGTGAACTCCAGAGGGTGAGCTCGTGTCGGGTAGAGACGTCATCATAGTAAAATGCGAATCTTGTCCAGTCCTGTCAGAGGGACTGTAGTTAATCCGCTTCATCATCCACATCATCATCATCATCATCATCATCATCATCATCATCATCATCATCAGTGGACTGCTGTGGTTGCGTCGGCACTTCCTGTTGGGAATGATCGATACTTTAAAGTGTAAGTAGCCTACATTTAACTAAAAAATATATCTATGATTCACACGGGAAATTATTCTCACATGATTCAAGTCTCACAGCAGGAAAGTAAGCTAAATGGAAAACGAATTTCGGTTTGAGTTCCTCATTTTTCTAGTGAAACTGAGTCAACCAGCTAAAGTGTGATTCTTCATGTCAACATCACAGAGACAATCACACAATGTTGCGATTGACGTATGGTAGAAATTATAGAAGTTACTGTTCTAACGTTAATATTCTGTTTATTGTTTTATGTCTTAAATACAACAACAAACAAAATAGGTTAACAAAGTGTCACAAACTTATCTCGTGCCCTCATTGGTCATGTGCACGTTCCATGAGCCAATCTTCCTTTTATGGAAGGTTTGGTGGTGGAGTGGGCCGCCAGAGAGTGCTACAGCTTCTTAGCTGCGACTCCACAGCTGCTTGCAGGTCCCCTAACACAGTTTTATGGGGAATGGAAGCTTAGCTGTGTACTGACATAATGGATGGACAGGACACTGAAACTGGGGTACTCACTCCAGTTTTTCAGCGTCCCTCCTCCATGCAGGGGCATAAGAGAGGCAAATCTATCATCCCAGGAGGAGATAGGTTTCCTTTCAACAGAGATTCAGGCCCTGTTGCAAAAACAGGCAGTGTACTTCCTGGTTCCCAAGAAGACAGGAGAATTCAGACCCATTCTGGATCTTCGCAGCCTGAATCAGCACATTGCCTGCAAAAAGTTCCATATGTAAACCAATTACTGGAACTAGGGCAGCCGGGTAATTGGTTCACAACCATCGACCTGAAGGACGCTTAATTTCATGTCGAAAATTGCTTCAAAACCGCAGAAAGTATTTGCGTGTTGCCTTCCAGGGGGTATAGCCTACGAGTACAACAGACTACCGTTTGGCTACTCCCTATCCCCACGCACGTTCAGCAAATGTGTGGCCACAGCGCTTCAGCCGCTTCGCGACCATGGCATGAGGGTTTTGTAATACGACCTCATAGTCATGGCCAGGTCCAGGGAAGAGGCAAACACAGCCCAATTGATCCAAGTGGATTGCGGTCAATTGGAAGAAGAGCAGTCCCATACCTCACCAGCAGGTGGGGTATCTGTGGAATTTGCTCGATGCACGCAGAGACTACGTGCCACCCTGTCAGAGAGCAGACAGGCTGCTTCAGGCAGTTTGCAGACACGTTTGCACACGAGCCATGGCCAAGATAGCTGCTCTACGCCTTTCCACCGCAGGTGCAATAAGGGCGTTACCCACTCTGGGCCAACCTCTCCAGGATTGTCTGACAAAGTTATTCAGACTATCCAGGCAGTAAGAGCAGGATCCACCACAGCCTGTTACAGGACTAAGTGGTTGGGAGTGAAGAAAGGAGTCTAGAGCCTCTATCATCTACATTGGGCTCTATTCTGTACTATTTACAGATACTGGTGGACAGTGGGCTTGCTCATTCCACAATTAAGGTGTATGCAGCAGCCATCTCGTCCTGCCATGAGGGATTTGGTGGCAGGTCAGCCTTTAGTTAACCGCTTATGGCGCATTTTTTGCAGGGGGTCAGGAGACAGCGCCCAGTGGTGCATGTCTCCACCCAGCAATGGGATCAGCCATTGGTGCTCGAGGCTCTGGTCACAGAACCATTTGAGCCTCTGGAGCTCTCCTCCCTGAAGGCACTATCATTGGGGGGCTGTGGGTCAGTAGGTATCTGATTTGCATACTTACACTGTCTATTTCCTTGAAAATACCAGGAAACCTGAAGGAGAAGGCTAATAACAACTTTATGAAAGGACAAGAAGCCCTGAATTCTAGGATCAGTGACAGGTGAGCTTATAAGAGGTAGGGTTATCAGTACTGATACTGAGTCAGTGCATACATCTTAATAAATTAAACAGCAGCAACAAATAGAGCCTGACTCTTTCCTCTTGCTTATATATAATCTGCAGAGTCTGAGTGAAGGTCGAGGTTCCCTTTTATATTTAAATGCTTACACTTCCCTATTTTCAAGAGCTACTTCCTTATGTTTAACATTTTCCAACACACTGTGTTGTTACATGAGTAAAGCATACTTTCCATTGGTCTGCTCGGGGAGAAACAGACTTGTCATTCACTCACTGTGGTTGGCAAGACTTCATCTGGTAAATAGATTTCACTGTCAGAAAGTTGTTGTTTTTGTGGTGCTCTACACATTTCTAGATTTCAGTCTAGATTTGCATACCGAGACAGTGTCTCTTGCCTTGACAAATAAGGAAGCCTGTTGCAGGAGGAGGCTGAAAAACAACTGTCATGAAATGACAAGGAGTCCTGGATTCAGTGACGGATTAGTTCATAAGGGGTAAGTTCAGTTTCAGTACTATGCAAGACAGTGCAATGTATTTTAAGTATGAGTTTAAATCACTGCACAGAGGCAGAAAAGACAAGGCGTTATGGTTACAAAAGGTCTTATGAAAGATTTGTGTTTGTTGTTGTATTATACATGGTACTAATAATTCAGGATCAACATTTATACGGAGAAGATTTTAAAGCACATACAGCTTTTTCTATTACAATAGGACAATCCTGACATATTTATGTACGTATGCAATTTGTCACTAAAGATTTGTAGTGTTTTTGTGCAATGCCTTCGGTAATTTTACAAGTTGGATATAGTAATATTTCACGTATAATGGTAGACTGATTTGTAGCTAATTTAAGAAAAACAACAGCTACTTAACATGCATAATGAAGGTGCTTTTATACAAGGCACAAGGGGTCACTAAATATGTTATGCTTACAAGCCAAAATAAGATAATAATAATATTTTTTCATCCTGACATTAACATTCAAAGCTCTACTATATCTGCCAAGATAGAGTACTGCCAAGGAGCTAGCATGACTGATGACTCTTAATATTTTTCCTAATAAGTAACACATCTGTTTTTGCTAAGTATATATATACAAGATTACATTTTATTTCCATTTTTGTAACATCTGCAGATCCATGAGCTGGTGAGATGGAGGAAGCTTACAGTGAACTGTACCAGCAGTTTCTCCACCTGAGGTCGCTTTGCCTGAGACAGGCAGCTCTGCTACATCAACTCACAACAGCATTGCAGAAACAGCAAGGTCCTTTTGAAGCCTAATTTATTTCAAATGCTGATAATCATATCTTAACTGTCATTCATGGTGCGGTTGTGGAAGAGGACATAATCAAAACATATTTTAGCAACCTAAAGGAAAAAAGAACAACAAAAAAAGAAGTAAATAACCATAATCAGTTTTATTACCAACTACAGTAGGTTTACACATACAGTACGAGGAATTTGATTTGGTATAAGTGGAGACACAGAAAGTAGAATACGTAACCAAATACAAAATTAAATAAAATGTTTTCCAATTATGAAAGCTAAGACTATTGCAACAAATGAAAATAAAGACAATATTTACACAAAATATAGTTATGTAGAATTCTGAGTGCAGTAAAATGTAACAAAATAAGATTTTACTGCATTTAATTTGATTGTGTTACACACAGTAGCGCAAATAAACTAGCAACCCCCAAGTTCTGCAAGGTAATATTATGATTTTTGTCAGAGGAATCTTTGTTGAGAGGATAGATGGAGGCAACCACTCTTGCTGCTGCCCCAGTCCACAGCAGTACATTGCTTTATTTTAGGAGCAGTAACTTCTGTTGTTTTTTCCATATATATGTATACACTGGCTATAAATAAACACTTTAAACAAACCAACTTTAAAACTATCCTTTTAACATCTAAACCTCTTTGTCTGCAGGTGCCACTGTTCCTAATGGAGAGTTGATTGATTTGATGTCCATCCCTGTCCAGTGTACCCAAGAAATCCCTGTATATTTCCACGAAAAGCGTCAAACTTCCAAATCATGCAACCCTGCAGCACATTGTGGCGTTGTTGGCCTCTCTAAAAACGTGGGGACCTTTTACGATGTCCTAGCTGAAGATATATCTAAGCTCAATGTGGATGTGCCTCATCAGACGGGAAAGGCAGATGGGAAGTCTGAGCAAATGGTTGCACCCCTGTCAAGCTTTGACATCCCGAGATTGCAAGGAGCCTGTCCTCATGTCTCAAATGATGCGGGGCACACAGATAATCGTATTGGAGACAGGACAATGCACACAGTGGGGGTAGGTCTCTTCAGTGGACAACAATCCCACCTGTATTGGCCCAGGGTCCTCAAACCTGGCATTGGATTTTTAGCATGTTCTTCCTCAAAAATGTCCATTTCGTGTCCTCTGTGTTTGTGTCAGATGCCCGCGACAGGAGGCCCCTCCTTGTTTGGAGACATGCTGATGTCAGACGTGGTGCTGCAGTCTCATGTTTGTGAGTTCTGCCAGGCGGTTTTCCCCGGGGACACAGCCACCAGAGGAGAGTTCCTACGCCATCTGTACACCCACGTCACCTAGACTCAACTGATCTGTCTTCTCTTCCTGACATGAGTGTGTCTTTATCATTCAGCAGCAAGAGTGACGCCAGTGCCAACGTGCCTGCTTTCTTTCAAATAGCAAACAAAAGTCTCTAGTGGTTCCAAAAGAAAATGAGACTACTTGTACTTTGATTTCCAAGATTCACGTTTTCCTGATGAGTGTATGTTTCAAGTCTTCTTCAATATGTTGATTTTGTAAATTGTGGGCCCATATAGTAAAACAGATGATAAAGAAAGGTATGCTTTAGGAGGTGGTTACCAACAGGTTGCTTGACCGTTGCTACTAGGACATGTCCGGTGTGGGTGTTGTCCTGGTTTTTCTCTTAGAACTTTATATCTTTCACATTTTGGTTTCAGTTTATGAAAGTTAATTGTAACATTTTGGTCGACTAAACATGTCTTTAGCTCAATCCTCTCTTGTCACTTCTTGTTTGAAAACAAACTAAATGAAAATGATCAAAAAAACAGGTGCCAATATCAAGGCTTCAGATTGAGTCCACTTTTTACATTACCCTACAATGCAGTGTTTAAATGATAAGTTAGGTAGCCAGAAATACAATGCAAACTCGTGAAACTTCCATTCCTACTTTGGTGAATTACAATGTTTGGATAATAGAAACATTGCTCTACATAATGAGATTAATAGATATTACATGTGTTTGAAGACCATATAGATCCTGATGGCTTACACGGCCTTTAAAGGGAAATAAATCTCTGAAATAAATGGTGATTTGTAATGTTCAGGCAAATTGGCGTTCTTTCCTCTTTTCAATCTGAAACCCTAATATTACTGTAGCTCTTGGACATAAACAAAATGGAGCACCAAAGTCATTTTGGCTTGTATTGTGTCTAATTAAAAATATGTTTAACAAAGGTAGTTTTGGAAAGAGAGACACTATTTGGGGTTTATGATCTTAAGTAACTGTTTGAAAAGGAGATTATATCTGTTTTGAAGACAGAAAATCTTTCTTTCCACATGTTGGAGCATCTACTGCCACGTTTCTTACATCATCGTCGTCTCAAATTGCTGGTGTTGCTAACCTGTTATGAAATGGTTGGGACTGGGTTCAGTACTCACTGACCAGTGATTATTGTACACTTATGTAACTGTACATTAGTTTACCTTGGGTTAAGATGACATTTTCTACATTTTTATTATAATAACTAAATGTTGTAAGAGAATAGCCATTTCCAAATTGATGTAAAAATCATGTCAGTATGTACTTTGGTTGATCTTTACATTTGCAGTTCCACTTTATCTATGCAAGCTTGAAGAAAACAATAATAAATAATTAAATCCGAATAAATTTATTATTCAAAACCTTTTGTTACAAGATTTTCAAATTTGCTTTGCAGGCACTCTTAGCTTTTTCAAATATCCTTATTAATATTGCCCATATTTGCATGCAATGGGGGAATTTGAATGCTCACCTGGAAGATCCTAAAATATTCAAGATGTGTAAGTAGATGATAAACCTACTAATTTCTGTGAGGCATTACACTGATAATCTGTCTGCTGCTCTGCTGTGTTACTGAAGAAAGAGCATGGGCCAAGAATAGACTCAAAGATTAAACTGCCTGATTATTGTTGCTGACAGCTGATTGATGATGACGGCTGCATTCATCTGTTCCGCGTTTACTGTCGCTCACATAATCAGAGGAAAGGATCATTTGTCTGGTGTAATCAAATATAAAAAGCAATTTATTTTTGCATGAACTTCACCTTTAACATCTGAACAGGGTGTATGTGACATTGGTCTATTGATGGAGGACTTGTAATTAAATAAGACTCTACAGTAGCCTACTGAAACACTGTACAGAACTGTAGGTCTATACACAGTACATTTCTCTGAGTAAAATTGACTCAAATTGAAGAAAATGTTACTCTAAAAATATTACATTTGGTCCCAACCTATATAGAGTCAAATGTACTCTTTGTTCAGAGTTGTATTTTTAGAGTTCATTTTACTCTATTATGTGCTTAGATTTCACTCTGCTTAATGGTTATTTACTCTATGTGTATATTAAAAACAACTCTACTGCCATTTTACTCATAATAGAAGGTAATTTTACTCTCAATCGAACGTCATTTCACTCCAACTAGAAGGTAATTTTACTCTCAATCGAATGTCATTTTACTCCAAATATAAGGTAATTTTACTCAGAATAGAATAAATGAACCATAATGATCTTTATAATAAAAAAGGTCAATAAACCAAAGTGCTTAAGTAACACTAGTGGGCGTGTGTGAAGCTGACCATTGAGCGGCCCGACCAAGCAAGGAGGCAGAGGCAGAGAGTTAAAATACAACCCGGTGTGGGCATTTATTCATCGCTGTGGTTCATGATACACAGCCTCAATATGACTGTCTCACGTGAACACAGTCACCAGCAACAAGGACCTCACACACACTAACAGGAAAACAGAACCTAAACACACACAGGACTAATCAAACCAACAGGACACAGGTGAGGAGGGAGGAGAAAACACAGGGGCACCAGGTGTATACAATCACCAGCAACAGACAAGACGGGAGGGGGACCACTTTTCAAACTACAACAGGAAACAGAGACAGACAAACTAAAACATAGACAGATCGTGACAAATAGATGCATAAATGACATAGATTCACATGCTTCCTGTGCAATGTTTTAGCGTGAAACAAAGTAATATACTTCGCCAATAATGAAGCTATATAATATAAGAGACCGAGATCTACGGCCCCAGAGATCACCTCCGTTACAGCGTGGTCATGGTTTGACTCCAATAGAATTGACTCTGCATTTTTGATCGCACTCTAGAAGCTATGAGTAATAAATACACTCCAAAATGATTAAATATCACTATTTCAGAGCAAAATAGTAATTACTCTGGAAAAAATACTCACCAATATTTCCTGTGTAGCCATGCTCAGCGGTGCTTCAAATTAGCATGTTAGCATGTGGATATTTAGAAATAATTATAGAAGTTATGTCTACCATTGAAGTTTAGCGTTTTAGTATTGTTGCTGGTTATGATAGGCATGTTGTATGTTTTGCAGGTTTATGGTCACTAACCAAACAATTTGGTAAACAGAAATGTTGACCTGGTGGTGGCGCCATATTTCTTCAGTCAAAGGATCAGTTTTTTCCCCAATGATCCTCTGTAGATTCTGAATGCTGACCTATTGTGATTGTGTTTACAAAAAGAGTCCATATCATAAGTGAAAAAGTACAGAAAGCTTCTTGTATATGAGTTGTGATGCGTTTTTCGACATAAAGGCCACGAAAGTTGAATGTTCAGCTCATAACAGGTTACAGGGGCCCTATTAAGCTTTAGGGGGTTTCCCTTTCCTGTTGTGTGTTGTATACGATTTTGTGCTTAAATCCCAAAGTTCACGTCCCTCGGACATACTCCCCTCCTGCATTAAATACCTCCATTGGACGCTTTTTTTACGTCCGGAACATAGTTACACCACTACGTAACACTCACCCTTCTATTGGCTAGTGCTCCAACACATTGAACGTGATAGGCTAAGGGGCGGGATATCTCTAAGTGGTTGACCAATGACAACTGAGCCGGCCAACTAACCAATCAGAGTAGTCTGGTTTCAGACAGAGGGTGAAAAGAGGTGCTCCAGCACAGGCAATATGAGAAAATTAAAGACCTTTTTGAACATTAAAGCTTCCAAATATGTAGAGTAGAGGCACTAAATATGAACCAGAAAATGAGCAAAATAGGGCCCCTTTAAAATATTGTATTCTTAGTTGTATAGAGTTTTTATTTGTAACTGTCAGATAACAACTATACAACTAGTAGTTGTCCGTTGTCTCGTCATGGCAATAAATGAATTGTTGGGAAGTTTTAGTCTAGAGACCAAAGTACAAAATTATTTGAGGTAGTATGATGTTTGTTTGTCTTTATCTTCTCTGTCTGATAATAGAGAGAGTTGCTGTGTGTTTGTGTGAATGAGTGCTGATTACATTGGTGGTACAGGTGAGTCATGCCAGCATCCAAGCTCAGTGCAGAGAGTCAGTGCAACAAACAATACGACCGCAGAGGTGTCGCTGGCTGTGTGACGCAGCTCCCGCAGCCCTTTTCTTACACACATCAGAAAAGCCAAGAATAAATTATTTATTGTGGAAACCAAGCAATAAAATAACATTTATTGAGATGTAACAAAATAAATAATCTGTTTTGCAACATAATAAACTGAGGAGGTTATCAATGCTCAAATGACAGGCAGGTGTAACTGATGCACAGAAAGCTACCTCACTGACATACTCTGTGATTAAGCATACAAAAAGTCATTATTAGCATTACATTAAGTCTGAAAACACTTAAAACTTTAATCAGGGCCAAATAGGCTGGCATAACTTGAAGCAGTTCCTGTATCGAGAGTCAAGCAAATGTCTTTCTGTAAACCTCTGCATGGGTTTTTATTTTTCTAAAGCTTAGAAAGTAAACCATTAGTTAACTTAATATTTAAGACTACAGAAATCATCAGAAAAACATGCAGCCATATTGTCTGTTTCCGCCACGCCTAAATAAAACTGCATTAAACATTTACACTAATCACCTCTCTTTTATTTTTAAATGCTGTGGTTTTGTTTTTTTATCCTTTAAATCTTGCAATGTAGTTTTGAATGCAGTGTCCTCACAGGCTGTAAAATGGCACCCATTGGGAACACCATTCAAGTGAGAGGAGGGGGAAAAGCAGCATCCTCCCTGCTCTGGAGCAAGAGCCTGTAACCCGATGTGTAGAGAGGCAACTCAAATGTTAACTATCAGCTGAAAATAAAATAAAGAAACATTGGTGTTCTTACGAAATTTCTAACCAGCTTTTGAAAGGTTTTCTGGGGGGCATTCTCACAGAATTTAATAAAATGAAAAATATGGAAAATCATCTCTTACAAAATACCATATCAGCTGCTTGTGCAAAATACCATTACATAAAGATGTGAAGGAGAGGATGATGAAGACCTGCGGCTTTGTATCTAATAAACCACAACCCATTTGTTTAGATCATATGGGCGATTGGATGATGCAGCGAAAAACAAAAGGCCTCTGAACCTAACAACAATTTGAGTGAACACACAGCTGAGTATTACCATCTTTGAATCCTAAACAATGCACATACATCAAAAACAAAAATATCAAATTTTTTCCTGAGGGTGAGGAGCTGCTTATGCTCTTTTTTAGCCTGTTACTTGCTATAAAAGTCAATACAAGTTTACCTATGACACCAGATTCCCTTAACATAACCAGTATGTTACTGGATGAAGGTAAGAGATTCTATTTCCAAAGTTACAGTGCCCTCTACTGTGTAGAGCCCATTTAATTTAAAACCTGCCGCACTGTCAACACATGGCACTTCTTACAATAAAAACTGACTTGAAAACTAGATTTATTTTCTTAATTATGTTTTTTCTCCATATAAAAACATTGCATTTTCCCACTTTCTGTCTCCCCTTCATATCTAGTGATTATAAAGTCAAAATGGAATATTTTTCAGTGTTTAGAAGTCACTCCACATTTATGGTATCATTCCTTAATTCAGATTACTGTAGTCTTCTTCCCATCAGATGTCAGTGTCAGTAGCAACCTGTAAAATGGACAGAGTTCAGTGGCAGGCCGGAGGAAAAAAGCTGAGTTTTTTCATTTCCCCCGGTGACTAGACTCGTCTTTGGTGATGCAAGGGCTGCTGCTCCTGCACGTTGTTATCGAGCTCCGCCTCTCCACTTTACCATCATGATCTGTGGAGTACGGTCAAGTTTAAGATATCACCTGATAGCGAAGTCACTTGAATGACAAATACCGATTTTGAGTGATATATGAACAGCACAGTTTGACAATGCCCGGACAGCCAGTTATTATAAAACGTAGGTTATACTGTACACAAGCTCAGTCATATTACTCAAGATGCAACAAGTGTTTCAAGACCTCTGAATAATAGTTTGGGGAATTCACTGAGAAACTCTCCCACATGCACTGAACTCATCATGGTGTATGACAAACCCAAGCTGGTGAATAACAAAAGGTCTACAGTAATACAAGTTAGATTTTTTTTGAGCTGGTGATACTGTAAGTAGGTGATGCAGTCAACAAATAAAGTACAATTGAATCCAACCAAAGTTGATGTTCATTGTTGTTTTTGTATTTTCTGATGTGCATTAATTAGCTTGCAAGAGAAGTAGTACATTTAAATACCACTTAACTTGTTTCCCAAGTCAATGAAAATCAAGCAGTAATAAAATAACTGATGAAGAACAGATGCAATAAAAAAAACGATAGCACGTAATCAGAAATATGAAGGAAGATCAGTTATGAGAGAGACATGCGAAGGAAACTTGGATCAGAGAGACAGAAAAAAGAAGAACCAAGACGAGGGAGATCGACGTCAGAGATGAAACATATGTCATTTTTTGTTATTTCCGCAGTCTTTTGGTAGTGGGAGAAGCTGTATAAAAAAGACTGTGCCATTTCTCTGCCCACAGGTTTTATTTTTGTACACTGTCGCTTGGTGAGTCAATGCAACGCCCCTCCAATTACCTCCCACTCCTTCGCCCCCACGCCCCATCCATCCCGCCCTTCAGCCCACGCTCCTAACACACTCTGACGTCAGCTGCTGCTGAGAGGGGGGGGTCCGATTCTGCCGCCCACAGAGTACTTCCTCCCTACCCTCCCTGCCTGCCCCCTCATGTCTTTGCTGGCTTCCTTCTCCTCGCTTCATCTCTTCGACACAGCCCAGAACGGCTGACTTGCCCAGATCACTTGCTTTTCTTGTGAGAATCTGTGATGCGTCAGAAAATTGCTACAGTAACAGGGTATGGAAGAAGTGCTAAAACAGTGTAACACCACCCATCCTCTCTCGCTCTCTACCCTCCTTCTCTCACTCCTTTCCTCTCCATATATCACTCAACACCTCCCTCTGTTTCCCCTTCTAACTTCTATCCTCTCTAATTTACAGACTGCTGAAGTTCAGCTGCGCATGGTGGGAGGCGTCACCTCAGAGAGATTGTGACTCACTACAGATCAAGCTGTAGAGCTATAAAATATTCATTGTTAGCAAAGGTTAGGAAGACTGTCTGTCATTTTCTATTCAACCCCATGTGTCAACTGGCTCGCTTTTAATTCTCCCACTTTCCAACTTTAACTAATAGTTTCATATTTCATATTGCACAGACAGTTAGAACATTGATGCCACTCATGTCTGTTAAATATGAGCCAGCAGCCGGTTAGTGTAATACCAGCTGCTGGCTGAACCTATATTTATTTGCAGTTCAAGCATTGCAAAAATACCTTGTTCATTATTAAGCGTATATTATTGTTAATGAAACTGAACCGATAAGTCGACTAATGGGATTTCTGATAACTATTTTGTCAATCGATAACATATTTTTTTAAGCAAGAGCCTCGAAATATGAAGATTTCCTGCTTTTTTCTGTATTTACATCATATTGAACTGAATATCTTGGGCAAAAAATGACATTTAAAGACACCATCTTGGACTGGAATTTGTTTTGACTGTTTCCTCACATTTTATTATACAAAACAATATATTGAAAAAATTGAAAACAATTGCTGTATTACTCAAGCTTAAAAGTTGCAGCATTAATAGTTAAGTAATTATTGGAAAAGTCACCTGTACAGTGAGGTCGTTCTGACGCTAGGTTGATCTTGCCGGCCCGATCATGTGAGACCATCCGAGCCAATCGCAGCCCTTCGTCCATTAGCGTTTGCTGTATGAGATGGCGACTCCAGTTGGCAGGGTTGGACGTGTCGGTGTGGGGACGGGGGGATGGAGATTGGTTGCACTGTGAGCCGATGTCTAACAGGACACACAGATTTGGGTGTAAATGCTGTCTACAAATGGCAAATTCTTATAGAAATAAATATGAAGAATGTCTGGAGTTAAAGATCAGCTGATTAAATGATGACCCGTTTACATATCTTAATGATTTAGATAAGAAGTGTTTACCATGTGATACACTGTCGAGGCTTTCTGCAGATAAGCTGTCATCATCTGCCCTCTGGGTCAAGCCCTCGGAGTTCTCCACTCCGAGAAGTGAGGACACACTCTCAGGCACAATTACCTAAAACACATCACTGACAATTTAGTGCTCATATCCCACTTAAAATGACTGACTTTTAACCTGAACTTTGGCTACGTTCAGCCACAGGGTCGTTTATTAGAAACACACATTAATCTATTAGAAGTCACTATGTCACTGAGTATTGTTAATGGCAGCCGTGCTTCTATGAAAACTCACCTCATGTCTCGCTCTCTTCTGGCACAGTAGGCTGTTCTCATCTGCATTTGTCCTGCAGGAGAAACACAGTGAAATGAAATTAAGAGTTTGTTTGTGACCTCAGCTACAAGAAATGTCATTAACACATTATTTTCACAGATCTTTAACCTTCTTCGGCAGGTGAATGATGAAGACGATTTAGGTTTTTACTTTTGTAAATCACGACAATGTGTTTGTCAAGTTGCGGCAAGAGACAATAAGTCACACAGAATAGACATTATATTCTACACCTTTTTTAACTGGACTTGGGGGGATGATATCAAATATATATTTGTATATTGGTCAAAATATTAGAATTTTAAAATATAGTTGTTTCAATGATATCTGGAATTATGACACTGATAAACAAGGGAATTTGAAACTCTCAATAAAGCTTATATTTTATAGCAATATAGTATGCAAGGTAAAACACACAGTGGGGATTTCTGTTTTCCTGTGTGGCCCCAATTTTGCTCATCATTCTTACACCACAGAGTTTGGACTTTAATTCCCCATGTGTTCTGATTAAGAAAATAAATGCACCGGTAGGACTATGACTCCATAAGTCATAAGTGAGTTTTTCTGCTATGATTTCCTTTATTTCCCATATGACTGATTACAACAAAATGCTATTCAACCATGAATTTATTTTCAGAGTTTCCATGTTGCTGGGTCTGGATTGAAATTAAATCTATATTCCAGATTTTTTTCTCAAGGTGTGAGGTGTGTTGGTTACTGGCTGCTGGTGAACAGATTACTGTTCTCTCCAGGCAGCGTCCCTACCTTGCATGCTTTAGTGTGGAGGTGTAGGCACATTTTCTCGCCACCTGCCGAGCCAAAGAAAAGAGCTCCACCCGTCTCAGCAAAAGGGCATTGTCGCGCATACAGAACTGGGCAGCAGCTTCGTTGATGATCAACTGAGGAGGAAAAGCACTGAGTGAAGGAGGGAAAGGGCTTTAAAGATGTAATGCAGACAATACATACATTGATTACTTTGTGTATACAAATGTATAAATAGCTGCACTGTGGATTGTGAACTTTTATTTTTAAAATGGATTCATTGTCTGGCGGATATTTTATGCAAAATGTTCACTTATATGTTCCAAACTCTTCTATCTCCCTATGTTTAATAATGTCATCTTTGTCTCTGGTGCTTTTACCTCATGATGTGTGAGCTGCTTCCCTTCTCTCCGCTTTGAGTCAAAGCGTCCATAAATGAGACTGTACTTCCTGATCTCTTCTTCTTTGTTAACATCTTGGGAACCCATTTTGAAGATGTGTCCCACAGTCTTTGCCATCTTCTTGTTCATCCTTAGAAGAGTCTTCACCTCTGCAGCATCTGACCTGGGCAGGGTCCTGAGGAGCCTGTCAACGCTCTCCACCACCGCCCTCGCCGTCTCCCCGTCCAGCTGTCCTCCGGGCCAGGCGGACAGTGCAGAGGGGCTTGGAGAAGAAGAGGGACCAGGAGGACATGTTGACATCAGTGGTGGGCTGGGAGACTCATCCTCGAGTCCAGATGAGAGATTGCAGTTCCCATCGGGCTCTAGGGTGAGCCAGTGTGGGTCCATGGGTGACAGTTTTTCCCTGTAGTGTGAGTCTGGTGGCTGTGGGGATGCCTGGGAGCAAGGGCTTCTGGGACTCCCACTGTGCATCGGAGTAAGACACGCCCGATCTTCCCTTTCACAGGGGGACCCAGGCTGCCCGTTGCTCAGAGACTTCCTGGGACCGCCTGCCGATCCACCAGAGCCTGTGCCGTCCACTTTGAACAGTGGGATGCCCCCCAGAGGACCGTTGGAGACGGGCTGGCTGAAAAGGGCAGGGTTGGACGCCCAGTCTCTGAGGGCCTTCTGGAGCCTACGCACATGCAGTGGCTTGGTGGCCATGCCAACTAGAGCCATGATCTCCAGAAACTCCTCCTCTGCTGCCTCACAGAGCTGCTGCACGTCATCACCACCCTGCTGAATGAAGGTTTCATAATAGGCCAGCAGGTTGGCCCTCTGGAGGACCCGATACAGCTGCAACTCCCCAAGTGTTCGAGGCAGAGACATGGCACACAGCTGTGGAAAGTTTAGGCAGAGGAAGACATGAACCTGCAGGTTTAGACATTTTGTTGTATTTTGTCATCTGAACTGCACCTCTTCTATCATGATAAAGCATTTATAGTAGATGACCATTACATGTATGTGTAATGTGTATTTGTAAAGCGATTTGAGAGTCATTGATAAAGCGCTATAATAAATAAGGATTATTATTATAAAAAATACATGAATATGAAAAGTTGATGCATGCTTTGGAATAGTTTCTTACATATGCAAACCATGTTCAACTTTCTTTTTTTTAATTATTTTTTCTTTTAGCCCTTATATGATTGATGGTGTACAGAAAATGCTCTCTTACCTTATTCAGGTCAGACCGATGTGCAGAGTTTTTTCAGAATGGTGTCTCTCCAATGTCGGTAGGCTACTCCCGGAGTGAGTGACTACAAAATAAATAAAAACTAATGTCAATGAGACACGGCTGCACATTAGATAAAACGCAGGTTACATTTAGAATAGCGTACACAAAAAAGTATTAACACTTGGATTATTGGCTGCACATGAGATAAAACCATCGAGTATTCCTCAGCCAGATGTTCGTAGAAAACACCCTAAAACACATCGCAGTTGTTATCCTATAAGTTTCTTACCCTGTTACCTATCGCCGAAAGATTCCCCAGCTCAGATTGGCGTAGTAAATCCCCTTTGCGTGTCGTAGCTCGTCTGAAATCACTGGCAGAAATCCTCCTCCGGCGCAGCGTATTGGTTGCTGGCTGCCCTGTCTGTGTGGGCTGGAGAATGACGGGGGCGGACTGCAGCACGCCATCTGACCGAAAAAGAGCCTTCCTCTCCCGGTAGAGAGGCGGCTTTCAAATTGGAGATGTGGGTGGTGGTGGGGGCTTGAAGTTAGCCCTCTGCGTCTTCAAGATGTGTCTTTTATGCAGAAGCTGTGGGGGGTTCCCAGAGTTTTCCATGTGAAAGACTCAAAAACAAGTAGTCAGCACTACCATCGCTATATACTTAAATAAAGAACAATGAGGAGTTGGGAGTTTTTTAATCAACAGTGGTCTGGTTTGTGGAGGTGGGTCGTAAAGTAGGCTTATCCTGAAAGTACAGGTTACGCCATACAGTCTTGCTCTTGCCCATCCCTCAACTTCTATCATGCTTGTATTATTTTTTGTGTGTGAACATGTTCACATATAGACCAAGTGGTAAATCTAACTTTTTTACAAGTTTATGCCTATGAACATTTCACTGGAACTAATATTCTTTTGATTGCCCCACTGCACTGCTAATACCGGAACCACACTTGTAGAACTCAGTGCACTTTGCATGATTTGCCATGATCTGCTTTTAGATTTACAACCCAAATGCTCATTATTCATTTGATTTTTAAATACCATCATTCGTACCAAATACATCTACTGTATTTATTGTGAGACGGTTTTAGGGTTACCGGGTTTCTTGTAAAATAATGTTCTTATGGGACAATGCATTTATAGATGGATGGATTAATGTCAGAAAAGTTGCCGTAGACCGTAAAACCAGGCTTAATGGGAAGTAAAATACATGAATGAATACAAATATGATCTATGCCTTACAATAAGATGTATAAACCCATGTGTATTACTGTTAAGTGAAGGTATTGTAGTATGAATGTTTAAAGAAACTCAAGATTTTGGATCAATGCAGTGGAGTAAAAAGCTATATCATCAGTCTCCGAATTGTATTAGATTAGAGAGTTCAGCTTGAAATTGGAATACTCAGGTAGCCTGCTACAAGTAGCCTACCCTAATTTTTATTAAGTAGAGTAGACAATAGTACAGTGCACTTTAAAAAAAAAAAGATGCATGTAAACTAGTTCCTGCTCTACTTACTCCGGTACAGTAGGTGGTGGTATTCACCTGAAAGTAAGTATGGATCTGCCAAGTGAAGGAAATAAGAAGAAGAAGAAGAAGAAGTGGCTAAAAAAACAACACGGGCACTTGGCTGTCTGATAACAAACAAGGTTACACACTTAACTGAGAGGTATATATGACATCTAGTTTGTTTGAATGCAAAATGTAAGATGATTTTCTTCCTCGCTTGGTAAGGTTGGTTTCCACAACATGCCTTAGCTGACTCCCCACATGAAGGGGAACAGCCGCTAGTGTTAACGTTAGCATCTCTGGCTAGCTGCTGTTATTAGCTCACTTCACTGTTAGCTGCTCGGTTGGCTTACTGCTAGTTAAATACGTTCCCAGTTTGCTTCTGTGCTCTCGTTTAATCCTCGTCTGAGACCGTATCCTGTCGAAATGTTGTCATGTTAGGCAGCCAGATAGCAATCTAATTTTAGCTCCTTTAACGACTGTCTGTCATCCTGTTGGCTGACTGCTTCTCCATGCTAACACTCTGCTAACTTTAGCCGCCTTTAAAATATATGGTGGTGTTAAATGAGTGTCTAATTAGTCTGCCAGACAGTTTGCCCGCTTTATAATGGCTGTTTTCGTCGCTTTTTATTGGGCTCTAAAATCTCCAACGTTTGTTCATGTCACGTTAGCTCGTTTCTAGAAACACGGCATTTCCTCATTGTATAACTGGATCAGCCAACAACTAAGTATTAGTTACATGAATGTAAGTGTGTGTGTGTCCTAATTACTGCAAGTTCACTATTACAAATACTAGATAGATAAGGTCTTGTATCTGCTTTACATGTAAGTTAATCATTAATAAGTGAAATGACTCATTCTACGATATCATGTTGAATTCTATTATTTGTTATCATCCCATCTTGATTGTAGCCTACTAGTAGCAGCAGGGAAAACTAAAAACTATTATCTTCAATATCGATAACATGTCAGAAGATAGTGAAATTGCCTGTTACAGTTTACTAGAACACAAGGATATTCCGTTGAGGTAAAGCAGAAAAGCATAAAGTCCTCACATTTGGGAACCTTGAACCTGGAATGTTTTGTACGTCACAATACTCTATTCCGCTTATCACAATATTGGTTTAAACTGAGCTCTAAGTTTTCTTGCTTTTCAGATAACCACCTGATGCATGATGTGAGATGTGATAAAGCCTTATTGACACCTGGAAGGGGCAGCTGATATGGTGGACCTGAGACTATCCCTCAGGAGCCCCCAGACTCACTTTTTTACGAGGGCCTGGGGAAAATGTTGCCACAGATTATGGATCTAGGATATCATCTTCCATAAGATTCCAATTCCCCAAAACTTCAAACAAACATGGAGAGAGAAGAAGCTGAGAAAGAGATGGATTGCGTTTCCGATGCTGACGAGGAGTTCCCTGATGGTGATTCCACATCAGTGACCGAGTGTGGTCAGTGGGAGGCCAGACGGACTGATGACGAATGCCAGCTGGAGGACCAAACAGCCTATGCCACATCTCAGGACACCCCAAATCCAACCACTCCAAATGACTCTTGGATTGGTGAAGCAGGGTATTATGGATCTCCAGAGGCCAAAGAGGATACGGAGGAGGTTTCAGATGGGTCTGAGCATGAAGACACTGCAGATCAAGAGAACTTGCATGTTATAAATCAGGAAGAGGATGAAGCTGCGAAGGAGCAGCACATGAACGGGGAGTCTAGTTGGAGGAATCTTGGTCCTGGTCGGAGATTTAAATTGAGGAGCAGTGGATCAGTTTCAGAGCAGGGCAGTCAAAGCGCTTTTTCCTCTCTTCCTAAAGGAAATGTTACGTCCAGTGGTGGCCGGCACAAGCAGACCCGCAGACGTAACCACCACCACCATCAGAGCCGAGGCCGCAGGCGGACAGGAAACCAGCTCCTCTTAGCTTTCAAGGAGATGCTGTCGGAGTCTGTGAGCTTCTGGTGCATCTCCTGCATCCACATGATGATTGAGATTATTGTCACATTAACACACAACTGTGGAGTCGGTGTTGAGACTGGAGGGATGAAACTTTACAGCCTAGGGCAGCAGGTCCTCGTAAAGATCACAGATATAGCAGGGCTGAAGGCTGACGCTTCTCGGGTTTTGAAATGGACTAAATGCACAGGAACGGACCTCATGGATAAAACTGTTAGGTCAGTGAAGTGGGTAACGACTACTGCCTTATATTGTTTGAGACTTTTCTGTGCTTTGGTTATTCTGGGTTACTATTGGGCTAAATGTGCATTGGGTCGCCTTAGTGGAGAAAGGGGAAAGCGCTATTGGACAACCTTTCAGGAGTCAAGGTTTTGGAAGAGGGTGGGGTCCCTGCTGGAAAGAGTCCGAAGCAAGTTCAGGAGGAACGGCCGTGCACCCCCGTCCAGCCCTGACTCACCCAGCAGAGTGGGGAGGAGCGGGCCAGGACAGGAGCTGGATAGACTGCTGGCGTTGGCTGAGGTACCAGAGGAGGAGCTCGACCCCTTCACTGTGCTCGGGGTGGAGGTGCACGCCACGGAGGCTGAACTAAAGAAGGCCTACAGACAGCTTGCTGTACAGGTGTGTGTTCATCAAAATAATACTGCTAAAAGAGGACTACTTTTTTTACTTGTACAGCCTTTAACTTTTTCACGTCTTCTTCAGGTACATCCAGACAAGAATAAACACCCACGAGCTGGAGAGGCGTTCAAAGTACTCAGGGCTGCCTGGGATATTGTCAGTAATCCAGAGACTCGACGAGAATATGA
The DNA here is from genome assembly GCF_902827175.1 of Gymnodraco acuticeps. NCBI lineage: Eukaryota > Metazoa > Chordata > Actinopteri > Perciformes > Bathydraconidae > Gymnodraco > Gymnodraco acuticeps. The sequence goes on from NW_022991632.1 coordinate 619,289, forward strand.
GTTGTGAGTGCACAAAAAAGTTGTTATTAAAGGATATATACATTTGAAGGCAATTATAACAAAATAAATCGAGCATAATCAAAAACATAGTAATGAGTAGCAGACTTAAAAAAAACAAATCCTTTCTACTTCATCTCATCCTCAATATTCAAATGTCCTACAATTAGAAAATAATTATAGTAAATAAAAAAATTGTCTTAAACCATCTATTATTTAATAATAATAGATAACAGCGTTTTCTTCTGAAATTATTTGGGTTAATGGGAATAAAATTGTACACTAATTACTTGAGAGTTTGGTCATTATGCCTGTTATATTCATTGTTAAAAACATGTCTATTTCGGTCCCATGCAGGAAGCGAATGGCAGCAACTGAGCTCTCAAAGTCCATGAACGACTTCCTCACTAAACTGCAGGATGACCTGAAGGAAGCCATGAACACCATGATGTGTACTAAGTGTGAAGGCAAACACAAGTACGTCGCTACACACACTACATCATCTTAGTCAGTGTCAGATTTTTCTTCAGACTAATGTTATGTATTACACACAGCTGAATCGCGTATTATGTGGTAAACCTTCATAACCTTTTCCTTCGTGACCTGTGTCTGTGCAGGCGGTTCGAGATGGATCGTGAACCTGCTGAGGCCCGGTTCTGTGCTGAATGCAACCGTTGCCATAGTGCCGAGGAAGGAGACCTGTGGGCCGAGTCCAGCATGCTGGGCCTACGCATCACATACTTTGCCTTTATGGATGGCAAGGTGTATGACATTACAGGTGAACGTCAGCTTCTTCTAAAGATCATCTGCTCCTCTCAGCAGTAACGGTGCTGCAAAGACTAATCAACTAGTTTCAGATTTTTAAAGAAAGAGCACTTCTTTTGCTAATCGATTAGTTTCCGCCCTACTTGTAATGGCAGGTTATAGAAAAGCTTCAAAGCATTTCCTGGTTGCACTTTTCCTCTCGGTCATGTAACTTTTTGTGACACTGTCTTGTTTCAGAATGGGCAGGTTGCCAAAGAATAGGTATTTCTCCTGACACGCACCGCGTGCCGTATCACATCTCTTTCGGTGCAAAGAACAACACCACCTCCACACGACAAAGGTATGTCCTTTCAAGTGTTTGTTTTCGGTCTGAAACATTTACAAGTTCATCCTCCTTGATCCCATTCAGGCCTACATTTTGCCAGCCATAGTTTTTCTGTTTGAAAGTGAAAAGTAAAAAGTAAACACCAGTGGCAGATTAAACTGTTCTTCATTAAAGGTCCCCTATTGTATTTTATAGGTATCAGATATAAACAAAACATGTCTCTGAAGTGTTTGCCTCCAAATACCAAACAGATCGTTCTAGCATGCCATAAACCCCTCTGTTCCAGCCAGGGCTGCACATAACTGGTGCGCATGCGCACCTGCGCCAAAAAAAGAGCATCGGGTCATTTGAAAAAAGGCGCATTTGCGTACCAACATTGAGAGAGAGTAGAGAGAGAGATATTTGCGAGTTGCATATGAACCATGATATGAACTCAGGGCCGGCCCGTAGCTCTGGCTAGATGTTCGCCTAGGGCGCCAGATCTGTGGAGATGCTGCGCTGGCAGTTCTGGGAGGGGAAAAAAACATTTTTGACCGTTGGGGCTCATCCTACTTTTCGGCCTTGATGTAACAATATTCACAATTAAGTAAATGTAACACCCTTTTCACCGCGGTTACACGTTTCATTTGCCCTGTACGATGGGCACTGTAAGTGATGAAAATGGGGGATGTTGGCTTATCTGGCGCCCGCAGCTCACAGCCAAAATGCGAGTGAGGGAGAGAGAGAAGGGCGCACCGCCCGGTACCGGCGCTGTTGTTATTATAATCTGGTGCTAGCTGCTCTAACGGATATAAGAAGAAGATGTTTCTACAATAATGTGGAGGGAGAGTCCTCTCCAGTCAGACTGATAACTACAGCTCAGTGAGGTAAAGGACTCTTAGTCTAAGTTCAAACGGTTTGGTCACAATTTATGTAAACACATATTTCCAAGGCACTCCTTTATAATTATTGGGATGAACAGGTTTGAAATCATTCCAATGTATACTATAGGACAGTAACCAAAAATATCCTTTAAAACTGGAGAGATTAAAAACAAATGCATAAATAAATGTTAAGGTAAAATAAGATATGAATGAACAACACAAATAAAATAAGTTACATTAATTTGTTATTGGCTATGGTTGGTTATTGGTTCTGTTCACATACTTATTTGATTACATCCACTTGTCTAAGATGACAACAGAGACTTTCGACCCAAACCCAGCTGTTGACTTGTGGATGCAAGCAGCTAATCGCAGACTCAACCAGAGAGAAAGTAGTAGGCCTACATCATCAGCTACCATGTCAGACAGAGAGGAAGACAGTGAGGAGAACAGTCAGGAGGGTAGTGATGACAGCTTGTAGGATTACTGGTCGTGCTAATGTTGTCTTGTGTTCACCTCTGCATGCGTGTTCTGTGTTCACCTCTGCATGTGTGTTCTGTGTTCACCTCTGCATGTGTGTTCAGTGTTCACCTCTGCATGTGTGTTCAGTGCCGTGTGTCTGGCAAATAAAGTCAAGACCCCCTCAAAAGTTACGGTTTATTTCATTTTAAGGATGAGCACCAAGCAACATCTCCAGGTGCTCCTTTGAGAACCAGGGCAAAAAAGTGATGTGCACCCCTGGTTCCAGCCCTGTTTTAAGTGCTGATACTGTATCTGTAGCTCTAAATGCTAATGAGCTGCTGCTGGCCACGCCCCTCTGAGAGATATTTGGTTTAAAGAACACAATGGTGCTCTCGGAGGAGATTCAGGTGATAAGGTGGGAGGGTGTTACTTTGGTTGGTTATTGGCTAATGGTTAAACAACCCAAAAAACCATTATGACATCATAAAGTGGCCAAAATTGGATCAGCTCATTTTCATAGTTTTTTTTCTGAAATGTTACGAATCTCTTAACACAGTGGGGACAAATATTTATGTATAAAAGACATAACACATTTGATTTTGCATAATAGGTGACCTTTAATACCTCCAATATTGCAGAATACGATATCTCAATAGAACGAAACATCTAAACTTTCCAACTTTGACTTCCAGGACGCCCTCAGAGAGCGCCACACCTCCCACCAACCCTGCAGATTTACAGGACTTCTTCAACCGTATCTTCAAGGGCGGACCTCCTAATGACATGACTAGCAACGGGGGCTTCTTCCCCCCGGGCCCCCCTCCTCATCACCCACCTGGGGCTGCAGCGCCCCCGTTCTCTCCTCCCCCGAGCCAGACAGGTTTCTTCATGCCGGGGGCTCAGCGACCGGAGCCCAGCGAGACGTGGGCCGAGGGTGGCAAACCCCCCCGGAGGAGGAAGAAGGTCCGCAAACCCTTCCAGAGGTGAAGGCTGTTAACCTCTCAGTGAAACAACATAGCAACACAGGGACTCGGTAATTAATGGCCATGTGTGTCTCGCCTGCCTGTTGGCATGCCAAGATCTGAACCAGAGATAATTCATGGGTCAGATCTGCCAGAGAGAGACTGCAGCGTGTGATCTGAAGTATTGAAGGAGGGTGGAAGAGGTGACGCTGTGACGGTGCTTTACCTCTCATCTCACCTTATATTTTCGTTGGTCTTTAAGGCAACTGTAGCCTTGGCATTGATATCCTTATCAGGATGCTGTAAACATTTTTCTTTCATCATTTCCTGCCAAATCCTGCAATGCATGATTTATTCACCTGAAATGTAACACTTCAGTTTTCTCACTTTTGTTGATGTTTTTCCAGAAGGCTAGTTGAAGACGTTGGTTCCCAGCGGAGTGAGTGACACTTGAACAGAGGGTTACATTGAGTAATGGATCATGTGATTAAGGTGGTGATAATGATGTGGGCAGCTTCACTGTCAGTGGTTACTCATGTTGCACCTTGCCAACATATTATTTTAAGAACGATTAAAAAAACAGTTAAACCCAACACATCTGAACCAAATTTACAAAAAGCGCAGGAAATTGTCAAATTTGGGCAGTTGCAACATTTGTATTGGTGAGCTGTAGTAACATCTGAGAGTATGGTGTGTATCTCTGGTAGTGTGCCGACAGACAAATTATTAAATATCAGTAAACATAACTCAATGAAAGGTCAAAGTAAAACAAATACCAAACTTGTGTCTCTAGTCCAGTTTCAGTGGTGAGTGTTACAAGTCTTTTCAAATGTATGACTATTAAAGATTAGGCCGTTTGTGCAGAATTTGAAATGCTAAAACCGGATGGAAGTTACCAGAGATACACATCCTGCATTTATAAACTTCTTTTATCAAGGGCCCCTGAGCCAGAGAGGAGAGAGTGCAGATCTCAAATCTTGACCTGAATAGGTAAATGAATAATTTTGCTTTGAAATGCTGATCCAAATCTAAATGTTCCCGCTGTTCAGTGCTTCAGCTCCAGGTTGTTGTTATTGAACAAGTTAAACAGGAAGGACTTCAGCTGTGTTACTGAACTCAAGCTGCTTTGATTCAAAACTTTAAAAGTGACACCTTGACATTTTGAAATGCTGATATTATTCCTCACCAGGGATTCATTTCTGTTTTAAAGACCACATACTAACACTACACTGCCCCCGCTTGATTCACTGTAAAACCACGCAGAGTGAAAAGTCTGCCACAGTTTCAATGATTTACAAAGTTTAACAGTCATTTGAGTCTTAAATGTATTTCATTTTGCACCAGAAAATGTGCTAATTTGCAAAAACTGAAACAAGCCTGACCTGTATAAAAACTCACAATGCTGTCAATTCCCTTTTTTTTCACTTCAGCATTGTTCATTTAATTTCTTCTGTAACGACTTTCACACGGTCAACCCCACACAGATAACTCTGTAAAACAATAACAATTCAAATCAACATTGTTAAACGTTTTGAGCTCGTTTCAAATAATTACATTTGTTGATCTTGTTCCATCCTGCAGTGTCATCTTAGCTTTCAGTTTAAGGAATACATAATGTGGCTCTTAGTTTTGCTGTCATGCGCATTTTCTTCTGGTTAAACCTTGCACCTAGATGTGGTTAATCTTTTAAAATGTCAAGGTCACAAGTGCACAGGAAATCTAATTAAGCTGATATACTGTTGACAACTTGAAGGGTCAGAAAATTATAATTTGTTGTACTTTTGATTTTGTTTTTTGGTATGGTTCTTGCATAGAAATAATTTTCTTTTCATCATTGGTTAATTTAAGAAAACAGATGTTGTTTACACCTGATATGTGAAGTTTGTGAGAGTATAGATAAATGGCAATTATGTGTGATAAGGCATTTGATAAAGGCTATTTTTTATAATGACAGTTGATGAAAAGTACAATTTTCAATGTTTTGTTGTGTTAATTTGCACATCCGCCCCTGTAATAACATCAGCAGGGTTTTGAACAGTCATCAGTGATTTAGCCTAACAGCCTCCTCCAGCTGCAGCTGAGTAGGAGGTGTAGCTCGCTAAGCTAACAGCTCATTTGCAAATAACAATTCTTTTTGGGTAGAATCTGAATGTTAAATGAGTGTCAAATTATTGAAAAAAACAACATTTAAGTTGCACGACCATCAAGCTCTGGTGTAACACAAGTGTCAGAATTATATTCTGGCAATAGATTGCATAATGGTGGTTTGAATCTTTGTTGCTAGAGCTCATCGAAGCAGGTCATTAAGTTTGCCATGTTTCTTTTCATGTGTGAAATAGTTTTCTCTTTACTCATTGGATCAGTTTCCCAGACATGGATTGAGTCATTATACTAAAATGGCTCCTTTTTTAAAAATGAAAAAAACGTTATTCTGGGGGAAAGTGTTATTGCATAAAAGAAAGGTTATAGGTTAAGTCAGAAAAATGTAATGGCCTTAAACTAGTTTTGACATTTGGACTGGGGTAAAATTCATAGTGATAATCAGAAATAAATAATCAGAACTGATATCAACCACATGCAGTGATTCATTTAGGCCTTGATAACCTCACTTCCTATTTACAATTTCAAAGAAACCGTCAAAATGTAATTCAGTCCCTGTCTGGGAAACCCAGCTGAAACCACGCTGAGCAGAGTGCATTGTTCTCCACACCTCGACTCCAGAATGTACGGGCTGTGTGTTAAAGGTAGCAGGTTAAAGTCCAAGAGGTTAATGAAAGAGCCAACCCTTCACATTTTGTTCTTTTCTAAGTTTTAACAGATTATGCAGAAGTATTGCAAACAATGTCTGACAATCATCAGGGTTTTTTGTAGGGAATTGTGAGGCGAGTTCCCTGGCTGGTAAACAGTTTGAAAATATCACTGTTGGGTTTCTTTCCCCCGCTTTCTCTGGTTTTCAAAATAAAAGAGGATTTCCTATTATGCACAAGTGATTCTGTTCCTTTACACAAATTATTTATCAGTTATACAACAATGCATATCAAAGTCATACCATTTTAAACATACACAGTGACAATGAAAGTGACAAAGTGATCATTAAAAACATCTTGATACGAATCTGCTTATTCCTTAAAGGTCCCATGTCATGCTTTTCTGGTTATTACCCGTGTGTGTGTGTGTGTGTGTTGGACCAATCCGTGGAGCCGTTACGTTAAATCCGCGGATTGGTCCATTACACACACTCACTCAATCTTTCCTCAGCTGCAGCTCCGCGGATTTCTCAGCCATTTTTTGTGATCCAGGATCAGACAAATCGGCCAAATGTTGTCCCTGGAGTTCAAAGCAATTCAGGATAGGATCACCCTGATCCAGATTACGATTTTTCAAGATGACTAGATCCTGAATATCAGTGCTTTAATCCTACCGAGCGCCATCTAGTGGACATGAAAAAGAATACAAGGAAGACAAGAGACCACATTGCAGACATCTATTGTCCGCAATTACTTTTGAAAGGTGATGAAAGATGGGCTTTTTTTTTGTTGAAGATATTTTTAATTTAATCGAAATTACATTTGTGATTGACAATCTTTGTTGTGATACTTTTATGAGCATAAACATTTATGTCATCAACATTTGGTTGAAAACAAAATAGGCCACCACAAACGTGAGCGAAAAATGAAAAATAAAATTGATTTGCCATGAAGGCTAAAAATTGTGTATTATTTCAGTTAACACACTTTGCCATCTAATTTAAATTGAAACATATTTTAAAATAAATTGTACAGTACATTTTGCTCTGGAAACCCACCCCTCTGGTGGGATCAGGATAATCCAGTTTTTTGGGATCAAACTGATCCCAATCCTGTGTTGTCAATTTGAACTACCCGTTTTGAAGATTTGATCCAGATGAAAGCTTGGATTTGATTTCCTGATCTGATCGGATATCAAAGTGATCCTAATCCTGTTTTTTGGTTTTGAACTCCCCATAATCTAAATCTGATCTGAACTCCTGGGCCCAGGACATGGGACCTTTAAGATAACTTTATAAACCTCTCATCCTTTAATGTTTAATTGACTGTAATCCCTACCCGAAAAGCACTCTTTGTCACTGTTTTACCTCATATGGAATTTCCATCCTCTGACCTTATTGACTCATGGTGCTATGGCCATGGAGAGAGGGCAGGTTACCGTCTGCTCCTTAAAAGGAGTTCTTTCAGAGAGGTGCAGATTACTGTGAACGGGGCAATTTGATTCTCTTGACTTATTATAACCCTTAAGACTAGATGGGCTGGGAAAAAAACGTGATAGGACTATTATAACTGAAATTTAAACTCCTTTGAATCCAAGATAATTCCCTCAGACGAGTCGGAGGCATCTTCTGATTTCCGTTCCTCTGGCAGTGAAGTGTTCCTCAGCTGTCCAGCAGTGAGCACTGTTCCTTCTGTTAACTTTAACATGATTACCTGTCTTTAAGCAAATGTATATATACTTTTACACAGCTTACATAATTATAATAAATGCTCAACAAGGTCTGAGCTAAACTGGATGCACAAATAGGCTTACAGTGTTGTAGCTGCCATGAGGAAGCTGACATGTTGGATTGTCACAGAGCTACAGCCGGTTAATGGTAGAAGTGAAACTGCCTGAAAGAGTCTTGTGATTGTCTGAACTGTCTGCGGCCTGTCACATTGGCCCACATAACAAGTCCTACTCATCTGTCATGATGAACATCTTTTTCTGTTAATCAAAAAGACACAAGGCTTCTTTGACAAAATCTAAAGAGCCAGACAGGAATCTTTAAATGATATTGGTTTTGATTGATTAGCATGGGTTTTCCCATTGAATGTCCACAACCTTATGAATAAAAGCATAGACAGTATTTGAAAAAAATATTTGGCCCAGACCAGATGTTTATCTTGCTATGGAAACACTTGAAAACTAGACCTGCAACAATTAGTTTTTATAGTAATTTGTCATGCAAAAATGTCAGAAAAGTCATTTTAGCCTCTCGAATATAGTGATATCTTTTCCTAACTGTTTTATATTACATTAAACTGTATATCTTTGGGATTTGGACTGACGGAACAAGACATTAAAGAAACTGGGATGTTTTTTTGACACGTTATAGACCGAATGATTGATCTAGAAAATAACTGGCAGATTAATCGTAAGAAAATACTTGCAGCTCTATTGCAAATATATCTCATTTAAAACAAGACAATATAATATGTGTTTAAAATATTTCCTCCTGCACCCTTATCCTTCTCTTTCTACGTATACAGAAAATAAGAATATGATCATATATGCAACAACAGCTGCTTCAGCTACAGCTTGCCTTTCAGAGGGGCGATGATGCGGCTGATCTGGGAACAGTCTCTGTACGCCACCAGGCCGCCATGGTTGGCCCAGCGGTCCGCTCCTTTGCACTCAGTGCGGGGCTGGTGGTAGGTCAGTTCTGCCTCTGCTCCTGAGCTGGACTGCAGACACTTGTGGAGGTCCACCACCCCCCCTCCGAGGGCCCGGAGCAGAGCGTGAGGGGCGCAGGAGTCCCACTTGAAGGTGCTCCCCTCCGACAGGACGTAGACGTCAGCCAGGCCCTGGATGACACACAGGATCTTGTATCCGGCTCCAGAGGCGAACATCAGCTTGTCCGGGCCGCACAGTGAGGTCAGGGCTTCCTTTACCACCGGCTTCTCACTGGAGCTCAGCACCGCAGACAGCCCCCCCGCAGGTCCTGCTTTAGGCCGGGTCTCTGAGCAGACATTGATGCTGCCGCAAGAAACCCCCCAGAAATGCTTCCCCTTCCAGCTGTGAACACAAATAATGAGTGTTAGGGTGAGAATATTGTACTTTACTCTCTGTCTGACATCTAGTGCAGATCAGGAACAGTACGTTTTTAGAGCCTGCTGCATACGAGCAGTGAGAGCATCCATTTTCATATGGACAGGTAATCACATAAGTACAACTGAAAGATTAACAAAACGTTTTTAGGGGACCAACATTTAAAAACTGTAAACCCACTGTGAAAAAGTTAGTTTTAAGATTAATGCCCCGGCCACACGAGGACGAAAACGGCCGTTGCGTTACTGTTTAGTGTCATATAGACCATTCGGCCACACGAGGACGACCGAATACGGCACTAAACGACTGAGGAAACGATAACGGGTCCCAATGTGGATAGAATGGCATACGCAACGCTCTGGGGGGTCCAACGGCTCCGTGTGTACGCCCTATACGATAATTTTCTGATAATGATGAGGCAATAGCCCCGCCTCTCCCCACCTCTGCTGCTCACCCCCGCGTCAAAGTAAACTGCACACTGAATTCAGATTATTTATCTTTCTCTCGATATGGACATAAACGCGAGTGAAGTCTAATCTGAGAGGACGGAGACACCTCTCAAACTACCTAAACTAGTTATAAATATGTTTATTTTTACTGTCGGCCGGGTCACTCATTACTGGATCAGCTGCTGCATGAAACAGACACTGGCGCTGTCCAAAGAGAGGGAGGAAAAAGAGAGGCTCCGTGTATTTATATTATTATATTATATAGAGTCGTTATTCATTTGTTTTAAAGCTCAATAAATAACAAAGAAGACCTTTGACCGGCACTTTTATAATTTTGTCGGAAGGTTTAAACTTTAATACACGTTGACTGGTGAAAAACTCTGCCCGGTTCCCTCGGCCCCCACCGCGGAGAATAAACAGAAGGGCAACCATGACAACCATGCTTCTTCGCTGCTTTTGTGGAGGAAGTTACAGCGCCACGTACAGGCTCCTGCATGTACTGCAGCTTCTCCAGCGGTTGGAGCTAAACGGAGCGGTCTCGTGTGGGCAGACACTATCCGGATAACTATTGCGTGTGGACGGAAGCTTGTTTGCGATTGCGTTAATCCTATGCGTTTAGCCGTTTTTGTCCTCGTGTGGCCGGGGTCTAAAACATGGTCAATAACTAAACCGGACACTGCCATGGTAGCCACCTGTATCGTCTGTTTTACTTTAAATGGGACCATTATTTGGAAAATGAACATCATGCTGTATTGAAGAAGACTTTAAACTAGCAATCGAGACCATAAACTACTCAATGAAATGTTTACTGGGGTAATCAATCAAGTGAGAGGTAGGGTCATTTTCTCATAGACTTCTATTCAATCTGACTTTTATTTTGCAGCTATTGAAGTTGCCCCACGCTAGATACTATAAAGGATGCAGATTTAAGTAATTTAAGCATTGGCTTCCCTTTTCAGACCTTGAGGCCGTTGCTTTGGCGGAGAGGGAACCAGAACAGTGTAGAAACCATACGATGTAAAAAGAAGAAGTATTACAGATGTTTTTTAAACTCACCCTCCACCTGCTGGGTCTTTGTAGTTGAACGGCTGGTTGATGACGCCCATGACGGGCTCGCCTGTGCTGCGGAGATAAACCCCGATCAGGACCAAGGCACAGTGCAGACCTGAGGGAAACAGGCGGCCCTCCTCCAGCACCTCCTCTCTGCCCTCTATGTACTGGCTGGTGGCATCTTAATGCAAACAAAAGAATAAATCAGTTATTATCTCTGCTGTGCTTTCTGGATAAATGCATCAGACAGGAACACAGCAGCTCACCTATGGGGTCGATCCAGATGCCGAGCTCTGAGGGGCTGAGGGGGACCGTCAGACCGTCGGTGTCGGCCTGGATGCTCGCCGGGTCCTGGTGGATGGCCCGGGCCAGCAGAGAGGCCGCGGTGAGGTCGCCGTCCAGCACGGAGGCCAGCAGCACCGCGGTGTCCTCCTCTGTAGCGCACACTGTCACCGTCACACTCTCTCCTGTTAACAGAGGGAGAAAACCAAGTATTCCTTTGATTATTTAAATATTTACACAGTGAGCTTAAATATTTGGACAGTGTTGATGTGTTAGCTTTTTGTTCTTATTATTTTAGATGAAAGATGTTGGACTTTGAGGTTAAACTGCAGGTGATTTACTCAAGTGTTTATAATGTTTAAAGTATTAGGTCACCCAAATGAAGGTTGAGTGATTATTATTTCATTCGATCTTTAATCTTCCATCATATAATTAACAGACAAAAGCTTCTATATTCCTGCAGCCCACGACACTCACCAGATTGTTTTAGTTGTTATCAGCTTATCTGTTTCAGTTCATCATTTGATTAATCTGAAGACAATTTTCTTGATTAATCATTTGGGCTAAAAGGGCAGAACAATTTCCTTAATTCCAAGTCTGTAAATATATTTTTTTGATATTACAGAGATATATAATTTGACAAAAAACACCATGAGAAGTTATCAGGTTGGGCTTTTGGAAATTGAGATTGTGTGAATCTTTTTCAATCCTTTTAACATTTAACAGACCAAATAATTACTTGTTTGTTACGGCCCTAATATAAATGTATTCAAGATGAGGCATATCACAAGAGGATTAGCAAAGTAGGTCATAATGAAGGTACTGCTTTATTGATACTTTCATGTTGCAAATCCTAAAATACATTTTAAAAACCAAAATCAAACTGACATGCAGGGCATTGTGTGTCTGTAGGACATGTCGTTCGCCAGGTCAAGTTTTTGGACTCAGTGTCGACCAAAATAATCAGCTCTTAACTTGTAATTATTTTTTAATACAATCACTATCTGTCCAAACTCCAGTGTGATTTTGACAAACTAAAGTCCGCTTTGCGCGTGAAGTCATTAACATCCAAAAGTGAAAAGAGAACATGAACAAGTACTGTGTTAAGTAAGATATCAAGTCATTACCTAGCCCATTTTCAAACTTGTTGGACTCCTCTCCATTGATGAAGTCCGCCATCTCAGGGAACTGACCAAAAGAAGAGACAGGACATGATTACAGACCAGCACCAGTGGATTATGACAGCCCGTACTTTAGTCCAGACATTTCCTACCTTAACACCAACATCATGCCGGATCATCTCCTGGATCACCACGTCAGCCAGCGTCTTGAAGTCCTGGACGAACTTCTTGTTCTTGTCATCTCCGGTCTTCTCTTGTACGAGGAGCTGGAAGAGGGGAGCCTCCTGCCTGCAGACACGAGCCACGTTAGCCGCTTTCTCTGCCACCCGGAGCAGCAGCCTCAGCAGATCAGCCATGCCTGAGCAGAAAGAAAAGAAGAGAGGGTTTAGTCAACGTGTGCGAGAGAGAAAAAGAGAGAGGAGGCAGGTCACACTTTGCACATAACAAGCTAATTATAGCCTTAAAATGAAAACAGGACATATCTGAAAAAAGATGAGTGCATGAGGGAGGAGAAAGTGGCCTCAGGTCTTTTGCATGTGAACCACAGTATCTCTTCTGAAATGCATAACACCTATGCAGATCACTATCCTCTCTAAACACTTCAGGTATCTCCATTTCCAAATGATTATTTAAAAGTATGGAAAACAAAACTGTACATTATCTTATAATAAAATACTATGAGGGTAAACAAAATACAATAAAACACATTGGGGTGTGTAGAAAATGACAATTGGCACTACACAGTGGTGTTTGCGTTTAGTCATGTCAGTGGAATATTACAGTAGCCTATATGTTTTATGGAAATGGAAAAGGGCCTCTAATGTAGTTCGTTTGTATTTTACCGTCACACAACTTTACCATTCAAGTCAATTTCACTTACATAAAAAAAAAAACTTATTTACCAAGGGGGGTAATTTGTAGAGCTACGTACTGTAGTACATTAAAGGTCAACACAATATAAACACAAATGAAACATATTCAAAAAAAGCATGGACAATCTGCTGATTTCTGCTCTTGACATCCTGTCGAACAGGATTTGCTAGGGTTTCATGAGATTATATAACGAAGCAAAGACATTGAAAACGGCAGAGAAAAATAAAACATTGAGAAATGATTGAAAGCTTACCTAAAACCAGGTTACACACCGCTTATTACCCTTTCGTCTGTCGCTCACCGTGGCTGTGTTTATTCTGTTCGTCCTAAAGTCACCAAACACGGATATTTCGGTATGACAGGAATGTGAGAGAACGCACAGTTTCACTAAAATAGCAGAATGACCGCGCCGCTCCGGTTTCTCTACGTCAGAGCGAGTTTCCTCTTGAAGGAAGGGTGGACGGTCCTTCACATCTAGGCTGGCAAACTAAAGGTGCAGCAGACAGGCGCGCAACCGAAGAGATAATACGGTACTTTTTACAAGGAGCAGACAACAGGAAGTGATGCCACGCTGCGTTCAAATGCACATGGGAATTTCAAGCTTCGATCTCGGAGCAGTGCGCACATTGGCTTGTTTTGATAGAAATTAGGTTGTATGTATGTAGACATAATACTGTACATATATAGGTTGTAGATTGTTGTCTACCTAACTAGGGTTGTTATGGGACGTTTACAATTTGTGTTTAAACAACGATTAATTTATGCAGTGTGTTTCCTCAAGTTTCCTGTCATAGGTAAAGTGCCCAAATGTTCATAAAATCAAGTCGAAAGATGTCACTTTTAAATTTAAAGACATCTTGTTCACCACCAGAAAAGATGGGGCGTGGTTTCATATTGAGTTGTTCAAGAAGTAGCCAAAAATGTATATTTGAATCATCCTTTAATTTCTTGAGAAAATGCTTTGCAGTATAAAACGTATGTAGTGCTTTGGTTACAGACTCTCTCAACCTCCAGACACAGGTATTTTGAGTTAAATGTATACTGCGGTCAAGCGCCAGCCTCCACTTCGGAAAACACAGTCAAGCCAGCCCGCACGTTTTATTGCGGTGCGCGAATATCCTATGCATTACGGTAGAGGCCTGGAAAAACTGCCTTCAAAATAAAAGCGCTTACTCGGTCAATAACAAATATACCTAAAAAAACATACCAAACATATTCATATATACTGGAGCTTAAATTAAGAAATATGTACTATAATGTGATCAATAATTATTTAAAACAAACTATGTATAACTACCACATTATAACTGAGTGAATGTAAAACTTAAGGAGTTTCAAAATAAAATACTTTTGAAATCTCATATGGCTATCGTCCATCTGTTTTTAGATAAGAATAAAACAAAAACTCTCCAGTACCAAAGACTAATATCACTCCAGGGTGATAGCAGGACACCCCATCTAGTCACTCAGAGAATATCAGGACAATCTGATGAAGAGTTTCAAAATAAAAGACCTTTGTAGTCTCATATGAGCTATCATCCCTCTGTTTTTAAATAAGAATAAAACAAAAACTCTCCAGTATCAAAGACTTATTTCACTTCAGGGAGAAACTCTACATCAGATTGTCCTGATATTCTCTGAGTGACTAGATGGGGTGTCTTGCTATCACCCTGAAGTGAAATAAGTATTTGATACAGGAGTTTAAGTTTTATTATTATTATTATCTGAAAACAGCGGGACGATAGCTCATATGAGACTTCAAAGGTCTTTTATTTAGAAGCTTAAGTTTGACATTCACTCAGTTATAATGTGGTAGTTATACGTAGTTTGTTTTAAATAATTATTGATCACATTATAGTACAGATTTCTTAATTTAAGCTCCAGTATGAATATGTTTGGTATGTTTTTTAGGAATATTTGTTATTGACCGAGTAAGCGCTTTTATTTTGAAGGCAGTTTTTCCAGACCCCTACCGTAATGCATAGGATATTCGCGCACCGCAATATAACGTGCGGGCTGGCTTGACTGTGTTTTCCGAAGTGGAGGCTGGCTTGACCGCAGTAAATGTATTGGCAAAAAAAAAGTTAAATATGAATGTATTATTATTGTTTACATTTATTTATTATTAAACCTTACTTTTGCCCATAGAAGTGTTGCCGACTGGAGAGCATCAGAAACAAGCAATGAACACATAGGAATTCTATGAAAAAACTGTAGGCCTACACTGAATCTGCAAGTGGACATTATCTGCAGGACTCAACACACCCTCCCAAACAGTCGCCTAAACAGACCACAATAGCATGACAGAAAACAGGAAAAAGCACCAATTATGCAATTCATAAACTGGATTACATACACACATTATAGGCTAAATGTTGGAACATGACTTCAGAAATTATAGATTCTAAGAGAAAAGGCTTTTTGCACAAGGCCCTGACCACTAAAAACCATTAGTCGTGCATTACGTAGTGCATGGCAGTTAAGGAAGCTTGGTGTGGTGGATCAATACAGTTGAGTGGTCAGAGTAAACTGGGCGAGGCAGTCGACACAATACTGAACAAGTCATCATTCCCACTTACGATCCCTACAAGACAGAGGTGTTTCTTCAGATGGCGGTAAGAAAGACTAAATGTTTAGAGTTTATATTCCTAAAATACAATATAATATTATAAGTGGATGCATCACGTTACAATGTAATTAAATGTATACAAACTGAGAAAAATTGTTGTCTATCACAACACCCTAAGATGTGGGTAAAACATTCTTCTAGTAGTGTAATGGGATTTTGTTTGAATTATTTGTTGCAGGCCTCAAACGAAGATATGTCAGAGCTGGAGGGTGGCATGATCAACATCATCAAAGTTTTCCACAAATACTCGGGTAAAAAGTGCAAGCTGAAGAAGACAGAGCTTAAAGAGCTCATCAACAATGAGATGAGTCATTTCATAATGGTAAGTTATGGAATTATATATAAACTTAACAACTTTTTACTAAAGATACCTTCCCATGTGCAACAGTTATGATGTGTATAATTGTAAATGTAATAACTGGATATGTTGAGCATGGTTGGAATTTAGCTTAGTAGTGTTTCTGAGGTTTTTGTGCTTTAGTTGAGTATTTTCTGCTACTTTATGCATCTATTTCCCTACAATTTGGAGGCAGATATTGCACGTTTTACTCCACTGCATTTATTTTATAGTTAACTTTAGATGCTTTGCAGATTCAGATCATTTTTACAAGTATAAATCAACTAACAACATTTTAGGTCAAGCCTTAGATACTTATAAAGTTTAAAGCTAACAAAGCATGTAGACATGTTTTGAATGTTGCATTGGTGACCATTTTACAATATGGAAGTTGTACAGACATTTAACAAACATTACTTTATGACCACCTATGGGTTAAACAAGTTCGATCCTATCCAACAAATGTGTTTTCTGGTGAAAAATAAGCATTTCAACCTCAAGTTGTCAATGACATATGTAAAGACTTTTAGACTCGTAAATCATTTTGATTTACTTCAAATGTTTCTCTTTCATTTTATGTTTCTGCTGAACAGAAAATTCACGAGAATGACGTTTTGGATCAGCTCTTTATGGACCTCGACCAGAACAGAGACCTGGAGATCGACTTCAAAGAGTTCATCGGACTCATTGCCATGGTTACCTCAGCATGTCATGACCTCTTCAATCCAAAATAAAAAAAAAGTATTATTTAGCATGTAAGCACATTAAAAAAAAAATCTTTACAGAATAAGCTGCCGTTTTTTTTGAAGAATGTTTAGTATTATATAAGTTATAAAATACATGTATACATGATGACAAAAAAAACATGGAGGCTACTTCAAGGGGTTCCTCAGCGTTATTGATGTGGAGCATCTGAAGCCAGACTGAGATAATATCGTACAACAATTCAATGTCTGAGGTTAGTTTCCATAAATTCCAGGATCTTCTTCCAGGAATCTTCCTGGGCAGCAGCGTGGGGTGCAAGGTGACCTCCCCACAGAGTGGCCACTGCAGGAACAACAAAATAAGCAGCAGTATGATAAGTAATACTTTCATTAGTTACATACTCTATATTACAATAACCAGTCTCATATTTAACCTGGTATGAAAACAAGTATAAAATATGACATGGCTCAATGTAAAATAAAGCTCTGTGATAGGGCTTACGTTTTTGTGGTTTGACGCTCCACAGGGACACTCTTGAATTTGGCGTGTAAGGCGGTTCAATCAGGTGACCGGCACCAGGGTACGACAACCGGGTAAACAGCTGGGATTTACCTGTAGCACTCAGGGTCTCTTCAATCTGTTGACCAATAAAAAAGCATAAAGCATTACATGCTTTCCAAAAATTATAATTTGTAATATTGAGTTACTTACCAGGTTCGCATTTTCTATACTTGAAGCACTCAAGTCATCTTCACCCACTATGTACATTAATGGACATGTGAGATGCTCTAACTGCAAAAAAACAAGATGTAACTCTCAAATTAAAACTTTAAAAAGCAAATTGATTTGATTATGTAAGCTAAGTGTGCACCCTAAACATGTGTGGTGTGGTCGGTTCACCTTCACTTTGCTCTCAGGGGAAAGGTTGGCAGGCAAGGAGACGGCTCTGAAACTCACATTGCCCTGATCATCATACGTCCAATATTTCTGGTCACTAAAAGGACAAGTTAACAAAGACCAGTCCAACTTATATACTTTTTTAACCAGTTATGAGAAATAAAAAACATTTGATTGTGATACACATATTCTGCCTCTCAAATGTAATGTAATTGGTTAACATCAGAAAATGAACAACACCCTGTTGTATTTAATAGACTAGCACTTCAAAGTACTTTAAAGACTTTCACTCCTGATGCTAAACCCGTCACATGGATTACTGCAATAATCCCTTACGGCCCGTCCACACGGCAGCGTGCGTTGCTTCAACGGAGACGCTTCCAATTCACTTTGAATGGGGTGACGTCAGGCTTTGCCGAACTGCATTGTGGTTCCGTCGCGTCGCCTCCATTGCTCGCTTCAAAATTTGAGAAAAGTTCAACTTTTCAAGCTTCGATGGAAGCGTCAGCCAATCAAATAATATGCCAGTACAAGCGCTAGCAAATTAAACTGCATGCTTGTGTGTCCGGGGCGAGAGATTCATGTGATTGGTGGTTGGTCGCGCGCCAGACACGCCCACCGGCAAGCTTCAACGCACGCTGCAGTGTGGACGTACCGTTAGTGATGTCTTGAAAATAATTTCCTACAAATTGCATATTTATTTAACATCTACTTTTCCATTTGTTCAGTCCTGTCATCTGCGTCTCTGAGCTTGATGGTGCTTCCTGCTGGTCCATTGATACAAATCAAACAGGAAGGCTGGAGGGGAGAACAATAATTGTTAAAAGTCAACGTGAATTCAGCAAACATATTTAGAGTCACAAATAACTTTTGTATTGCTTGGCATATAGTATATTTCATCAGCATGTATCTATGTATTGATCAAACTACAGAAAAAGTTATTTCTCACTTACTTTGATGTCAGAATGATTGGCAAGCCGGAGAGTCAGGTAGACTCCAAAGGAGAGTCCTATGATCCCAATTCTGTCGGGATAGACCTGAGGATGATCTTGAAGTAGTTGAAACGCTGACTGTCAAAACAAAACAAAAACAAATAATATTTATTAGGGAATGACAAGTGACATGTATACATGATGCAGAAATAAAGAAATTATGGTTAAGTTGAATAATCTTACTTTGAAATATGGATCACCAACATTGATCCGATTTTGTGGGCCAGGCAAATCTTTGTGCCCTATGTAGGCAAGGGAGAAGCTAGCATAGCCCCTGGAGGCAAAAAGGGCGGAGCGGTACTCTACCAGTCCTCCACCCATTCCCCACAGGTCCAACATGGCTGGAAATGGGCCTGGGCCTGCAGGAAATCAGTAATAATAATAATATTAATATGTATTAAATGTATTTAGTATAGCACCTTTTACAGAAAATGCTTCACAAGAAAAAACAAAAGTTACAATTAAGACAGTACAGTAGGTGCTTACAAATGTGAGATGTGTAAAATATGGGCAGAAATATAGGCTAATAAATAAAAAGATCAAGATAAGAAAATTAGCAACAGTATGTGAATAAATAATACATTCAAAATAAGTGTCAAACACTTGCATGGACCCAATATTAGAGGTGAAATGCGACACCATGTGGCCAGACATGAACCATTGCAGCTTTTACATTTTGTAGGGAAAGTAAAAAATCGTGCTCACCAGGCGGTAAAAACAACGTCCCGACAACTCCTTTCTGGCGAATCTCTATTCTCCGTACGCCTGGTGCCATGTACCAGCGCTCAGCAGTTACAGCAGCGAGCTCGGTGCTGGGTCTCTCACTGGGTGAAACATGGCCCTTCAGTAAGGACATGAGCATTACGTATGGAGTCTCTACTTTTTTTTTTCTCAGCCTGTAAGAAAGACCACATTTTCAGTCAGATCACCCATCTACTGTAGAGATATTGATTTGATATCATTTTTTTTCTAAAACGCTGAACATGTGAAATCAATGACAGCCACATCTTAGGTAGTTGTTATATATTAAGCTCTCAGGGAGCTTGTTTCATCATCTGCCTCAAGCCTTCTCTGGCCCCCGGAGCCGGCTGCAGTCCCCATAGCAACCCCATTGGCTCACAGCCCAAATATGAGCCCCCGACTGAAGGATCCCTGGTCACTATGAAGGAGACAGAGAGACAGAAAAGGGAGAACATCACCAACCTGTTAGTTAATTCAGATTCAATGTTCAAAATGACAGTGCATCAAAATCAAATAAAAATATTTTTGCATTCACCTGCGACACCAAAGTTATTTAGATTGGTCAACAGCACATGAGGTAAGAGGGGAACAAATACAAAATAAAAATATATAAATATATCTACTGTATATATATATATATATATATATCTTTTTTTTTTTATATTCCAATGATTCTTATGAAGAAAACTTTTTGTCTCACATCAACAATCTGACTTCTTTCAGAAATTGTAACAAGTGAATAATGCTTACTCTTGTTGCAATAACAATAATACAAAGTTAAAACATAAAACCCAACACAGAACATACTTTACAAGGAACATTTGACTCACAGTTTACAGTCCCATCTAAATTTGTATTAAAATGGGCAAATGCTTCCCACAGGTCACCATCATCACTTTGCATTTGTGCACACACTGTGACGGGACACCGTGGGGGCAGGAAGTGTCCTCTGATGCTGATCTTGTCATCTATGAGAGCACAAACAGGAGAGGCTGTCAGAAGCGGGGCTGGTCTACAGCTGCTCGTCCAATGAACTCCACCTGCGGGTAGAAGAAAAACACACTTGTGATAGAGCATTTATAAAAGTTACATTATAGAATACATTTTTATGATTAAATCATGGTTTAACTTCAGATCGTAATGCACAAACACGTTTAAAATGAAGAAAAAGTTATATTTAAGCGTCAGTTACGTTTTTACATACTTTACATGTACTCCTTTTACATACAATCTCAGAATTAATAAATAATTGTTGGTGCAGCATTTGAAACCAGTATTTCAAATGCTCTAAAGTCAAAGTATTAGTTGTTGTGTCTTTGGTTTGTGTATTTTAACATTTTAATGTATTTGGCCAATGATTTTATCCAAAGCTTTTCACATAGGCCTTTTCCCCACATACACGCTCATCATTGGTCTCTAGGTCACTTTGACATTTGGACAGGATTAGATCACTAACCCTACGATTAATTAACAACCATGACTTAATCCCTGGTTTATGGTTTAAAATAATAACTACATCCTTGGCTCATTGTTTTAGTTTGTTTCAAATTATACAGATTTATCTCACCAGGTACTTGAGCTTTATGTTGGAGATGGCAGAAATTCATAATTATAATCCTGAAGATAAAAAAAATATGTTGGTGTTATTTTAAATTTTAAATAAAAGTTGTTCCTGGGAGAATTACATGATCTCAGGTGTTTAAATACATCACAATTACAGAAGACCTTCATGAAAAAGCAGCATCAGTATGCAGTACCGCAGTATGATTTTAACTTATTGCTCACTCACAATCTGTTTAATGAACATTAAAAGCCAATCAGGAGCAACATTCTTACCCACAGTGCGCTGAATACATGCCAGGTTCCTCTGTACAGTGTAGCATGGTATCATCTTCCCTCCAAGAGCTATCATACTGTTGTCAATCGAGCTCAGACCATCACGATGTGTCTTTCTATCCTATTGAAGAAGGTCAAAAAGAGGTAGAATACATGAAACCCGTCTGCCTGAAGTCAGTAGATAAGGTTCTTCAACCAAGTCAATGGAGTTCATTATTAAACCTTTTAACTCACCCAGGAGTCCGGGTTAGACTAGACTGTGCTGCAATGGTATGGCAGAGTATGACAAGACTAATTTCACTGATGATTGTCAAACGTTGAACTTTACACCCTCTTCAACCCCCCTAGGAAGAGCGTTAAGAAACATCCTGAAATGTGTGGATTTTTCCAGTTTGCTTGCCGGTTTTTTACTAAATTCTCCTTTACTTAAGTAAAAGCAGAAATACAAAACAATCTTTATATTCTGTTAGAATTAGGTAGTGGTCGTTCAATTGCAGAATCAAAAGTAAAAATGCTTGTTGCTTGTTTCTTCTTCCCCCTCCCTCTATAAATATAACATTGCCACAATGACAGCTTTTACACAATATAACTGGTTGAGGTGGAGTTCAGTTAATCTATTTGTATACTGTTTGGATGTTAAAGAATACATCTCTC
Source organism: Gymnodraco acuticeps (assembly GCF_902827175.1). NCBI lineage: Eukaryota > Metazoa > Chordata > Actinopteri > Perciformes > Bathydraconidae > Gymnodraco > Gymnodraco acuticeps. Next base: position 641,067 of record NW_022991632.1, read on the forward strand.
ATAGTGCATTATATGTTATACTCTCAAAAATGTATCCGTCTTATGTCATGATTTGTTACAATTTGAACCAGAGTTGATTAATTTAAATGTTAATTAAAATAAACACACTATTTTCACAAGTTAAACAAAACTTTTTCTGCATTTATTTTATAAACAAATGAGGTCAATAAAGTGTAGTTTGAATGTTTGACTACATTGTTTGTTATTGGTATATTTTAAAGATAAGGAAATATTTTGAAGAAAATTCATGGTTTTTCCTAGAAAGTAAAATATATTGTTAAGTAAGGGACAACATATCTTGATGAAAATGGGTTTTTTAAACCACTATGTAATGATTACAGTGCTCATAGGCTACATCAGGGGTGCCCAACCAGTCGATCGCGATCGACCGGTCGATCGCGGGGAGATTCCCAGTCGATCGCGAGATGTGTCTAAAAATAGAACAACAATATTCGGTTTTATCGTTAATGTCCTATGACATAATCTTCCTGTGCCAGAATAATGGACTTGAACGCATCAAAGCTTTGTGATTGGCCGGCGTGACCCCATGTGTCGGGGCGTGGCTGGTGGGCAGTGGGCACTATTTCGCTGACTTTGTCCGTGTCAACAGGAGTGACAGTCCGCACACACACAAGACCGCAATTATGGCAGAAGCAAAAAAGCCCAAAATATATAATTTTCACTCCGAGTGGGAGGATCATTATTTTTGTATCTATTCCAATTCAAAGTCCATCTGTCTCATCTGCAATGCGAGCGTGGCTTTATCGAAGAAGAGTAATTTAGGAGCACAAACGCGACGAGACGGAATTCCCTCCTAATTCTGCCCTACGCTCCCAAAAGGGGAGGGGCCTGAAAGGACAGCTAAATGCACAGCAGTCCATTTTCACCAGGCCCAACAACAAGAGCAAGGCTGCTACCAGAGCATCTTATCGTGTCAGTCACGTTCTTGCGAAACACATGAAGTCTTTCAAAGACGGCGAAGTTGTGAAAAGCATTCCTGGAGGCTGCCGATGCGCTTTTTGGGGACAGTAAAAAATAACAGTAGCATTTCAACAGGTTTTTGATATAATAAAAACTAAAGTTAGATACCGTTATTAATCAGCTGTAAGTTTGAACTTATTCATTATAATTATTGTACAAAATGGTATAAGAATGCAAACTTAAATTGATTATAGTCTATTCTATAACACATAGGTGTGAGCAAGCTCTCTGATTGGTCAATACGCGTGTTTGATTCCACGATCAAAGAACGGTCAAATAGAACGTGCCTTTTCACAACAAGTCAGTATCCCTCCGCGTCTGAGAAAAACGGTATACCCTTGAACTGGAACAAGAAAGCAGCGGAGAAGTAACGGGGCAGAAACCCTCATTTTTACGTTACGAAACAAACTTCCAAACATAATATGGAAACATTTAAGATTAACTTCAACCTCCGGGGGGGTCTTACTGTGGAGGACTGGATTGAGGAGTGCCTAGAAAAAAAAGCACCTAAACTACAACATGCAGAGCTACGTGAAGAGCAGGTAGACCAACTGGAAAAATACCACAATTCAAAAGCTAACTGCAAACTGGAACAAGAAAGCAGCGGAGAAGTAGTGGTTTCCATAGCGACACACAGCTGTTACATTGTTACATTATCTCTCGTTGGAAAATCGTTAGCTACAAAATGTCAGATTTTATAGTTATCATCTGGACAACAGAAAAATGTGGAGCAACGCGCTTTTTGCCGGTCCGGGACACGCCAAACGGCCACTGGAGGAAAGCTCTTCCGTGAACACCACAGCACCAACTGCAAAAAAGTCTGGCATGGAGTTCATGAGTTGTTTCAAAAATTGCACGTTTAATGGCAGCATGAACATCCACCTTCATTCTGAAGCCAAAATGTTAAATATGTAAATAAATAGCCTAATTCAAGAATTGTTGTCAATAAATTGTTTTCAATAAATTGGTTAATAATATATGATTTACTATAATTATATCAATAACTGTAAGCGGGGAAGCAGGAGTGTTCGATTGATCGGCTCTCGTTACCAAGGGAACTACTTTATAGGAACTACTTTCTGACGGAGATTAACTCAAGCAGAAAGTGAAGGTTTGGGAGCAAATTAGCCCACATTATGAAATTATTTTACGATATTGTTGATTACACTGATAGTTTGTGTTATAGAATCTCCAGTACAGGCGTACGGACCTCGGCGCAAGCGCCTCGGTCCTGCCGCAGTACTGTCGTACCAATAATGACGTTAAAGAACGGTCTCTCGTGTATGATTGCTTAATTATCAATTCAGGTTAAGAAACTAGAGTTGCTTGCATCCTATTTTAAAGGCATTTATTTTTATACTCTACTAAAATGCAACAAAAAAAGGGTTTGATTCTATACATTTTTTAGATAATCTTTTTTTATTGCACTTTGGCAGCAGATTCCTGTGTAGCTTCAGATCTGAGTTGTCTTATTAGTAAGCCTAATTTATATTTTTGTAGCAACACTATTTTTATATAATGGCAAAGAAAGGGTTCAGAGTATTTTCTTTTCTTCCTGTGTCATATGTGGCAGCACTGTTCAATGTTTCTTGAAAACATTACCAACTGTAGTATGTGACGTGTGAATAAACTCCAACTCTGTATCAACAACACTGTTGTGTAACTTCAGTTGAATACTTGTATGTGTGTAGATTAGAAAGAGGTAAGATAAAGGATCTGCAGGATTTTATGAAGTATTAATTGTACAAAGGTCAGTTTTATACAAGTAGAAGTGTGTATTTATACCTGGTAGTAGGCTGTCAGAAATGGCTACGCCTCTCTATTTGGACTGGTAGATCTCGGCAGACTGGCAACTTTAAAAGTAGCTCTCGGTTCAAAAAAGGTTGGGCACCCCTGGGCTACATGATCTGCTTGCATTGATTCATAATAAATGATTTAGCTTGGCTAACATGCAATTATATCAGTCTGAGGTATAAATATCAAGGCTGGAAAAGAGTAGGCTATGTTTTGTATACGTTTTGCTGCCACAGGGAGCCCCTCTACACGGCAGAGAAAGTGCCTGCTAAAGAGAACTTAACCTGGTGGCAAGCGAAAATTGATACAGAAAGAAGGTTAACATGGGAGTGGTTGACCTCCTGAATTCCTTCAATGGCCGAGCCAAAAGAAGCGTGAGGAGGAAAAATAAGTAGTAGGAAAGGAGCTGATCTACCTGATGACTCTCTGCAGTCTTCCAAGGCCGGAGCGACAGGCATCGGGTTCAGAAACCCACTTTTAAATAAGGCAGACAGGCCGGTGTGTTTATTTGTGACTTGGTTACAAAGCTAATTTCATAGAAAGACGTTTCACTTCTGCTACTCCCGTTCACCCCCAGGAGGAACATGCAACACTCGCTCGATATACACATGCACGCGCCACACACGTGTCCCCCCTCTATGGTTCCCCCTCTCTCTCTCTTAAAGGGATAGCCTTAATCTGCATGGGTCAATTTGAAAGTGCATCTCATTTTCTGCTGCCTGGTCAGTGGCGGTTTTAGACCAATTTGACTGGGGGGCCACTGGGGGGCCAGTTATTTTCTGAGGGGGGCACAATAAATGCAGGACGAAAAAGAGAACTAGACAGTATGAAGTAATTGCGCATAAGAAAACAATGCAATACAGTTATTGGTATTTGTTTCAGTACACTTATTTATTTCAGATAGATCTTATAGTTATTACTGTTAGCTTCAGCTTAAGTTATAGTGCAATGTTTGCACTAACACCATATTTATATAAAAATAAAGGCAATGAACAGTTACATCTCTACTTTACATAAGGGTGTCTGCACAATCTCACATTACAGCAACAAAATCCTGCGGTTTTTGGCAAACCGAGTACCAGAACATATACATTTAAAAAAAAAAAAAAAAAAAGTTTTCATTGTTAGGGGGGCCACAGGGGGGTCAGAGGTAAGTGTTAGGGGGCACTGGCCCCCCCTGCCCCCCCCTATAACAGAACATGCTGCCAGCGATCATTTTTACTGAGCTCTGTTTAGCATTGTCTATTTTCCCAAATTATGAAAAAGTAAGTCTCCAATCGATGCCAAGCTGCAGTAACACTTTGGACCCCCGTTGCACAGTCTGATTTTTTTCCTCCCAGGTAAGGCAATTTATTTAAACACTACAAACAAAAACGCAACATGTTGTAACCTGGACGCCATGATTAATTCGTACAGTCTGATCCCATTCAAATAGCCTATGTTAATTCAATACATTAGCTTTTTTGTGTGCATAACTTACTGTCACATTGTTCTCTGGTTTGTTTTTCTTGACATTTGCTCTACAGGGTCTGGTTTTACACCCTTAAATCTATGCAAGATAATGTAGGTGATGATGATGATGATGATGATGATGATGATGATGATGATGATGATGATGATGATGATGATGATGATGATGATGATGATGATGATGATGATGATGATGATGATGATGATGATGATGATTGTTCTCAAACGTATTAGCCATGCTTGCCGCTATTGATGCCATGGCTCAATAGGGGTCAAGTCTTTCAGCCACCCCACCTGTTATAAATTAATGTTGGTACGAATCATATTAGGGTACACCTTTTTTTATTTATGTCATTGTAATATGTTAATAGGTAAATAAGGAAGGCATATCTCTAGATCAGTTGTTATGACAGTAGAGAAAATATACTTAAAACTTCTAATACAGTCTAATATGTTTTTTCATACTATATCATGCATACTATGGTCACTAGCCTAAGTTTTGAGTTTGAATGTCAACAATCAAAGATCTGACACCTTTTGGAGTTCACTTTTGATTTAGATCTTCAATCATTCAGGGTGTGGAGGGAGAAGTTGGGAAATAAGGAAAGTGCCAAAGGACAATCAAATAAAGAGTGGGTGGATGCAGAAAACAATACCAGTAGATCTACCTGGGGCTTAGGTTTCAATTCAAGTTGGTTTCAATTTCCAGGGTTTCCTTATACAGAGACATCTTCTTAAACTTGCAACCAAATTAAATGTTAATTAAAGTTGTGCAGCTTAATGGAAGTGAAGCATAGCCAGATTGCCGACAAATCATTTAAAATTGTATCTTGCATACATCCAGTGGCGACTGTTTCTTGTGAAGTAAGGAATGCTGTTGGACAACTTGTTTAGGGTGGGACAGACAGACAGGTTGACAGGTTTCTCACTGCAGAGGCAGATTCACTCCTTGTTACACCATATCACAGCAGTTATGGTTTCAGGTGTGTTGTTCAGTCTTGTGTGTGCTTTCTGTGTGATCCTGATCCCGGCTGTATGGGGTGAGTTTTATTTTGTTTTTTTATACAAACATAGAGTCCTAAGAACTTCCTCAGTCAGTCAAACATTTTTAACTAATATAACACAGAGTCATGTTGAATTAGTTACCTATCAGGTGACCCAGTTTCAATACTACAACTTTGATTTGACTTCTCAATGACAGTTAGCATTAGCTCGTATGCACATGCCTGTATAACTTTTTTTGTTATTTATCATCAGTACAGTTTTACTCCTAAATCCATCACCATCACAATTCTTTACCAAGACCATGTGTTTTATGTTACAGCGGATGATTGTAGCAGCTATGTGGACTCCGATGGTAACCAACATAATACTCAGCAGTGTGGCATCCAGTACTGCTGTGGAAACTGTCAAAAACAATACTGCTGCAGTGACAAGACAAACCGTTTCAGACGATCAAAACAAAAACTCTGTGAAGGAAGGTGAGTTTTTGTTTTGAACCTGCGTTTAAATGAATTTAGTTTCAGGATAAGGAAAACAACTTTTTATTTCAAAACTAGATTTTTCTGGGATTGTGTTTTGTATAATGTGACATAAAGAGGTTGATTGATAATGAAGTGTTTTATTTTGCCCAATTGTTCTAGCCTTGCAAAACGTTCCAACCCTATTCCAATTATTGGAATCATCTTAGCGTCTGTTATTCCTATTATCATCTGTGTGGTGGTTGTCATCGTCTGCTGTGTGGTTCCTTGCTGCTTCTTCTACAAGAAATGCAGAAAAGGACGCAACCAAAGGCCCCGAAGTAGGTCACATTTTTTGTTTCAGTAACATTTGTGGAGGACAACTTTATTTAAAAATAATGTTATGTAGGCTACTGGATCTGCAGGCTGTAACATTTGAAGGAATTTGGCTTCATGGGAAATGCGGTTATTCACTCTCTTGCCAAGAGTTATATTGATAGATAAGAGATAAGTTTGATAACGATCTCCTGTGTAAGCTAAGCTAAATATGAAGTTAGCCAGCAGCATGTTAACTTAACTTGGAACAGGTGAGGTAAATAAAAACTGTTAGCCTGGCTCTTTCCAAAGGTAACACTATCTGTCTACAAGCCCCTTTAAGTTTGAAATCTTTCTATTGAACAAAAAAACTATATTTTCTCTCACTATATAGTGACACAATTTGACTCAGCTGAGTATTGGTACCTTGTTTTTTTTAAAGCAAACTCAACCTATGACTTTACCTACAGCTGCAAGAAACACCCCCACTGTTGTCAACGTGCCGCAGCAGCCACACCCCCCTCCTGGATATCATCCGTCCTACCCCGGCTACCTTTTTGTATCTGCTCAGCCTGGATATGGAGGCGTGCCCCTCCCTTCAGCACCGCCTTCATACTTGGAAGCCAGTAAGTTATTTCATGACATTTATTATCTTAGCATTGGCTTGTGCATGCAAAAGGAATCAGGCTGAGAGGAATAAACGGGTGTAGCAGGCTTGGTTGATTTCACCCAGCAATCTAATCCACCTGGGTGTTTAGTTTCAGTTTACTCTCCTTTACCATATCTAAATCTGATTTCCTTTAGAAAGTGTGTTGATTTGAGGGGAAAATATCAAGGCTTTGAAAGTTGAAATAATAATAATCATACTACACATTCCTCATTGAAACTGCTTTCCATTTTATTTTGTACGCAAGGATTAAAAATGGGAACTATTTAATATTTTTTTTATTCGTTCCATCACAAAAATAGAAAACAAGATCTGTATTATCTTTTGTATAATTGCTACATGCAAGCAACACACAGTTTTAGTAACAACAAACCAAATTAAAGTTATTATATATATTTCTTTTCATTTTAGCTGATCCAGCTTGCCCTTCATCTGCATACACTCCCGGGCTGCCTATGACTTCCTACCCCGGCCAGCCCTATGCCCCGCCTCCACATTCAGATGAATTTGCACCGTTGCCCTACAACCCCTCTTATGGCCCAGACCCATAAACTGGAGAGATTATTTGACCAAACCGCTTCATGTCTAAGAACAACGTTTCGCCACTGTTTTCACAGGAAAGTGAAATGTGTGGATCAGTGGAAATCCCCTTTACATGATTCCAAATTGAACTATATCTTGGGAAATACACAATTTACAATATCATTTTGTCAAACATTTGCCATATCTTGCTGCTGCTGCTTTTTATGGGTAAATTTGTTTGAAATATAGATTGTGTAATGGACATTTAAATGTGTGCTGTTTACCAAAACACACACATTTCAAGTTAGGAGACAGAGAAATAAAGAAAAAACCTACAAAAACCTTAAGCATGGGTACTGTTAAGGCTTTATTTATTCTGTGGATTATGTATGTATTAACAATTCAGATTTAATCATATTTTCCTAAAATATATTACTTAAATTAGTTTGTTGATAATCAACTTAGGAGTTTTAAGATTGTCCTTGTATAAGAACTGTAGTGTCATAGGAATTGCTGAAGTTATCATGAAACTACATTAAAAATGCTTATTTTTGTATGTCCTCTACCTGCCACTAGAGGTCGCCTCTAACCAGTTTTATTTTGTAAAGAAAACAGAAACCGTGTAATACGGTATGCTGCATGTTGGATATACCAGGTCTTGTTATCAAGCATATTGTTTCACATGCAAGACAATTAACCTATGACTTTTTTTTGTCTCATTATGATTATGCGTACCATAGGGGCTGGATTTTCAACCACAACAGATGTTATGTCGTCCTGTTTCTTTTTAGGGATGATTGTAGAATGTACCACAGCACTGAAGTCAGATTGTGTTGGGTCACACCAGTTGAATATTTTGTATGAATTGTTTTTATGAACACATTTGAAATTATGTACAAGATCGACTGAAATAATTAATCACTTAGTCAATTAAATGACAGAAACTGGATAAGCAGATATTTAGTAAATCATTAAATACAAAATATATCATGGTTCCAGACTCCCAAATGAATCGCTGCTTTTGATTTTAACACAGTTGATGATTTAAATGTATCTTCAATACTTTTGAATTTGTGATTGATTTCTATTGTATTAACTGTAACAAACCATAGCATTTTTGTGCATTGACTATACTTATATATAAGACCAAGTACATTTTTAAGATTAGATTTAAAGGAAAGCTTTTCAATACTTCCTTTATGGTAAATGTTTTTTTTGCACTGTGTTATAAAAAAATTGTGTTGGTCTTTTTGCCGTCTCGAGTGCAAAATTATTTATGGCTGCAGTGTGTGAGTATGACAAGTTTAGATTGTATTTAGACTCAAAACTTTTTGGAGCTTTGCAGTAATGCATCAAATCAATGGAGAAATGTAGTGGCTTGCTTCTCAGACTGTCTCACAAATAAGTCAGTGTAAGATAGAAAAATCCATTATGTTGTAGCTCAATGTTATTTTATACAGTCTGACAAAACCACTGCACTCAGTTTAGCCTTTTCCTTTGAGACCATGTGCAGTGGAGTGGCAAGAGTGGGCATGCTTGCATTTAATCCCATAATAACCAGCACCACTCCCTCTTATAGCATCCCACACTTTCCATTAATCAATACACTAATAGTGCTGACTGCGGCTGTCTCAGTCATCGTACTGAAGGGGGGCTATAACAGGAATAATGACCCTGCCCGTATGTACTTCTCCCTGCTTGCGTCTAAAATAAGATCTCTCCTTGAAGTGTGGCTCAGACTGCTAATGAGCACTTCGCCAGTGTCATGAACGTTGTGGCAGATAATCTTTACAGCCAATATCCTCCTCTTCTCCATCTCTTTCTTCTTCTCTCTTTCCCTTTCTTCTGTCCTTCTCTCTGACTATGCTCTGTTCTGTCTAAAGGAATTCTTGTCTGGCTTCCTGCCTGAGCTGCTATTAAGAAGTGTTCAGCATTTCTCCACATCCCACACCATTCCTACTTCTTTCTTCTTTTCTTTTGCTTATGGAATCCTTCTAGTATTTATATCTCAAGCTGGACAACGGCCAGGGGGCACTCTATGTTATTGGATATCAGTAATCAACCTTTCGATTTGATTTGAGATATTCAGTGAGGCCACTAAGTCAGTGAGCTGTGTGTGGGAACAACTGCTGTAAAACTCCCATTACGTGCTGACGCTCAGGCCAAAATGCTCCGCAGAGATACAGGCATGCCGAACTTTCCCACATGCTTGGAAACACAAACAGACTTGACAGCATTGTTTATGTTTTGATCATTTTAAATCTGTTATCTGTTACCAAAGATAATGAATAACATGTTTCCAACATTATTTATATGTTGCTATTCATCCATCTTTTCCATCACTAAAGATAAGTTAACAAATGTCCAGTTAGGGTACAAAAGACTGAACTATCAGCGTTGTCGCTTGAGAGTCATGGCAATGTCAGTCAGTTTGTGTAATAATACTGTGGACCAGACTGAAACTCATCCATCCAAAGTCATCCACTATTGGATGGATGGCATGAAATTGTGTGCAGACATTTACTGTCCTGAAGATGAATCCTACTGATTGGTCACTTTTCAATTAGTGCCACCATATAGTCAATTTTGTTTAAATGTCCTGGCAATTATTTGATGGACCTCCATGACATTTGGTACAGAAAATCTTGTCGTCCCCCCCCCCCCGTTAAACTTATGGTGATCTCCTGACTTCTTATTTAACATCTTAAAGTAAAAATTATACTACAGTATGTCCAATAGTTTTGTTTATGGCCAACAACTACAAAAGTAGCATTGCTCGACTCTCCTTTATTTTAAATGCCGATTAGCACATGAAAGCAACATGCTACGCTTAAATGGTTGACACTGGACATGGTTAACATCATACAAGTTAAATGTAAGGATTGTCATTGTGTGCATGCTAGCATCCTTACATTAGCATTTAGCTCAAAGTGCAGCCTACAAAGCTGCTAGCATGGCTGTAACTCTTTGTCTTGTTATCAAAATATTGTCTGTGTCACCAGAGAGATTGCTACTGGATTTCACCTTCAGAGCCAACAATATATAGGCTTTTAAATAGACACAAAGCTAAAACTAGTTCTTATTCTGAACTTGTTGTAGTTGCCAGTGTGTAAGGTTGTTAGCTAACATAATACAGCCTGAGTTTAGCAAATACTCATTGATATAAATGTGGAGGATGAAGTCATAAAAAACCCTCACCAAGTGTATGAAAGCGGTTGTATCAGCACGTTTTAATACCACATAAGGGCAGCAGGGGGCAGAGAGTGTTTGACACCAAAAAGTGGTTCATGATGCCAGCCAGATCACATGAGAGGAATTCAGCCTCCTCCTTTCAGTAACCTGGTGTGTTGTAGACATTGATGATAGGATGATAGTGCCAAGAGACACTAATCTTGACAGTCTTAAGATGTGTTTTAGTAAAGCTAGAGAATCAAGCAAACCCTCTAAAATGTAAGTTGTGGTAGTCCCTCACTGCGAGTTTATGCACACCAAACATGAAACTTGACAGAAAAGACTTGGACGTCTTCTTTTTGTTGGCATTGTGAGAAGTTTAAGTGCAACTTCAAGTATTGTGTTCCAACCTCTGTAATGGATATAACATCTTTGATACTGTGATATCCCCTCCCCTATATGATCTAGTTCTACTGAGCACAAGAAAGTCAGACCTGTGGGATGAGTTGGAAAAAATCTCATCTCACCTTAATATTTAAAATATTAATATCTACCTAAAACCTTATAGGCTGAATAAAATCTATTCAAACAAATGTTTTTATCCAAAATAGCATCCTAACTAGAAAGGTGACACACTGCAACTGCTGTGTGTGTGTGTGAGGTTTATAGTCTGGAACAGTTGAGGTGACACACTGACAGCTGCAACCAGATTGTCTCAAGAGAAACAGAAATCAGCCGGTTAAAACAGCAGCTGTGGGTAAAAGGTCTGGGATTATGCTGCCGGTTTGAGCTACCTGTATTCAAAAATAATTGTGTTCAGGCATCAATTCGTTTCAGTAGTAAATAGAAAAATCACAATTTATCAATTTTGCTTTGATGAAATCCTGCAATTCTCCTGATTATGTCTCATTGTTCTGTCAAAGCACATCTCTCCCGCTCTCCCTTTTTAAAGAGGAGCTAAAGGTCTGTAATAAAGTTTCTTGGGTCACTGTGCACATGTAGGCCCCTTTTGTCTCCTATTCATTGCAGATCGAGTCAGACGTCAAGGCTTTCAAGCTCAAAGTAAGAACAAAGCCTTAAAGATTTCTCTTCTGTCTGGCTTTTTAACTTGAAAGCTTGTGAAAAGTGTTTTTGCCTTGTTTGATCCACAGATCTACAAGCACCTGCAGCAAACAGTGGCCACAGAAAGAGGTGGACCATGTGAACTAAAACAGATAAAACAGTCTACTGTCTTTTCACCCTGTCCCTCTCTATTGAGTAGCCTCCAAGTATCTTGACAACCTTGCCTGGTATTTTGGCAGCAGTCCCTTGAGTGTTGATGTCAGCTGAGAGAGGGGAGGGAGGGAGGGACAGAAAGAGAGAGGGGAGGGGGAGGAGTGAGGGGGCTATTCAAGGCACTTGTCCTCTGTCTCTCTCTGAGCACAGAGGAGGGGGAGGCGCACATGAATTGAGAGAAACACACTCACACATTTTCACAGCCTGCTCTTCAGACTGACAGCAGCAAACGGAGTTGGGAGGCAGCACGGTGCAGCAAGGCGGGGAAATAAAGAGGATTGGAAACAAGTGAGGCATCCACAGAGAAGAGGAGACTACAGGGTTTTCTCTTTTATCACTCTGGGAGCCAAACAAGGAGTCTCCCCTCTACTCTTCTTGAAGTGAACTTGCTCTGCTGCTAGGAGGACCTGCACCCTGCTATGGCAGCCCCGGTGGGACATGGGAACACCATCTCCCTCTCATCTTGCTCCTCTCTTTGTTGGACTACTCTCCTCTGGGCTCTCTTGACCCTTTCAAGCCAAGTGTGGGGATTTAACCTGGATACTACTCACACACTTCATAAGTTGGGAGACCATGGCACCTTTTTTGGCTTCTCTCTAGCACTTCACCAGCAGCTTACCCCAGAGTCTAAAAGCTGGTGAGTAGATGAATGCGGCACTGAACCTGTACCATGTGTGTCCTCTTGCTGAGAGCTGAGATGTGTGGTGTGCTTGCACCTGCTCTGTATGCAAAATGTTCACCATACCATGAATTTTCGTTTTTAGTGAAGGTTGAAATCTGAAATGTGTGTCTGTTACAGTCAGTAGTTCTGTGCTGCACCAGTCTTCAGTTTTGCTAAATCATTGTTACACTCAATTATCTGAACTGGGTGCAGGAGTTTTAGCATGTTTAATGTGCAGCACGTACTGCAAGAGCAGCCCATGAGCTCTAAGGTAAAATACCATGATTTACAGTAAGTGGATGAGAGTATAGATTGTGCTGAATCAGCTGGCAGGCAGTGATTTCTCAAGGAGGGAAAAAAGGTTTTTAAGTGAACAGCATTTCTTTAGAGCAGTTTGGGTCTGATGCTGACTTCACAGAAGGGGAATAGAGATACGAATGTGTCCAATGGTGTGTAGGGCTGAGTGTGTATGTGTTCATGGATGAGATCTGTGATTGCTTGTATATTTGAATGTGTTTGGTCTCTGATGTGTTTTCCAACAGCTGTTTTGCTGCATCTTTCAGTGTGCCTGGAACATACCCTCATGAGTTATAACAGCAGATCTGCTTTTAAATCATCCAAAATGTTTACGGCATCACGATTAATAAGAGACAGTCTTACCTCTCCTAAAGCAAGAGGTTTCAATTGTATTTCATCTGAACGGGTTCCAGAGAGAACAGTTCTGTAATATATCTATAAAGGTCTATATAGGTCTGATAGAGGTCAGTTGGCACATTCAGTTTACATCTTTAAAGGTTTTTGTTAAACTTTGGACACACAGATGATATGTGTGATATGTATATGAACAGTGGGGAAATAAGTATTCAGATTATGTTCCACACATAACATTATTTCTATTACATCTAAATAAAATTCAAATTTGAAAATGTAAAGGTTCAGACGCTGTATGAATGAAAGTATTTGTTTTGTGCAGATAAACTACTGCTGTGTGTTAAACTTTCCATTATTACCTTCAACAAGGATTTTAGGTTTTCAGTTTTTTTTAAATTTTTTTTTTTTTTTTAGTATTGTGTAAAAACTACTGTCGAATTTCCATGAAACTTGGTGGAAGGGTGTAGAATGGGCCAAGGAAAAACACAGATTTCGATCACAGGGTGAATGAACAAATCATTTTTGGCCTCGGCCGTGTTCTGTTATAGTTCTATGTTAGTATCGCATTATATTGTATTGATAATTAATTGTCATGCTATTTTTTGTGAACCACTTCTCATGTCAATATATTTCAGGTTAGATTAATCTATGATATTTAATAAAAACATCATGTTTTTTATGAAAAGTCACTTAATGTATGGAGTACACAATCTCCCTCTGAATTGTAGTGTTTAAGAATATACAATTGTTTAAAATAGAAATACTTAAATACAGGTAGCTTAAACCTATACTACACTTAATTACCTACCACCCCTGAATATAAGAAATACGAGGGAGATTATTTACTTCAGGTCCCTGTTTTGGAGCTCCATATTTAACCGTTGGCTCCTCAGTTTACTGGAGCTGGAGTCTCCCTGTCGCCTGGTCAGACCGGGGGAATGACATCAGCACACAGACACACAGACACTCAGAGCGAGGGTCGTGGCCCCTCTTAAACCTGCTCACTGTCCAGTAGCATTCCTGGAAGATATTTAAAAAAGTGACCATGAGCTTTAACACTTAATACTGTGGCCTGTTTCAAAATGCCGGAAGACTTCTGAGGCAAATGCCCATGCTGCACCAGTGGAGTTAGTGCCAGCAGGAGTCAATAAAGTGATGTGCTGATGTGATGCACGTACCGGAAGAGAGTTGATGAATAATGCTGTTTCCAGTATTCTGTGACCTCACACCGATTGTCTGCATAGATCACTTAGTAATAATGATTTCATCCCCTGATCATTTCCTATATCTTTACATGACATGCAGGGTAGTCAGATATTTTGATGATAAAAGTACTTCACTTTGTTATAGATAATCCAATGCCCTTTAAAGTGGTTTAAAATAAAGATTGAAGACATTTTTCCAATCCAAATGTAGCTTCTGGGGAACAACAGAAACAAGTTGGTAATATCGTCATATCATCACCTTCTTAGTTGATATGACAAATATTTTAGCAAACAGTGGCTTGTTTACACATCCAGCTGTAATGGAGCAACGTAATCAGTCTTTTGGAGTCCTGATTCTGACCACACGGCAAACTTAAAAAGGACATCAAAATACTGATTGTTAAGGTTAATTAATTCAACCTTTAAGATATCTACATGTTTGCCGGTTCCTCAAGAGAAGATGCAGAGATCATGTCATTCACTGGTACGTCCCTTAGACTGAATGAGGACTTCTTTAGCATTGTGGATGAAGATATCTGATGTTATTGCACTCTGTTAGATAAATGTATTATTCAGATGGCAACAGAGCAATTATCTTTCCTGCCTGAAAAGTACTTTATGATAGTGCCCTCTCTGTGTTATTGCAGGTCAGATCTTGGAGTTTAGTTTCCAAGGTGCTCCCATCTCATCTCTTCCTCTCTTGATTTGCCTTAAACTAAATGTAATTAGATGCTATTGACTCATTTTTTCTCTTTGTCTAATGAAGGTTTGGGTTACTTTTGCCCATGGCGCAAATGTGTTCTCCTCATTGTGTTTTGTGTCGCCGGGTTTAATGGTGAAAGTGATATTACTGCTTTGATGCTCTGTTCTTTGCTTACTCATGGCTGTATGACACAACCCAAAGCCTTAAAGTGCGAATATAAAACGACTTAGTAATACTGTCACCTTCTCTGGTTTGGGACTTGCTCAGATCATTGGAGTTTGTTTCTCTAAACGTCTAAAGCATCAGAGGAGTTATGTGTATTTCTTCTAAGGCAGGATCATACAATGTCAGGTTTCAGACACTCTGATTCAGATACAGCTGGCAGCTGTATGGAATAAATGTCTTTTTGTTCAGTTTTACAGTTTCGACTGCCCTTCAAACCCAACCGCCCCTTTTCAATATGGCAGCAAAGGTCACCCCATGTGACCCGATGATCTCATATTGACCGTGCTGTAAGGAGACCCTGTCAGTGACTTGTTGGAAGAGAGTTAAATTATGCCATAAGAGCCTTGATCTGGTATCACAGACTTCTGTAAAGTGTCCCTATTATCTCTACCGGGTTTTTGTTTTCCTGAGGGCCCTAAGCTGAACTGTCTGATGCCAGACAGAGGATGAGATGAGCGGGTATTTCAGTCTGAGTTATGTGTGGGTCTGCTATTTATACTGCTATGAGAAGTGCTTCCGCTAATAGTTTACTGCCTGGTGAAGACAGGAAGCCCCCCTGAGCTTTATCCCACCCCTGCCAATCTCCTGAACTCAGCTACTGCATGTTTTAATAGCAAGTCTGCCAAGCAGCATATACCAGTAAAATACATCTGTCATCAAACTCTACTATTTCTAACAATATGATAGATTTTGAAGATGTTTAAAAGATAATATGTGTCAAAGCAAATTTGGTAACAATGTAAGGTTAGGCTACATATAGGTCGTTAACAAGAGGCTGTACTTATAACAACATTTGCTTCAGGCTAGATGCTAACAACATGCTATTGTTTGTTTGTTTGTAGCCTTTATTTAACCAGGTAAAGCCCTGATCAAAAGATCTCTTTTTCAAGGGTGACCTGCAGGACATTAGTTACACATGTAACATAAAAACAACAGAACAACAATAAGGATGACATACATCATAATGTACAGGGTACAGTTTACAAACTCTATTTACAGAGACAGGTACCATGAGTATCAAACGGCATGTCAGCCAGCTGAGTTTTAAAATGATGCAGGGGAACCAAAGTGCTCAGTTTTAAACATGTTTGCAGACTGTTCCAATTTAGTGGAGCTGCACAACAATTATGCTCACAATGACAATGCTGTACAATATCATGCTGTCTACCAGGTAAAATGTTAGTTAGCTTTGTGTCTCCTGCGTGAGGAAAAAGTCAACGTTTAGTTATTCTAATCAACATCATGTACATACTTACATACTTATTTTAAATCAAACTACGACCTTTGACTACACCTTTTTTTTAAATGGCGACCATAATATAAAAGTAAATATGTTTTCCCTGAAAATGTAATTGAAAATGCAGTTTAGTTGTATGGAAAAGAAGCTTTGTAGGAGACAGGTTTGACATGCTTACACAATTAGCACTACAAACAAAGTTAAAATGTAGCTGAAGGGAATTTCAATGGTTTTGCAGGTTAATGGCACTATGAAAGGTTAAGGTATCAGTAACTATTACATTTCATCCTGAGGGGAACATGAATGTAACACTTTTCATGGAAACCCTTAGAATAGTTCCATTCACTTAAAATAACACATATCAGCTTCATGATGGTGCTAGATTAAAAGTTGGGGGACCACCAAAGGTCTATGTGAGATTTATCCTCCGGGGACAATTGATGTGTGTACACACATTTAGGATAATCGGTCCAATGGTTTTTGAGAGTGTAGGACCTCATTGACATTCCTAGAGCTGAGCTAAAAAAAACACAATGCTGCGCTGCTGATTGTCTCAGTTCGGGATCAGTATAGATATACTTAGAATAAACCCATGACGGTGGGATGAAGCACACCGGTTCCTGCATATATATATGTTTGTCTCATCTTTAAATCATACTGCACCACACACATTAGCTGGAAAACCTGAATTTAAAAGTGATTGGACGAAGGTGGGGGAAGGCAGTATTGCTTTGGTGTGCTGATGTGGGTCACAGTCACAAATCATCTGTGATGGATCTCTGTCTGGCCTTGAAAGACTTCTATTGTGCTTATTCACTATTCTGACACAAGTGTTAGCCTTGCCTTTATGTTATGTATTTAAATCGTTGCATTTCTGGAATTTTAATTGGGAATTTTCCCCAAAATCATGTAGCTCACGTTCTTTTTTGCTTGCAGCATTTAGCCACACATTGACAACATTATTAGAGTGTGATTTATCTGTTGATGTCAGTAGATACGGGGTGTTGCATTGATGTCAGAGGGAAAGTAGAAGGTCTCAGGTTGCCCAAGGTTCATATTTACCACGGACCTGCTCTGGTGCCTTACTGAGAGAGAGTGTCAATGCCGGTGGGGCCACAGGTAGCCAATTGAATCCCCGTCATAGAGTCTGGACTTCGGTTTCACTGGCTGAGTAAGAATCTACAACATAGCTTTCTGAAGCTGAACAAATCCTCTCATTGAACTGGAGGCTAGATTAACACAGCTTATTTTTGAATGACCTCTAAAAGGTTATAGAGATTGCAAGAGAAGTCAAATGCAAAGATAAGAAACTCAACAGTGTGCCGGTTTAAGTCATGTCTTTTAGTTTTATTAAAGCAATATACACCTTTTTTGGAAATATGCTTATTTGTTTTCTTGTGGAGTTAAATACAAAGATTGATACAGTTGGTGTCGATCTTCATTTCAAACTCTCGAGAATAAATATATATACATATGTGTATATGTATATATATAAATATATAGAGACCATTCTCCTAACTTGCCTGCATATTATATGAATGATTATATAAATTATTCAAGGTTAAAGCATACATTGATATTGTATGTTAACATATATTAAGATGTAAAAAGAAAAAAAAAACCTTTTCGGACGTGTAATTAGCTAAAGCTTTGTTGTTTATTGATATCAGACAATGATACTACAGATTATTCAATTATTAATTAAATATTTCGTTTTGTTATTGCATTCATTTGTATAGTACTGTATCATGTCTGTATCATCTTTTGTTTCATTTGTATTTTCTTTGGTTTTACACGCTCGAAAAAAGAAAAAAAAAACTAAATAAACTAAAGCAGATAAGCATATTTCCCAAATCTTATTTTTTTTTACATTTATGCTGTTTTTATACTTTCTTCCTTTTCTTTTTCCTGCAGAATTTCATTTGGCTTTTGCCTTTATGAGTCAAACATGATGGAAGGCCCAGTACCATTTATTGTGTTTAATACACATATAATGTGTGTAAAAGAGGACCAGCATAGCTGCCTCACACATTCATAACACAAAGAAGAATTTCTGGGGGTTCATTTGCATTAAAATAGCCTTATAAAAGCTGCTTTTTCAAGCCTCAGCTTAAGAGTTGAGAATGAACCTACCCCCTTTTCCCTCCCTAATTCAATTCATGATTTTTCTTGTGCTCTATCACTCTTGTTGCTAAATCTTCTAGGGGCCATTCATGTGAAAGCCTCGTAAATGTTGGAGCTCACGCTGTTGCAGTGCTTATTTATATGAGAGATCAGAAGGAGCAAAGGGTATATAGAATGCTTTACAGTCCAGCATGGAAACACACACATACAGACAAACGCACACACCCGCACACATAGACGGTTAATGCTCTTTACTGGCTCCCACTTTCTCTCTGTCTAACATTCCCCATTCCTCCACGCTGGGCTGCCTGGACAAAAGCTCGGTGGGAAGCAGCGCTGCCTGGCCAAGAGCTTTCAGGAATATTACTCTGCGGACCACGTGCTCACTGGATTGAGAGGGACAATCTGCAGTGTCAGGAAGGAAACATACAATTTAGATCTGAGTTGCAGATTAAATGTTGGCAGTGTAAGAGCAGCAGGAGCTGATTTAGCATCTGCAGTTTATTGGCAGATAAAGTCCTTACAAGGTTTCTGGCATTGTGTTGCATTATTACACATAATTATCGTTTTTGTTGCTAATGACTCGTTGTTGACTTTGCTTTTGTTCTTTGCTTTTCATGTTAGCTAAAAAAAACAAGTGCAGCATTTAAAGCATTAGACTACCTTGAGTTGACTACAAGTATGGTACGATCCATATGTGGGGGAGGGGTTGAGGCCTGATCGGGACCGAAGCTGCAGGGATGAATAAATTATGAAAAGCCCCTCCTTTGATTAAGTGTGTGTGTGTGTGTGTGTGTGTGTGTGTGTGTGTGTGTGTGTGTGTGTGTGTGTGTGTGTGTGTGTGTGTCTGTGTCTGTGTGTGTGTGTGTGTGTGTGTGTGCCCCCATTTGAGTTGACTCTGGTAAAGAAGCAGTTTAATCAATCAGTTTATGGGATCTAATACAAAACTGAGGATCGGAAAGAAGCTATGAAAAGCAGACAGGAAGAGGAAATTACAAGGATGTGGAGGCTTTTTGTTCGTTTTTATTGAAAGAGATTTGCTGATCATCTTTGGATATAAATGGTCTCATTACTACGTTACAAAATATTGTTCAATCAAAACAGTGATGCCCTTTGTGTGATCAAAGTCACTTGCTAATCTTTTCTAATTTCCTCCAACATAAATGAGTTGAATAGATGCAATAATGTTAGCATGTGTCATCACTGTGGTAATCTTGTGTGGAGGTAAAGCCTGCAATTCTAATGCAATAAAAAAAAATGCAAATGTGTTTGTCTGTCTGTGTGATGGACCTGTCCACAATGTTTTTCTTCTCTTCACCCATTGCATGCTGCTTGTCCCGGACCACCCAAAATAATGAAATGATAGACAGAAAAGAGTAGAAAGAGCAATTTAAAAACATGTAAAGTATGAGATCTGGATAGACAGATCGATAGATGGATGAGTGGATAACGGTGAAGAAAAGGAGAAGATAAAAGAAACAGGGGAGGGGCGGTGTAGGGGTTATGTCCTCTTTACACTTTGGACCTGAGGGCCTATCATTACCCCATCTATGCCTGGAAATGACTGTCCCCTTATTGATCAGTATTGGGGCAGCTGGTGAGCTTAGGACTTGTTAAAGATGCATGTGAAGTGAGGATGGGGTTACCATTGTCCTCTGAGAGCAAAGTGTCTGTTCCCTCCTCCTTCCTGGAACACACTTTCAGTGGTTAGAAATTCAAGTTAGAGTTTTGTCTTTTCTGGTTGTTTTTTCTTGAATTGATATGAACTGTCCTTGTGATGTCCTTGAACAAATTGTATAAGCAGGAAGTTGAGTCACGTCCGTGGGCAGTGAACCACAATATCCCAAAGGGGTGTTTGCATGGCCTGGCAGCTGTTTCTGTCTCTTTTTTTATCCCTTTATTGTGCGCTACCTAACCCTATTTTCCTCCTTTGACCAGAGTGGGAGAGAGTTGAGATGTTTCAAAACAGGATGATTCACAGCCTGGTCACCTCATTCTCAGCTGTCATTTTGGAAGGGGAAACTGGAGTCAGGTGTGAAAGCATTTTCTGAGAATGATTGTCACACGCGACGTTTTTGGACAGGTTGCAGTCAGTGTGCCGATCAGTAGTTTACACAGTTGTCGCACAGCCTTCTGTTGTCTAGTGTGTCCGAACATGTGTGTGTGTGTGTGTGTTTGTGAGGTTATGAACAAATATTCAGGTCCATTTGTACACTCATGCCTCCATTAAAGTCTGCATGCTTGCACATGTTTTCTTTTGTGTGTGTCCAGGTCAGAGGTCACAGTTTTGCCTCAGGGTAACAGAAGGCCTAAAGAGCCCCCTGGCCCCCATGCTGATCCTGTAGAGCCACTGTCTGTAGAGCAACAGCCTCACACTGATCCCAGAAGGACATATGTCAAAGTGTGTGGGCAGACTGACTAGGAGGGATCAACTGACCAAACTAAATATTGGAAATATTTAGGCTGTATTTTTTGATTCAACACTTTTCCCAAACTTCCTAAAGCTTGAGAGGCCTGGACAATTCTAGGAAAGGGTTGGGTTTTAGAAACATTTTCAGTTGCTCTCTAAGGTGTGGAAAGCTTCTGTACATTGTTTCAATGGTGTGCAGTCAGATTGAGGCTCTTTGCAAACTGACCATATGTGGCCATCACATTAACGCCAACATCTATCTCTCCTTTTCCAGCAAAGGTATTCTCTTTCCTTAAACAAACAAAACAGGATTCAGGAATTCTCTTAGGAGTACAAAATACATTTCTGCAGATGTTTCTGTAGGTCTGCTACTATTGCCATGTGTTTTCAGTTACAAAGACAAAGCAGTCTAGTTTAAAGCTTAATGTCAGGGGACTTTGAAGTATAAAACATTTATTTCAATTTATTTTACCAAACCAGGAGTCTTATCAACTATCATCTTATCAACCCAATGAGCAGAATACATCCTGCGATGAAACATGAATATAGACTACATATGATTTTACACGCTGCAAGTGCAAGGGTATGAGGAAAGAATCAACATTGCTGGACTCAACCATGTTCGAGTCATCATATAGGATGGAACAACGCTCTTGGCTGTTGGCAATCTTTCTTGATATTTAGAGAGAGGATGCCGGTCGGAATATTGATTGCATCTGTGATGTATTGTTGTCCAGTGTGTTGTCATCAATCTGCCTGTATGGGAAGCTGAACGCAGGGATGTGACTCCTGAGGGTGGGGGAGGAGTGAAGGAGATTGTGTGTGAGGATGGGGTTTACATGGGGGAGGGGTGGTCAGGGGAGACTTTGGGGTCACTGCACATGCTCCCCTTAATGAACACATCGGTATGAGTCTAGTGTAATGAGGCTCCGGTGTGTGATTGTCATGTGTCTGTGATGATTAGCCTGAAAATCAAGAGGGATTTATAGTGGAGGGTGGGCTTATAAGAAATTATTTCCGGAATTTTGACACGGTCATTTTTGTTATTTGGTTCACACATTACACTTCGTCACTGAACTATGGTGTTTGATTAGAAAATAATAAAACAATATTACTTTATTGAAACAGAAAAAGAGCTTCAATTAGAATTACCCCCGCCAAGATAGCAGCACCACATAGATCAAAAAACCTATTTGTTTTCCTATGGTATGTCCAAAGTAATGGTATTAATATAACTAGTTAAAAGGACCCAGACCTGAAACCTGAGGGTCGTCATCGCTCACATTTAGAGAGGTTGATTTTAACTCTGGCTAATAACTTTAGATCAGTGTAAAATACTAGTTTTACAATGACTTTACTTGATGGATCCTGGGGTCATGGCTATGTAATGGCGCGTTTCCATTGCATCGGGTAGCCCCGTTTAAGCGTCCTTAACCGTCCTCAAGCGGCCAGGCCGGTTTTTGGTGGCGTTTCCATATAGCCTAGTACCGGCCAGCGGGTACTTTTTCCCTCTTTTTCCGGCCTCATAAAATCATGGTTCCCTCAGACCAGGGCCAGGGCTGAACTAGTGACGTCAACACTCTCGACTGCTGATTGGTCAGAGAGAATCGTCACAAGATCGCGCGCGAGTTCATCCCTAGCGTCGCATATATATCTAGAAGCAAGCTTGCAGCATTTTTATACACAGCATTTTGTAAACGGAGGAGCTACAAAAATGGCTACTTCTAAGAAAAGCACACCGTGGTCGACCGAGGAGGTGACGACGTTCCTTCATCTCATTGGGGATGATAAAATCCAGCGGGAGCTCGACGGAACAACTCGAAATGTGAACAAAAACAAAGCCGATCGCCCCGCCTACACTGCGTTGCTACCCCAGGTCCTAAACTGTAATGGAAATGCGCCACGGCCTGGGCCGGCCAGCGAGGCAGCCCGAGGCCAGAGCGAGGACGCTTAGGGACGCTTAAACGGGGCTACCCCGCTGCAGTGGAAACGCGCCATAATATAACACAATCTCACACACACTCAGGTATGTTGGTGCCGACTTTGTCACTCACTCTCAGCACCCTGATATCTCCCATCCAGCCAGCAGCAACGACATATCCACAACTACTCATATTACACACACACACACACACACACACACACACACACACACACACACACACACACACACACACACACACACACACACACACACACACACACACACACACACACACACACACACAACACACACACACACACACACACACACACACACACACAACACACACACACACACACACACACACACACACGTCAGATGTGGGTTTACTGAAAGATGAGCATGGCAGTGATCATCATACTGTCTGACTCAATGCTGTACAATGAAGTGAGCTCAAAGTGAATGTGTTACTCAGACATGACATTTTATCTGTGTCGAATTTGGTTCATGTGTGCCTGTCTGGATGCATTATTCATCTCTGCCTAACTTAACTTCTTATAAACAGTTTCATGTTATGTTCAGGGCTGTGACAATTGCTGAGGAAACCCAGACAACATGACCTTGTTGTCTTAAATCTATTTTTAAATGATAAATTACATTTTTCAAACAAAGAATCTTTTCATTTTAGGGAAACGGCAATGAATGTCCTTACAGCAAAAAGTGCTGGAATTTATGATTATTTAATTTTTTTCATAATCAAAGGATTAATTGTTTCACTTAAAATGTAAGAAAATAGTGAAAAAACGTCTCAGTGTTATATCGTAAAATGTCTTGTTTTATCCAAGTATAAATCAGAAAAAGTTAGAATATATACAATAAGCTTTTATATGGGATAAAGTAAATCAGCATTTCCTTATAGCAAGGAGCTAGAGCTGGTAAATGTTGGCATTTTACACAGAAAAATACTTTAAATTACTTTAATGATTTATCAGTAATCACAATTTGTGTCAGCTAATTATAAAAATGTGAGCTTTATTCATGATATTCTCTAATTGTAGAGAGTATGGAGGCATATGTGCAGGTTAATATTAGTTATTCATATTAAATTAAATTAGAAAAATGCAAAGCCAACATAAAACAGTCTGATAATCCCTCACACGATCTCAACCATTATCCTCACTCTCTTCCCGCATAATTTTCTTTTTGAACTGCTGGTTGAACTCCTTATCTAAAATTACAATGAAATGTGACAAATACATTAATTGATTTGTCTCTGAGAAACATTTATGATCATCTCTTGACTGACCATGGCCCCTGATCATTTTTGTTTCATGGCTGTATACTTAATCTCTTTTGAGCTGTTCTCTCTGAAGAATTAGTAAAAATGAGATGAATATATATTCAGGCACATGGAAAGGTTGGGAGCCATCCAACTTTCCCTGCCAAATACCGGTGGTATAACAGCTTAACAGACCTCCCACCTCACACCCTGACACCTGCCTGCGTGTGCACATGTGGGCGGAAAGATGGGTATCACCTCAACTCCTCAACACAAACCAGAGCTCCTCAGGAATGTTAAAGCTATAAGAGGGATCAGATCTTATCAGGATTTTAGTGATCAATTGTTCCTCTTAAATCCCTTTTGTTTAACATCTGTTAACGCTATTTTTGCTGGGTTACTCCTGTGGACCACCAGTGATGTCTAGCAGTCGTTATTTCACATGAGCTGCCTTTGCTTTGAGTGGAGGTCTCATTAAGGTGAGGGGAATCATCCTAAGGCAACGCCCGTCTGCTCTTCAACAGAAGCACTCCGAAGTAAATAGAAAGTAAAGCTGTCTGGAAGTCTGGGCGGTATTTGTGGTAGTTTTAATGTCAGTGTGTTAAGATGGTTTGGATGAGTGTGAAGACAACGTTTTTTTTCTTACACTTGAAGAAGAAAATATGTTGAGTCAAGGTTGCTGTTCTTCTCACCCTGCAAAATAAGTAAGATGTTGGGAAGTGCAGTTGTCTGGTCCAGCATGCTCAACTCTCCCTGTTCTCATTACATTTTACCAAGCAACAACTTCAAATATCTCAAGAGTAAATTATTATGACGAGTTCCTGCTGGTATGGCTGGTTGATGAGTGTCTGTGTCTACTTCTCTGTCTGTGTGGGTTACATGCAGAACTATCCGCTTGCTACATTTTATTTATAGTAAAATACTTGCCAGCCACAGAGATAACTCTAATTTAAGTATACACATAGCAAGGTAGATATGAGGGGGGTTGGTGATGGGACCCTTTCACACAGGCTTTACAGCTTGTGTCTACTCACACACCGTCGCTATAATTATATGTAAGCAGCAGGCATATTGAAACAGCTATTGTTGTGGCACTCAATTTAAGGTTCATCCCTTTGTCGGGCTTTGTTGTCTTTTTTCCCAACCTTACAATATGCTTATTATACTCTTTCCTTCGCCTCCATTTCCCCACGTCTCGCTTCCATGCATATGCCACGGCTGACGGTGTTGGGTGGAATGTGGCTCAACGCTCGGTTTTTAAATAGCATCCTAGCCTGAATCAGCCGCTCCAAATAAGGCAGAGGGCAGTGACACTGGCCCCAAAATATCAGAAACCACCTCACTGAGAATAAAACCTTTCCTTGCCTTGATAGTGAAGGGTGTTTGATGATAGTATACATCATTATAGTGAAAAGGAGATGGAGAACATGCAGATACACAGAGCTGTTTCGAATCAGCTTCAAGTCGAGATAACATATTTAGTGGTCTCGCCATGGTTGGAATAACTTGAGTTACAGGTGTTTGTACTTTACAGTAATGGTGCCTCAGGTCAGCCGAGGCTGTGAAATGTGCCCACAGTCACATGTAAAATGTTAGCTTTAATAATAGCGTTTAACCAGTTGCAACTATCATTAGATTTGATGTAGGAGCCTACTTGACTTACATGAGATGTTAAGTTACTGTCATAAACCCTAACAGACTCTACCATGAATTCAACAATGAAAATGTAATAAAATAACATGTTTCATTAAATAAATGTTCATTGTTTTGTTCCTTTAGGATCCTTGTGGGAGCCCCACAGGCAGCGGGGCAGGGCCTGATGAGGGGCACTCGGCCAGGAGCTTTGTTCAAATGTCCAATCACACCTGAGGAGTACGACTGTGAGAGGGTGGATATCGACGGAGAAGGTGAGTCAAGTAGAACTCTAATGTTTAGTCAGTTATTGATTAGCAGCAACAATGTGGTGCTAATTGAGTCAGCTGTAATTTAGATAATAGACTTGGTCATTTAAAAAAAATATGATTAGTTTAAGGATCTCCAATGTGATTATTTGCCTGTTGTGTTGTTACTATTGTTGCTTTCCTTGTTTTTTTTCTTAATCATTTGGAGTTTGTTTGTCAACTAAAACGGACAGTTCAAATATGTCAACATGCTTAATACTGGTATTGCTGAATATTGTAACTGTGACTTTTTTAGCCCACATGATCAAAGAAATTCTAATAATCCAGAAAATAAACAACAGACTTTTTAATTTTTAGACAGCCTTTATTATTCAAAAGTTTCTAACTCGTGTTTGACATTTATTTAGTAATTTGCATTACATTAGAGAAAAGTGTACTGTGTGTTCATCTTCAACAACAAAGTGCTGTTTGCTTACTGTGGCTCAGATCCTAATTGGTTTACAATATGGGAACTGTTATGATTTGAAGCCATTTCCTTCTGCGTTTTCCCTCAGTGAATCTGGAAAGAGAGAGCAAAGACAACCAGTGGCTGGGAGTCACTGTCAAGAGTCAGGGGATTGGAGGGAAGGTGGTGGTAAGTGAAGGCCACATCCTGTTAATGTATCAGTGAAGGAAGCTATGCTGTTCTTGTTGTTTTGCTTCTGACCCAATGACTTGTGAACCTAGACCATTTTGAGGTTTGGTTAATCTGTATTAACCTTTTAAAAATGTATGTTCAACGTTGAAGACTAGCTTTTCTGAATGAGTAACAACAGTAACAGTACCAACATATAAATCCTGATCATTAATACTCCATTTCCTGTCCCTCACCAGACCTGTGCTCATCTGTATGAGCTCAGGCAACGTGTTGGTCAATCTTCAGAGACCCGTGATCCCATTGGACGCTGCTACGTTCTGAGTGATGATCTGACGGAGCGGGACGACCTGGATGGAGGGGAGTGGAAGTTCTGCGAGGGCCGGCCGCAGGGACACGAGCAGTTTGGCTTCTGCCAGCAGGGCATGTCCGTCAGTTTCACCCCAGACAACGACTTCATTCTGTTTGGGGCTCCAGGAACCTACAACTGGAAAGGTAAGGTGTCCGATTCACCCGCAGAACGCAGAATCACTGTAACAACTGTCAGGTCTTCCTTCCTATGGAGTGTTTTGACCAAAGTGGTGATGCAGTTTTAAAGTTGCAAAAAAAATGTGTTTGTGCACTAGGTGGCAGCAAGAAAAAGATATTTAGACATGCATTGTTTCATTTTGTATCTGAATCACAAGGATGAATGTAAATCTGAGTGATTTTATGACATTTTTCAATCAAATTAATTAAATAGTACTTTACTGCAATTCATGTGAACTATGGAATAGAGCCAATCCTTGTAAAGTGTGTAATTAAAACACACTATTAGGATAACTATACTGTTAGGAATTGAACATTGAATTGATTAATAAACCAATCTAGTGATTGGAAACAGACATTATGCAGAGAAGTGGTGTGCACTTAATCAAAGTAGGCGGTAATCATATACTGGATTGATTTATTTTGTTCGCCACATGAGATCAATGCTAATGATTCACACAATTCATACATATCACATTGTTCTAATGTTATTTCGCTCGAAATTTAAAATGACAACATACAATCATTCCTATATTGTAAACACTTTCCTCCTTCAAAATACTTTTTTATTTATGCCCAACGTTGAACATGTGTATAATTTGTGGTTAGTGTAAGATGGTTAAGGATGTTGATTTTATTGTAGACTAACTAAACATGTTACAATGACTTAGTGTACATACTGATAATTTGGACTTGCCATGTGTGCAAGTATGCAACAAATCGCACAAGTGTGTTTGTCTTCTGTTATCTGCTGTGTGTGTGCTTGCTGTGCCCTCACCTGTTTCCATTCCAGGTGAGATGCGTGTCCAGCTCCTAAACCAGACTCTGCTTGACCTCGGTTTTTACGACGACGGGCCCTACGAGGTGGCAGATCAGAAACAACTTAATGCCCAGCTCATCCCTCTGCCCTACCACAGTTACCTGGGTAGGATCCGCCCTCCCTGCTCACTGCTGCCTGTGCACAGGAGAGAGAGAGAGGGCCGGTGGAGGGCGACACCACGGCTCAGGCTGCACTCCAACATGGCCGCCCAAACCAAGGGGGCTAATAGCAGCTGCCAAAAATGCCTCTAACTGCTCATTCCCTGTGGATTATTTCTGGATGAGCCTATCTGTGACTCAGAGAGCCCTGAATGTAACTCCTCCTCATTTTTGTAGGGCTCTACCATGTGAATGTGGGTGGACATGTGAAAAATGTCAATAGCTTTTTGCGGCCTGACCTTAATTCTTATGATGCCAGTAGCCTTTCTCACTCTCAAGGGAAATATGAACCGCCAAAAAAGAAATCATCCCAATAACAATGACGTTATCCTTTTTCCATCCACTGCCCTCTTCTCAAAACAAAGTAAAGCAAGTCAAGATGTTGAATAGGGTGTGGTAGCATCAATGAGAGTGCAGTCTGAGCCTGAAACGTTGTCTCTCCACCAGGTGGCCAGCGGTTCTGCAGGACCTCTGCGGCACCACAAAGACAAAACGTCAATCAATCACAGCTTGTCTCACCTGCACCTCCCTCTCCCCCCTTTTTTCCACTCTTTTCACTCTTTTTCCCTCCCTCACCATTTCACCACCCCATCACTCCCCTCCTACACTCATCCTTCTCTTCTTCTTTCTGTCTTTCTTTTCCTGTTTTGGGCCATAGGGCTCTTGTTCATGGCTAGCCCGATTGAAGATGCACTGCTGTACAAAACTCTGGAGCCCTCCAGCCGGCCTACAGCGTTTGAGGATGTAGCTCATAATAGCTACTTAGGTTTGTAGGCGTGCAGTGTTTTTGTTCGGACCGGATTGGGCTTGTAGTGGAAGTAGTCCTCCGTCTTCCTCCGTCTTCGTCTCAATCTTTTCTGCTAATTCCAGATAGTTTTTTAGTGTGTAATTGATGTACTACATGGGACCTTATCACCTGTACTGTTATAAAGAGACAGCCATCTAAAACTGCATTTTTTCCACTTTTAAACTATTTCATTTAATTTATTCTAATTTAATTAAACTTAATTCAATTTCATTTATGATAATCTTTTCCTCTTTGTTTATAGCTTTTTGATTTGTCAATGGCAGTGCGATGGTTGTCTGTTTGAGTAGCAGCGGGGTGTTTGTCTGTTCTGTCTGTAGATATCTGTTGTCTGTAGTGTGTTCAGTCAGTCTGCATGTGTGGGTAAGAAGCTTTCCAGTTGGTGGTGGTTTTCTTGTCAGTCATAGATTTACTAAATCGCTTTAATGATACAGAAAAACTCAACTAACAAACAAAACAAAGATTGTACCTCCATGCTAGCAGCTCTGAGAGTCTGTACTTGGCAAAGTGGTAGTTTAGCCGGTATAATGATTACACCGTTCATCTTCTTAGTTTAGTGTGTTGGCACGCTAACATTAGCTCTAAAAAGTACAACCGAGTGTGAAGTGAATGTCATTAGTTTTAGAGGTTTCCATCATTACTATTAATCCTGAGGGTATCATCAATGTGTGAACAACATGTCAAAGCATCAATATAATAATTGCAGATGCATTACATTCAAAACCATTAATGCCCTCCTTTATCCTCTGGAGACCATGCATGTATTTAAAAATGGCTACTCATCCAAAGGTTGTTGAGATATTTCAGTCTGGATCCAAGTGGTGGAGTAAAGATTGTTTTGTTACAATATATTACAAATCTCTAGGTATTCAGTGTCCATGTGTGAAGACTCTTCGCCTGCTTAACACAAGCTGTTTTATTGTTCCAGTTATTACTTTTCACTAAGTGTGTGGATCTACCATAAATCTTTTCATTCACATACCTCCAAGCCTGCTTACCCTGCCGCTCTCCACATTGAGCCGTCTCCTTGACAACGCTAATTCCCACATGACCTTTTACTCACATGTTCCATTGATCCTAACCAGATGATATGCCACACCTTTGCATGCTTACTGAAATGATAGAGGCAGTGTTTAGATATTCATGATATTATTTCCTAACCGTCTTTGAATCCGACTTATCAAAGGATTATTTTTTCATATATAGTGGCTTCAACCATAAATTATGTTACAAAGAGCTGAAAATAAAAATATCCATACTTTTTATCTCCACCAAGGCCAAATCAAATCCTTTCAGAGAGAACAGAAAATAAAGTCTTGCTTATTGCAGGGTGTTTGGAGGTCTAATGCTGTATCCAAGTGCAACATCCTTGGAAAATGTGGTCCAGTTTTCCATTTACAGATAAAGACAATATGAGAAAATACAGTCTGATCCTATACAATGTGTAACATCTACTGCTCTGGTCAAAGCAATCATCATGATCTTTACTTAATTTAGTTTGGACTTTATTTAGCTTGAGTGTGAAAAAATTGAATGGAAAAAACAGTGATAATTTCTAGCAATTTGCAAAAATGTATTTACAAATTTGGTAGGATAAAACAGAAACAAAGGTAAAGAGTAAATACATAATTTTAACAATTGATAGATTGTGTGACTGTGACAAGACAGTACCCTTTTCAAATAAATGGCAATCTTTGCTCTGAGAGCGCACTGATAATACAATTTGGAAATGTATATATATTAATGCTAATTAATTATTTGCTTAGTTGTAAAGACAAGGTTATCTATAACTCAACATGGGTTATTAAGGATACACCTTCCAGAGGATTGGATTCAAGTAAGTGCTTCTAAAAATTGTAATATGGTGTTTTATATTTGATTTAACAAAAAGCAATAATTTAAATAATGTGTACTGTAGCTCCATTGTGATGAAATAGCTCAGGCTTGCAAAAATGAAATGCAGTTGCAGCTTTCTCCATCAACACACACTGACGATGTATTAACAGTTCAAATCATTATATTAGTGTGGCATAAAGAAATAAACAAAAATAAGAAAAACAATAGAAGACAGTAGATTATATAAAAGTAGCACTGAAGGACAGAATAACAGTATATACAATACACAACACACAACATGTTTGTGTGTAAACACCTGCAGGGGGCCTTTTACTGCCTTAAGCCTTTATTCCCCATTTAGTTGTATAGAGCCGCCCGGTGTGGAATAGCAACACATTTTGTCTCTGTCCGTGGGTTTTTACAGGACTTGAGATGCACAGTGTTGCATTCCTCACCTGCCACCCTGGAGCTGCTCACTGTTTGTCCCGTCTCCCCCTGCATGTTTACTCAGCACTAACAGATGCCCCCCCTCATGTTATCATAGATGATTTCACACCCTATCCTCTGCATGTTTTGAAACAAGTGAGGCAAATTGCATGTGGTTGCTTCTATTTAGGGAAAATGTTTGATATGATGTGCTATTTTTCACAGCTTTATAAGAATATTTCACAATTTGTCATGAAGCTAATACACCCACACACAAACACACACTAACCCCTCCCCCTTTCACTTGGTCACTTTGCTCCATCTGAATTATGCACACATTCCTCTAAACACACACACAGAAACACACACATGAAGACCCACACTTCCACACAAAAGAAGGATGCTTTAGGTTATAAATCTGATTGACGTCCATCCACTATGTTTACATCCTGCCTTGACTTCAGGCACTGATACAGAGCAGTAGCATCATGAATCTCACGGGACATTAGGCAAAGCCCCATACATCTCCCTCTCTTAACATCACAACCCGCCTTTTCTGCTCTTACCAGTGGACACACAACCAATCGCAGGCCTCCAGCTACATGCGCCTTTGAACACATGCACACAGGACATTTACACCCATCATGAGTCTGGCATAAAATCAATAGTCACTTAAGGCACACATTTCATTAGTAAGAAGATGAGCAGAACATGCTACACAGAGAGGAGAGCCTCTGAGGTCAATACTAACCGCTGACCCTTTCCTCCGTCCTGACCTCCGTCTTCCAGGGTTTTCTGTGGACTCTGCCATGGGGATAATAAGCCTCAGGGAGCTGACCTTCGTGGCAGGTGCACCTCGGGCCAATCACACGGGGGCAGTAGTGCTGCTAAAAAAAGACAACGTGTACCGGCTGGTGCCACAACACATCATCTGGGGCGAGGAGCTGGCCTCGTCATTTGGGTACTCCGTTGCTACAACGGACCTGAACCGGGATGGGTGAGGACATGCTTGATGATAATTGTTTAATAGATAATACTGCTCAGTTGTTGAAGAAGTTTTCCTGTCATTTTTATTTTTCAAATACAAATATTTTCAGCTGATTTACCTCAAAAATACTAATTAGAAACAATGGCCCCTTTAAGTTCAACATTTTGGAAGAATCATGGATTAATTTATATTACAGTACTTTACTGTATGGTTGAGGTAAAGCTAATTCAAAAACTTTATCACATTTTAAGTAGTTGAAAATATGACAATTCATCATATTTTAAAGGTTATTGCACATTTTTTATATGTACTGTAAAATCTTAATCTAAATGTAACAAGCAACCATACAGCTGTGAAATAAATGTAGTGGGGAGGAAAGTACAACATTTGCACTTGTAAATGTGGTGGAGCAGAAGTATAAAGTTGCAAGAAATTAGATATACATGTAAAGTACAAGTACCTTCAAATAGTACTTTTGGTTTTGGATAAGAGGTTTTCTTGGCTTCTAAGAACTTGAATTAAAAGACATCTTCTGACTCTCTGTTCCTGTTCCTAGCTGGACAGACCTGATTGTTGGAGCTCCTAACTTCTTTGACCGTAAGGCAGAGATTGGAGGGGCTGTGTACGTGTACCTGAACCCCTTCGGTCACTGGGACGATCATTCCCGACCCATCCGTCTCAACGGGACCTACGACTCCATGTTTGGAATTGTAGTCAGCAACATCGGTGATCTGGACCAGGACGGGTACGGAGGTGAGAACAACCCAAAATCCCATACACTGATAAAGTATGTAAGAGTTTGACATTAAATATGTATATTAAAAAAGAACTACGAAATTTAAGTCAGAAAAAACATGCACA
Source organism: Gymnodraco acuticeps (assembly GCF_902827175.1). Lineage (NCBI taxonomy): Eukaryota > Metazoa > Chordata > Actinopteri > Perciformes > Bathydraconidae > Gymnodraco > Gymnodraco acuticeps. The sequence continues at coordinate 674,098 of NW_022991632.1, forward strand.
AGTTACTGCTGTGGGTTATACTTTAACTCAGTTTCACATATAATATAATAAAAGAAAGTGTCCCTTCTTTCCCACTTTTAATACTGTGTTGGTTTTAAACTACTCAGTTGTAAACTGTAGCTAACTAAATGAATGTTTGTTTTTAACAATGATTTCCATATCTGTTCAGATATTGCTGTTGGGGCACCGTTTGATGGAGATGGCAAAGTGTTCATCTACAGAGGCTCAGATGCTGGAATTGAAACAAAGCCAGCTCAGGTGAGTTTTAGACAGTTTAGGAATGAACCAAGAGATTGAAAGTTAATATAAAATGAAGAATATAAAAGGAATAGTGCAGTATACAGTGGCGGCTGGAGGAAAATATTTTTGGTGGGGCTGTTGATATAGTGAGTAAACATTTTTTTTGGGAGAAATGACCCCTTAAATTAGGACTTCTGGTGATGTAATGGCGCGTTTCCAGTGCAGCGCGGAGCTCGCTTTAAGCGTGCCGAGCCGTGCGGCGCCCGTATTTGGTTGCGTTTCCACTTGGCCTAGTACCGGCTAGCGGGTCCTAATTCACAGTTTTTCTGGCCCCATAAAATCGTGGTTCTAGGGCCAGGAACAACCAGGTTGAGTCGGGCTGAGTATGCTAAACTAGAGAGAGAATCGCTGGCAAGGGGGCTACAACTACAACAAGATGAACATATTTTACCGTGATTTAATTGTAATACACGTTTAAAAATGATGCCGAATTAACAACATACTGATACCGGTTAGTAAAAACCATGAATTAACGCTTTGACAAGTCTGCAGACAGACGGCAGGCGAAAAACCCTTTTAAAATGCGTGTTTTCTAAATGGAGCTTGGCTAAGCTAACGTTATATATGCTCCGACCGTCCACACTCACAACAACGGCCTATATAGACATAAATAAACCAGTGACTGTATTCTCCATGACACAGACAGTCTGTGGTTTGTACTTGTTTAACTTTTGTCTAGTTTCTGAACAGATCGTATCTGTCCCCGGCTGTTTGAAGAGCAAGCATGGGAAACAAAAGACAGCATTTACCTGTTTGCATCCAGCTAGCCATGCCTTTCTGGTGTACCAGCTACGTGAGAAGCCTCGTTGATACGTTTTGTCTTTTTCACGAGCTTGCTGCGATATATACAAATCGGGTTGGTCCGGTCCAAGGTCTTTAAGTATCAATTTATCTCCCAAACTTCTCCTTTCGAAAGGATTGGAGAGTAGCTCTTGCACGGAATTGGGTGCGGACCGAGGTCCGGCGACTCCACCTGCACACGAAGCCATTCTCATCCAACTACTGCGTCACCTTGGTCACCAATGTGAGCGCCCTCGTGACCAAAATATTTGACGGCGCTGATTGGCTGAAATTATGTTTCGGCGGCACAGTTTACTATTGAGACTTTTGCAACATGCTGGTTGCTGCTGTTTGGCTCGGGGGCTCCTTGCACGGCGCCCGGTAATGATAAACTAATGCCACGGGCAAGGCCAGGCAGGAAACATGTGACTTATCAGTAACTTTAGACATCGTAACACAATTTTAAACGAGATTTTATTGTAGATTATACATTTTACTGATACCAATTGTATGATATTTACCTTGTTCATTAAAAATATAATATTTTTTTGTATGTGGGAAGAGGTGGGGCGGCGCCCCTAGCGCCCCTATGGGCCGGCCGCCACTGTCAGTATACATTTAGAATAAGTGAATACAAGAGGGACAGTACCAATTTTCCATCATTATGTGATGTACATGGTTTATTTATTAGTTTTTAAATCTTCAACTATGATGAATGATTTTTGTTTTTGTACCATCAGGTGCTCGATGGTCGTGACTTTGATGTGAGACGATTTGGATACTCCATCTCAGGGGGTTTGGATATTGACAGTAACCACTACCCAGATATAGCCGTGGGCTCTCTTAATGACTCAGTGGTTCTCTTCAGGTGAGATTTATTTAGAAAAACAGAACAAGATACTTTACTTGGTATGCATTTGAAATATAAAAGCTCAATGTTAAATATCCTATTGTTGATACATCTGATCAATTCCAAATCAAAGCAGACACTCAAGAAGCACACAAAATAAAAGCTCTATCATAAATCTTGCATGTTTACTTGCAGTTTTCTTCACAATGAAACCACAATTAAGTTATAATGTGTTCTACCTGACACACTCTTGTGTTTTTTATCTATCCCAAGGTCTCGCCCAGTCATCCATGTGCTCCGAGAAGTATCTATCGACCCTCAGTACATTGATCTGGAGCAGCATAACTGCAAGGGCCGAGAGGGAGCCTGGTAAGCGCTTATATTGGGACGCATTCTTCTTTTCAATTACGTTTTTCTCTATGATTTAATGGATCATCTCAATCATATGTAGTGGTTAAACTACTGTATGACAGATATACATATTTACGCTTTCCACTGTCTGCCTTTTTTAGCGTGGAGGTCAAGGCCTGCTTCACCTTCACAGCCCACCCAGAACACTACTCCCCGCACATAAGTAAGTCACTCCTCGCTTTCCAAGACCATTTTTGTTCGTCACTTAAGTGGGACGGAAGTCATTTCTATTTACAGTGAAAAGCAACCTTATCTGTGGAGTAACATTAGACTTTATTTTGATAAAAATCACAGCTGTGTAATACTGTATTCCCTCTGATGGGGCTTCATCTATGTGTTGTCCCTGGTGGGCTCTTTAACAGCTCTATGTGTGTGTCCTGACATTTTTTCCTTCTCTCTTGTTGTTTTTTACTCCCATCCAGCCCTGGTGGTGCACTTTGAAGCTGACACCGAGCGCAGGAAGTTGGGCCTCCCACACCGTGTTAACTTCCTGGGACGCAGTTCCCTGGAGCCGGAGTATACTCAGACAGAAGAGGTGGAGCTCCATCGGCAGCGACACCCTGTGTGCACCACCGCTACCTTCCAGCTCCATGTCAGTAACTTAGATCTGTTTGTGTTGTCCAGATACAATTCATCAACCACAGCTGTTGTGGTAGTGGAATAAGGGATTTGTACTTAGTTTGAGTTATTTGTTAACAATAGCAGGTGGTTTTTGATCTTCGTTTTTGCATTCAAAAGTGGTGGAAACATAATAATAACTTAATACAAATGGTAAAAGTATATTGCATGTTTTTAACATTCTACCATTTGTACTGAATTTAATTTACATTCAATATTTTTACTATAAAGTTAAATTGCTATATCTCCACTCTTTCACACCATAAACAAACTCTTTGACCAAATGTTTTTGTTATATTTGGTTCAAATCTCTGTCCATGCAGGATAACATCCTTGATAAACTGCGCCCCATCTCATTGGCGATAACCCACGAGATCAAGTCTGTGCCCCCCCGCAGACATTCGGGTGCCAAGAAGCTGGAGAAGCTGGCGCCTGTTCTGAGTGTTTCCCCGTCCAATACGCTGCACTCTGAGGTCTGTAACAAAAGAAAGCTCAAGTATTTTACTGTCTTGATTCATTTTAATGGGCCACACTTGCATGTAGATTAGATTATACAGAAATGAAAAACTTCCTATCAACGGTTTAATTCTTATGTAATTCAAACTTGTCATGGCTTATTAAAGTCTCAAATATTACATACAAACAAACCTAGCTGACAATTTATGTTTAGAACATTAACATTGATAAACATGTAGAATTAAACGTTTGTCTAAGACATGTATTGCTTCATTTGTTTTCGTTTTTCTCCTTAATTTCTTATATTTCTGCTTAATAGAGATGTTATGCATTATGATTAAAATGTGTAATGCAACTAGGGCTGCAAGCGGTTAACATTGACAAAAATACAATTTCTTCTCAACCACTTACTTTGTTTCTTAAAGTTAAAGGTAACAACTTTAAGTGTCTTGTTCTATCCAAGATTTGGAAATCAAAATAAATTAAATACACTTTGTGTATGTATTATTGGCTCCATGTTCAGCTTTAAATGCAATCAAAATGTTTTGTATAATGCACCATTTCAGTATTTACCATTCTACAAAAATGTAATCTTGTTTTAAAAAGCTGACAGTAGACGAAGATTGTGTTTTGAGATTTTAAAAAACTACTTCACGTCTTCCTCTTTTACCGTCTGAAGGTGAACTTCCTGCGAGAAGGATGCGGCAGCGACAAGATCTGCCAGAGCAACCTGAAGCTGAGCTACCAGTTTGGAACAAGACCCCTGACCTCCGACCTCTTCACCCCGCTGCCAAAGTAAGTGTCTGCTCAGCCCACTCTGTGTTGGCTACACTGTTGCCTAGGGACACCAACACAAACGTTCATGTGTGTCTGTTTTTATAATGTGTGTACAATTGTTTTGATGTTGAACGAGCATCAACCAGAAACATTTGCTCGATGCCTTTCAATACTCAGATCTTATCTTACCGTATAATGGATGTTATCCTGGCGTTCACTGGATTCTAAATGTCATGTTTTTTTTATTTATCTTTTGGTACAGGATAATATTAAGGAACGTTATCTTTAAAGGATTTATCAATTTATATGGTTGGCTTTATACTAAGCCCTATTATTTCAATTTCAATCCTTTAAGACACTTAAAGGGTGCTATGTCCCTTTGAAAGGTTATCATACCGTCATTTTAAATCACTTTCAAACAGATATATTTTTTAAAACTAGCTTTAAATGTAAAAAGTGCTCGTGAAGAGAGTCTTGAAAATAGGAATTAAACGAATGATATGCTCAAAGGTTTGACTTATTATAAGGTGGTGCATATCTTTTTTATCCAACTCATAAAGGAGACAATCATGTTGGATTACTTCAAAGTGCAATGATGTTGTTTTTTCATTGTGTTTTCCCCTCTCTCCTCATGTAGAGATGACGATGAAGTGCAGGTGTTCTCGCTGTCGGACCATCGGCTGGTGGTGCTGGAGATCACTGTCACCAACACGCCCTCTGACCCTGAGCACCCCGAGGAGGACGGAGACGACGCCCACGCCGCTCAGCTGCTCATCTCCCTCCCTAACACTTTGTCTTACGCCGGCTCAAGGATCCCACCACAGGTATCTGCTCTATTAAGAACAATCTTTTTTTACCAAGTATGTTTGGATATCTGTTTTTAATGATAGTATTTTTTTGATATGCTATCTGTCTCTAGATTAGATGCCAGGCAAACCAGAATGGCTCCCAAGTCGAATGTGACCTCGGAAACCCTGTGAAACGCGACACTAAGGTACGAAAACAAAACAGTGTGAATTCAGACACGTAGCCCTTTGCTTCTTGTTGTCACCTGTCTCTAACCCATTCAACTCCAAATTACCAATGTGTAATAAAAACTAAAGTGCAAAAACTTTGGGGAAATGGGGAGAAATCAGGAAAAAAATATGTAACTTGTGGTGGAAAAATATATACAGTATTATGTTTTTAGATAATTTCATATATTTTCAGATTTGTATAATTTCAGCAGAGAAATTATGTGTTGTTATTGTCACATATCATTTATATTTCATTTGTTGCTATTTCAGCTTAAATTCTCCATCAACTTGAGCACATCAAACATTACAATTGAGACCACTGAGTTGACAGCAGATCTCGCTTTGACAACGTAAGTCCTCTAAAATGTTTCTCTTGAAAACATGATGTATACAGTATGTATGTATTTTCACGACATCAAGCGCATCGAGCTCTATATACTGTAAGTGCTAATATTTGCCTTGTTCAGGCCAAATAACCCTTTGATGACAGTGTTTTGTTGTTTTGTCCTCAGTATCAGTGAGCAACCCGATCTGGTACCAGTCACAGCTTTTGCTAGAGTTGTGATAGAGCTCCCTCTGTCTGTCAGTGGGTGAGTGAAACCTTTTTCTTTTACTGTATGAGGCTAGGAAAGGTTGCTATTATACGTTTTGCTAAAGTTATGTTATTATGAATCAGCCTTTTACAACTTTTTATAGACGTTATGTGATGTTTACACTGGTATATTCTATATATTGTGTGCATCACATTCCACAACATTTAGCTTGTATCTTTTAGAATCGTTCAGATCTCATCAGAAATGTTAACTGAGGTTTTCGGTGCAATGCATGTATGCTTTATGCAGCTTTGTGAATGTGTGCAGCTGTCTGACCCCTTGATGTGAATGTGTTTTACGGTAGGCTTGCTCGTCCTCACCAGCTGTTCTTCAGCGGGACAGTGAGGGGAGAGAGTGCCATGGCCAGTCTGGAGGACATCGGCAGCCCTGTGGATTTTGAGTTTGTGGTGAGGAACTAGTGTGTGTGCGTGTGTTATTTTGATAGGCATCAATGCTGAAAGAAGTCCCACATCCTAATATAATCTCTTTTATATATTTTTTACATCAGGTGATTAATACCGGACAAGCTCTGCAGACGCTTGGTTCGGCCTTCCTCAACATCATGTGGCCTTACGAGCTGGCTAATCAGAAATGGCTCCTGTATCCCGCAAGCATGAAGTTTGAGGGTCACCCAGAAACACAGTGCACCTCAACGGGGGCCTTAAATCCTCTGAAGCTACCCATTTCTTCACCTGCAGGACTCCAACAGGCTGTTAATATAAGGGTAAGCAGAGCACAGTTTATTTGACTAATGTGCAAGGAAATCTATACGACACCACCAATCCACTTAATGGCCACAGAAGGTGCAGTCGATTGTTTTATTTTGGCTTTTAAATGTGTATTATTGTTAGTTTTATGCCATTAATAAAACAATACCATACAATAGAAAAACTATTTATTTGGTCCACATTCTGGTGTTTCTGACTTGGTGAATTCAAGAATTTGTGCTGAAAATGTGTTGATGTGGTAGATGACTGTGGGGTATCTCTATTACTTTGTAAGGGTAAACCCCAGCTCGGTTCAAATATACCAAAACCCAGTGAACAAAGATAACAGTACTCGAGTTTCAAGTTTACTTGCTGCAAGGAGAATCAGCGAGTGACATGTCATGTCAACTCCTTAACCAACTCTCAGCTAGGAGAATCGGCCCTCAGCTAGGAGAACCAACTCTCAGCTAGGAGAATCCACTCTCAGCTAGGAGAGCCAACTCTCAGCTAGGAGAACCAACTCTCAGCTAGGAGAATCAACTCTCAGCTAGGAGAACCAACTCTCAGCTAGGAGAGCCAACTCTCAGCTAGGAGAACCAACTCTCAGCTAGGAGAATCCACTCTCAGCTAGGAGAACCAACTCTCAGCTAGGAGAATCCACTCTCAGCTAGGAGAGCCAACTCTCAGCTAGGAGAACCAACTCTCAGCTAGGAGAATCCACTCTCAGCTAGGAGAACCAACTCTCAGCTAGGAGAATCCACTCTCAGCTAGGAGAGCCAACTCTCAGCTAGGAGAACCAACTCTCAGCTAGGAGAATCAACTCTCAGCTAGGAGAACCAACTCTCAGCTAGGAGAATCAACTCTCAGCTAGGAGAATCAACTCTCAGCTAGGAGAACCAACTCTCAGCTAGGAGAGCCAACTCTCAGCTAGGAGAACCAACTCTCAGCTAGGAGAATCAACTCTCAGCTAGGAGAATCAACTCTCAGCTAGGAGAACCAACTCTCAGCTAGGAGAACCAACTCTCAGCTAGGAGAATCCACTCTCAGCTAGGAGAGCCAACTCTCAGCTAGGAGAACCAACTCTCAGCTAGGAGAACCAACTCTCAGCTAGGAGAATCAACTCTCAGCTAGGAGAACCAACTCTCAGCTAGGAGAATCAACTCTCAGCTAGGAGAATCAACTCTCAGCTAGGAGAACCAACTCTCAGCTAGGAGAATCAACTCTCAGCTAGGAGAACCAACTCTCACCAACTCTCTCAGTGCAGTCTTTTTATTTCAACAAACAGTAACATGAGACAATCATGTGGTCTTGACCAACGCCTTATTTGTTAGTGTGGATCTTGTGACTGTCAGTCATGTGAATCTGTGTGTGTGTGTATGTGTGCCATTTTAAACAGACTCTTCTTTGTTCCTCCATTAACACTCCTTGTAACACAGCAATGAGAATACATTATGAAAACACAGTTTATGAAAACACTTTTATCCTTCAATAAACTCTAACAATGACAAAAACAATCCTTTCCTTACAAAATATACTGTATACATACCATATTTTGTGGATGCAACTGCATATAAACTAATGTGTCGTTGTCATGGCTGAAACATTTTCCTCCTGTGTTACATACAGTACATCGTGTCAATGTCATGTTTAATGTCAAACATGACTAATCAAAGGAGGCTGATTAATCTCTGCTTGTATGTATGTGTCACTTCCACCAGGCTGGGCGAACGCGCCGCTCCCACCCAGAGGAGGAAGGTCCAATGACGACAAAAGGCAGCGTGAGACGAACCACGCCAGCTGTGGCAGCCTCGGAGAGACGCAAGTCGCTCAAACTGGTAAGAGGGAAAGGAAAATATTGCTGCCTACACCTGTCACCAGTTAATTTGAAAAAATAAATCCTACAGTGCTAAACTGTCACCACTTTCTCCAGGACTGTCTCTTGGGGTCCGCTCGCTGTGTCCTGCTGCAGTGTCCCCTCCACAGCTTCTCTGGTCAGGCTGTCCTCAAGATCCATGCCAGACTGTGGAACAGCAGCTTTATAGAGGTAAAAACCTGTCCTCTTTACATCTGCATCTCACTGCACATTACTCTCCATCTTAGCTTCAGTCCAGCTGTTTGCAACTGCTGCCGGCACTCACATGTGAAGCGAATGAATGATGACTGCAGCAAGTGCATTTACAGGATGATTAACAAGAGCTTTGATGTGAAGGCAGTAGGAAAACTGTGAAGACAGCTGTCAGCTTCAACCACTGAGAAACTGGCAGCTGCCGATACATATTCAGATGATATTGTGACAAGAAATATACAGTCAACATGGCAGTTTTCTTGTTTAGTCTTTAGCTTATCGCCAAATAAATCAAGATGTCGCCGCAGACTGTATTACTTACTTAAAATGGGTCTTATTTCTAAAGTTTTAGCCAACGTTATTATACTGTATATCAATGATGGTTTAAACTGAAAGACTAAGTTATAAAACAACAGCGTTTCCACTTTCATATGAAGGCATCCTTGCCTTAAGGTATATTTATACGTTTCTGTTTTCAAAATACCAAACAGATATGCATTTTAGCCATGCCTCATTTCGCTCTATTTGCTGTTCTCGAGCCCTGTTTTTGCAAGGGGCTGATTCTGTGAGCTGCAGCTGACCACGCCCCCCTGCAGGAGAGGGGAGCGTGCTCTGATCAAGTCAGAAGAGGGGGAGCAAAATAGATCTCCGTCCTCCGTGTGTTATTATATTATTATATAGAGTCGTTATTCATTTGTTTTAAAGCTCAATAAATAACAAAGAAGACCTTTGACCGGCACTTTTCTAATTTTGTCCGGAAGATTTAAACTTTAAAGGACATCTTGACCGGCTGAAACTCTGTCACACGGTCCCTCGTTCCTTGGAAGAGGCGGAGAAGTGGGTGTTTGTCATCTGCTGGTGGACTAACCGGAGAGAATTACAGTGCTTGCCTCGACGGGGAAGGATTGCATTGAATTACAGCAGCGGGAGCAAACGCTTGCCTTTGGGAGGGAGAAAAAGAGCCACAGCGGAGAATAAACAGAAGGGCAACCATGCGCGGGATGTCTTCTTCGCTGCTTTTGTGGCAGACTACAGCGCCACTTACAGGCCTGGATTATGTAGGGGAGACCAGGGACAGTTGCAACACTTTTTGGGCTTACCCCAATACGTAAAAAAACATTTACAATAGGATAGCCATTTTGCTATATTATACATTATCAATATGTCAGCTACTGAAAGAATGTATTAAAGATGTTTTTATGAAATAAGTACAGGTTGGAAAATGTATTTTTTTTTAAAAACTCAACTGTTACAACTGTCCTTGTGTACAGGGACAGTTGTAGCACATGCCAGGCACGGTTGTAACATGTTAATAACGGTTATCTTTTTTCACACTACATGACAAAAAATAGGGAAAGCTGTCAAATTCTAAGGCAACAAGATTGTAATGGGGTTTCACACATCCTCCATCAAACAATGAACAGAACTTAAAACAGAACACCAGAATTAATCAAATTCACAGTTGTGGCAGGTGTAAAAGGCACTTCCATCTGTGCAGTCCTTGTGTGCCCAGGCTTTACAGGAGCAACACTGCAGCCAGATCTCCTTGGACCTGGAGTAGCTCTCCAGGCACACAATGCAGTATTGGGCCTCATCTTCATCAGATGAGTCCTGCATCTTCTCCTTCTTGTTGTTTTTTTTGTTTTTGTTGCAGAAATTGATTTTTGTCTTCGCTTTAGACTTCTTTGCATTAGATCTTTTTTTCTCAGCCTTGAGTAGATTTTTTATAGGAGTGTCTGTGAGGACAGCGGTTTCTCTTGTTTTTCTCCCCTTTGTGGTCAGCTTCCTTGGTCCAGCTTTTGGATGTGGACGGATGAACATGGAGGAGAAAATATTTCACTTGTCTGTTCACTATCGGCCTCAATATATTTGATCACTTACTTTTCTTTTGTTCAGTATAGATAGCCTATTCTACCTTAATTATGTAGACCTACCTCCTTTGAGCTGAGACCATAATATAAATCAGCTGCCTCCATCAGGTAGTCTCTCAAAAGCATCTCCTGCTCTGTTGAGAACACCTTCTTTAGTGTCCAGTAGCCTACTCTTGGGGGTGTTTGTGATCCCTGACTCTCCAACCTCAGCCTCTTTGTATGGAACCGGTACAGGGTGACATGGCATATATCCAGGGACTTTGCCACTTCCCTTCTCAACTTCATTTGAGGCCCTCTGCAGCAGAGCAAGTGGCACTCCCCTGTCTGTCTTCCTCTTTCTGACATTTGGCACACTGTAAACACACACACACACACTTTAGGCCTACTGTACAGTATTTTATTCTGTTTATTTTTACAGGGACAATGCACACCAATCAACAATACAACTGTATGCTTGAATGAACAATTGATCAAATGAGCCATCATTGTAAATGTGCCATGTTACAACCGTCCCAGGACCACCAGTCTTGCTTCCACCCCCTGTGAACCTGCCTGATTGCTAGCTTGACCCATATTTAGCTAGTTATATTTGTAGCTTACAAAACAGTGATTCTAATAATACTAGTTTGGATTCCTAGACATTTGAACTCAAGACAGTATCCAAAAAATACATCATATCATTTTGGTTAATATTTTACCTCAGAAACACACTTTTGCTGATATCTTACGCGAGAAATTCAAACGTGGATCCTTTTTTTCTCAGCGATCTTACCATCTAACTGCGCATGTGCAGAGTGAGTGTCATCACTCTAGCTTGTTTGTGATTGGAGATATTAAAGGTGTTACAACCGACCCGTGTTGCAACTGTCCCTGGTCTCCTACTACAGCGTCTCCAGCGCTTTCGAGCAGCAATGGCTGGCCGTGGCCCAACCCCACATTCCCCTGATAGGTGGAGAGTTGGCCCAATAGCCGTAGCGCCACCGTCCAGACATCAGGACAGTGTTCAAATCTGGATCAGTCTGTATCAGATCCGTTGCAGCCCCGTCTTTAGAGATTTGGGTATGGAGGAAAAGAGAGAGGGTTGTGTTTTCTGACACTTGGTGAGTTCCCTGGAACACCGGGGACACATATTCATGTATAAAAGACGTACAAAAGTGCATTTTGCATGATAGGTCCCCTTTAATATGATGTGATATAACCTGTAAATTGTATTATTCATCCTGTCTGTCAGGATTTTTCGGCAGTCAGTGCTTTGGAACTGCTGGTCAGAGCCAACATCACTGTGAAGTCCAGCATCAAACACCTGGTCCTCAAGGATGCTTCTGCACAGGTACTTAGCATCAGTTCATAAAGCATTTATCTTTATTTTATTTAAACGTTCTTAATCTATTATCATAACAAATATATGTGAACTGAGGCCTGAGGTGTAGTATATATACTATTTTTCTTTCAATTCTGCATATAAACAATTACATTTTTCCTTCCTCTCCAGGTTCCAGTAATGATCTACCCTGAGCCGGGTCTTGCTGATCAGTACTGGATCCCCTGGTGGATCATACTCATAGCTGTCCTGGCAGGCATCCTGCTGCTGACTCTGTTAGTCTGCATACTGTGGAAGGTAACACACACACACACACACACACACACACACACACACACACACACACACACACACACACACACACACACACACACACACACACACACACACACACACACACACACACACACACACACACACACACACACACACACACACACACACACACACACACACACACACACACACTCTTGATTACATTCACATTCAGCATATACATAAGAGGCCTTTATAGTTTGATTGACTGCACCCCGGTCACTCCACTGTCCCTTCCTTTGTCTTTTTCCTCATTTATTTCCATGGTAGTCCAATTATTTCTACCAGCTTTGTTCTGTCCTAATCATTTTATTACTTCCAGCTCACTCTCATCTGTTTCTTTCCTCTTTTGTTTGTCCTCTGTGTGTCATCTCTTTTTGTTTGTGTCTTCTCACTTCAATCTGGGACTCAAATCCCCTTCCTCTTTCATTTCCCATTGTTTCTCATCGGTTTTACTTTCCCTTTGGTGATCTGTTGCCCAGTGTGGCTTCTTCAAGCGCAGTGAGCGGCGCCGGCACTATGACACGGAGTACTACCGCGCCCACTTGGGGGTCCAACCCTCGGAGGCGGAGAAGCAGGCGTCAGAACTATAATATAAAGATATATTTCACTTTGGCCTGCTCTCCCCTCCTCCTCCAAGCGGTAAAACATTCACACACAATGGCTGTGTTGTGCACTTTGGTGTGGCTGGTGGTGTTCATTTCAGTGTGAAATATTGACACACATTGGCACAATTAAATCAAACCAAAACTCTTATTGTTTAGCATTGTTTGGTGCCTATGAACACCATCCATCCATCTCTCTGTCAGGGCTTTTCAGATGCCTGCTGTGCTGTGTGTCGTGCCTCTGCTGTTGACCTGGCAGATTAACTAGCTACACCGGTCTATGGAGACTTCTAATTTTGTGATGTGCTTGTAATGCGCTTTTTAATACAGTATATTAACACTCCTGTGTGACATATCATAAAAGTGATTATTGTCAGGTGTTAAAGTTCACTTGACATCTTCAGGTGTTTTTGTCACAGGAATGTGGGCACTTCTTCTTGATGGCAGCGTGTTCGGGTGTTAGTCACGGACACTAAAGGATGATGCTGAATTTGAAATGTGGAGCATGTTGATGTGCTTTGGGTGCCTTTTTATTAAAATGTCACTTTAACTGCGCAAGTTCAGCAGATAATCACTTTTATCTGTTTGAGATTAACTACAAGACTTTAATAGTCTAATAGTCTTTAACTAATTACATGTTATACGCCTCGTGCATGACATTTGAAGTTAAACAAATGAAATAATTGCAAACAAATGCATGCAATTTGTGTGGAATTTGCAATAACTATATATGACTTAATTTGTCTTTTCCTTCCGTCCTGTCTCTCTGTCTCTCCCTCCCTGTCTTCCTCTATCTGCACTCCTCCCTGTTTTCCTCTTTCCTCTGCCCACAGTGTGGCTTCTTCCAGCGGGCCCACTACAAAGACAAGTTGCCTCAGTACCACGCGGTGAAGATTCCTCGCGAAGACCGGCCACAGTTCCAGACTGAGAAGTCAGGAGTTGTCCATAAAAAGGAATGGGCCACGCACTGGAGCGACCGGACCTCATAACTCGCTTTGAAGCACTGACTGACTGCATTAATTCAAATCACCATGTGTGGCACTCATTCTGTCTTTGCATTGGAACTAACGGACTAAAAATGGTGAACATAGACTGAGATCGTGACATCTTGTGCACTCTGTACTGTGTCAGTACTTGCATACTTATGGCCTGTTGCACTGCGACTGGATCTATACTCTCTGTAGCCCACTGATGGCTGGCCTTGCATAGTCTATTTAATCTGTGCATCTATATCAGTGTGCAACAGTTACTACTGCAGGCCAACAACAGTATCAGAACCAGTCTAGCAGCTCCAAATACTAACAGCCTTCAGAAAGAAGGACACATGAACTTCACTGTTTTCCTGAGGACAAAATGAGGACAGAAAATCACAACTCAAAGACATGCATGAATGCACAAACATACGGTATAATATTAGATGCATACAGACACACTGGACATTGTTGATGAAGAAGACACTGCCCGTGACGAAGACTACTTTTTGCCTTAACTACTGTAAGACTGACGACTAATATGGGCAATGGAAAAAAATGCTTCTTTTTTATATAAATGATTTTTGGGGATTTTGTTTAGCACTGGTGGACATTGTAAACATGTCAGTATGTAAGATATCAGTGAAGTTTTATGTTGCAGAACACTGAATGTGTCTGGGTTTCATTCAAGGAAACGAAATGCATTTTTACGTCATTATAGTTTTTGTTTATATGTCAGTCAAATGTACTGTACATCAATAGGTTACTGCCTGAGTGAACTTGAATAAGAACAATACAACCTATAACAGCCTATAAACATGTATGTAATGAAAGCAGAGCAATATTTAAAATATGGCCTGAACATTTACAGTGTAAGCATTTAAATTCATAAGCCAGTTTATAAAATGATTATGTGTGAAAACGTGGTCTCAAATTACAGCCTATAATGTAAGAGTGAATGAGATACTCTATTATTATAAGGTTTTCAACAACTTCCATTTATATTTGGACTGAAATGTGAAAACATTTCACCAGAAGACATGATAACCTTTGTATAAAATAGTTATAAAACTGCCTAGCTGGATTATATTAACCTGCTTGTTGCGTTGTTCCTGGTACTGTACTACAGTCACAGCAGCCGGAGTAAGATGGTACATTCATTTCAGTACTGACATTTCTAACTGCGGACAAGTGCCTTGTTGTAAAAGTGGCTGACACCTCTGGATAATAAAAAAGTCCCTCTAACATTTAACCAACATGGAGAGAGGAAAGAATATTTCAAGAAGAGCAGGACATGTTGGCAAGGAGCAAGACGAACTTTCTTTGGATCTAATTTGGGTCGATGAAGTGGCTGTAAAGCATGAAGAGTCAGCTTGTTTTTGAAGGTATTGCTGGACAATCTTGTATTAGCTGCATGAAGCTCCTGATGCTGTTCTGCCCCCCCCCCCCCTTCCCTATTTTTGGTCATGACAAAGTGTTTTATTTATTTTATGTTTGGCTGCACTGTTTAACATTGTAAATAAAATAAAAAGAAACAAAATAAACCCATCTGATATTGCTTTGTTATTCTCACACCTTGCATTGTACTGTATCAAAGCATTATCAACCCATCCTCATGTACTGCTCCGCCTGCTTTTTCAATATGTTCACTGTCACCAACTGGACAAAACTCACACACATCACCAACACTGCTGCCAGGATAATTGGACTCCCCACACTCAACCTCACAATACTTAACAACAGGGCCATCTCACGCATCGCATTCACAATAGAACTGGACATCACACATCCACTCATCAGTACCTCGCCCCACTGCCATCCGGACGCAGGTACAGAACACTCAGACATAAAAGAGCTCGCTTTGGAAAAAGCTTGGTTCCGGCAGCCATTTCTGCCATTAATAACAGGCCTCGCTAAATGTAACTGCCATGTGTGTCACCATCTGTTGTTGTCGGTGTCATTGTTTGTTATTTATATATTTCATGTATACTGCGTACAGTGCTGTGAAAAGGAATTTCCCCCTGGAGACAATACATCTAATCTAATCTAATTCACCCACATCAGTGAGAGGTTACTGGTCAGCCTGCAGTTCACTCAGAGAACACTGGAGGGAGGCAAACGTCTGAAAAACAAAAAACTCTGGTCTCTGTGCTATTTATTATTAAAAAAAAGATATACTGTGTGATAGCCAAAATAAATGAATACTGATAGTATGTAAATGTTGACTTTTACACGATGGAAACAAAAAATTTCAAGACAATATAAGCAATAGACCAGATATGAATGTGCATTATTCTGTTCCTTATTTCCATGGTAATCTTGCCCATCACCGCGTAATGAGATATTAATGAGTCAATATGAACTATTCTCAATGTTAAAAAAAAGCAACATGTTTTTTATGAAAAATACTCTTTTGATTCTGCGGAATACAATTTTATAAATGTTGTGTGTGTGTTATTAAAGCGAATCAATATCAGGTATAAAGATACAGAGTGGTTATTTGATGTTATAATAAAAAACATCTTCAGGATATATCACAGGCCAGGAGCTCAGACTGTGCTCTGGGTTATAAAATAACAGGTCAACTCGAGGCAGACTGACAGAGTTTTGAATCCTCGGCTAATTTCCTGTTTGATAATTCAAATTAAGCTTAGCGCAAATTCAGACAGGTAGACCTATCACTCCGTATTGCACGTCATGGCAATACTCGCTCCCTGTGTCAGTACCAGATATGTTCGGGCTACCAGATATGTTCGGGTGTATTTCCGTCGCATCCGTCATATTTGTCATATTTTACGGCAACTCAAGAGGGCCATCACGGTCAAATTCCGAACATTTAAACATAGCCGACACTTCATTCTTTACTTTGTCCGTTATTATATGTAGAAGATTATACTTTTTCTCCGTCATGTTGTTTCCTTAGCAACAACTTCAAACAGGCATAGCCTACACTTCATTCTTTACTTTGTCCGTTATTATATGTAGAAGATATTAATTTTTTCTCCGTCATGTTGTTTCCATAGCAACAACTTCAAACAATAACAACTAACCGCTAGCCGCAAAGCTAGCTTCACAGCCACTGCTCCGTTTTCGGAGACTTTGCACACGTTTTTCACAAACATTTTCACACGCTATGAACATACTTCCACTAGCTTCGTCTTGATCTGTAGATGTGATTTGATGTGTCGTGTGATTTGATGTGCCAACTCCTCTCCAAAGTTCAGATATTTAATAAAATACTCAGGGGAGTTTCCTGAATTTTCATGCCCAAATCCAAGCACTAAGCCCTGGGTAAATTAAGAGGCTGATCTCGGGCACTTTTGTCCACTTTCCCTGGTGGTCGAAACTCAAGCCAGACATCCCTGGAATCGTCTCAGAGAGTAGATGATCAGTGGGGCCTTGTTTTTACTGAATGATGTGTTTTTTTATGATGAATTCAAATATGAGCTTATTTTTAGGATTTTCGGAGACTTTGCACACGTTTTCACAAACATTTTCACGCTAGGAGTATGGGAGTACTTCCATTCGCTTCGCCTTGATCTGTAGATGTGATTTGATGTGTCGTGTGTCTCCCAACTCCTCTCCAAAGTTCAGATACTATATAAAAATACTAAAAGGTAAATAAAACATTAAACATAATGACAAAATAACAACCTGAAATATATGTATTCTATCTACACATTTCGTAATTATTTAATCTAGTGGCCTTATAAAAGTGTTGGCTAAAGTAACGCAGAATATATATATTTTTTAATTGTAAATAATTAGAAACATTATTTATGTGCACAAGTACATGGGACCCCACCATAGCACCCCACACATAACAAGCTGTCCCGAGTTCCTCCGGCTGCAGTTCCGCAGACGGCCGGTGTGTGGCAGCAGAGCGCTGGGAGCAGAGGGAGGTGAGTATATGACGGATATGACAACAGATCTGGTAGCCCGAACATATCTGGTACTGACACCTGCACTAACGGAGCCTACACACGGCGGCGTGCGTTGCCGCTTCAACGCTTCTGCCCATTCACTTTGAATGGGGTGACATCACGATTCGCCGAACTGCATTGTGGGAGCAAAGCGTAGCTTCTCTCGCGGTGCTCGCTGCAAAAGTAGAGCAATGTTCTACTTTTGCCGCCTCGACGGAGGCGTCAGCCAATCAAATCCTGCGTATGCAAATCTGACATTACAAGCGCTAGCCAATCAAACCGCGTGTATGTTGGGAGAGCCAGACCGCAGTTATTTCCAGAGGTGGGACCAAGTCATTGTTTTGCAAGTCCGAGTCAAGTCTCAAGTCTTTGCGCTCAAGTCCGAGTCAAGTCTCAAGTCATTGTTTTGCAAGTCCAAGTCAAGTCTCAAGTCAGGATGGTCAAGTTCAAGTCCAAGTCCTAAACTTTGACAAAACGAGTCATAAACAAGTCATTATGTGTTTTTCACCAAATGTAATGACATCGATCAACAGAATAATACTTAATAATCAAATTGCTCTTTATTAGTCACATTAATAATTTAATAATCAATTTTCTCTCTGCTGGTAAAGTAACGTGTGTTTTTCTAATTTAAGAGGGATCAGTAAGGTAAGGCTACCGTGACGGTTTGATTCAGAAGAAGTTTAATGTATAAGATCCCTGATATTGAGGTAACCAGAATGTTTATTTCCACTGTGTACAACATGTTATAAGGGACCCACGATCTATCTTTATGCAAGGGATAATGTGCAGCCAGGCAGTCTCTATGGGGAAGAGAACATCTGCATCTAGATCCCTCTGCAGGTGGTACTTTAACTATATTTTGATGCTAATACTTTTGTACTTTTACTTGTAATATTTTGAATGCAGGACTTTTTATTGTACAGGGTTCCTGCAGGTTTCGCCAACTCAAATTTAAAACTTTTTAACACCTTTTTAAGACCACTTTGAATAGAATTTAAGACCTATTTCACGGCAATAAAGTATGAAGGAAAATGTATATAAAGAAGAAATACGTCCCATAATCACTTACAAAGTAAATGTATTCATGTTCAACATAAGAACAATGACTGAACACAACAGCATAACAGTACAGAACTGTGTTAGCGTGTTAGACAAAAAGTGTGTATGTGTGTGTTAGGGCTGTGCAATTAATCATATTTTAATCGCAATTACGATTTTGGCCTGCCACAATTACGAAAACAACATAATCGGAAAAAACGATTAATTTGCTTTGCTAGGTTGTGACAGTGCACTACAATATATTTGATCTAATTAATTTTTTAGTAATGTATCATTTATTTAATTAATTTTTGTATTGGTTTTTCAGTGGAATTATACGTTCAGGGTAATCAACAGTTAAAAAGATACTGTTCAAATTATTATTTGTTTTAAAGTTCAATAAATGGATGTTTTCAAAGTCAATGAATAATCATATTTAATAATCGTGATATTAATTATTGACCAACATAATCTTGATTATTGCCATAATCGAGCAGCCCTAGTGTGTGTGTGTGTGTGTGTGTGTGTGTGTGTGTGTGTGTGGTGTGTGTGTGTGTGTGTGTGTGTGTGTGTGTGTGTGTGTGTGAGAGAGAGTGACAAGAGCTATATTCAGAGCTCTGCTGCCTTGGCTACAATCTTTCATCGTTGCTGTTGTATGATTGGTGTTTAGCTACGGTATTTAGCGTCTACAGCACCTCCGCTTTTAGGGTTGACGTAGACCCAAACTTCGCCCGGAGGTCCCCCTGTGTTGTTGCGGGAGCTGCTGCTGCACTAGCTAACGCTACATTAGCTGCTGCTGCACTAGCTAACGCTGCACTAGCTAACGCTACATTAGCAAAACAAACACTAATTTATTTTGCAAAAGGTGCAGCGGGCTTCAAACACGTTCCCTCCACTGGTTTCAACCAAGCACTAAATTAGATGTTTTCCAACCAAATACGGTTGAACTTACACTTCCCCATATTTATTTGTAAGTAGATTCGAAGATAGGCTACATGAGCTGAAGCTTGGTTGATAGGTTACTAGCTGGGTGTTCTCCAATAAGGGGCCGGGGGAAACAAAGTTAGTTATTACTGGTTCCATGTTGATTTAATTCAATACAAATTGTTGGGGGGAACTGAAAGGCTATTACCGTACTGGTTAATTGCAGCCCGGACATTTTCCCCAAAACACATTTAGACGCTATCGCAACGCAGAAGTACCTTTCAAATCCGATAATTTTTAAGACCTTCTGAATCATATTTAAGACCTTTTTAAGGCCTTAAATTCTGATTATCAAATGTAAGACTTTTTAAGACTTGTTAAGCCCCCGCGGGAACCCTGATTGTAACTTTTTTTTAAATTGTCTGAACTTCTCCCACCTCTGACAATAAATCCTGAGTGGTTACCAAAACAAAACCCTGCTCTGAAGGTTATTTTCATTTTACAAATCCTGCACTCAGCTTTGCTTTCTCCAATATCATTGACAAGCAGCCAGATGCTGCTTCTTTTTTCGGTTTTCACTCATTTCTTGACTTTTTCCGACGCGCTTGCATTTAAATCCGGCTCCCAGTCTCCCCGTCGCTCTGTGCAGCTGGCCTGTACCACTACACATGCTGTGCCCCCCACCCTTCTTTCACATAATGGTATGACCTAGTGTGTCCTTGCATATGATTGGCCGCATGGTGGCCCAGCTAAATAAAGACCCGCCCCTGCCTGCAAGGATTCTCAGCAAGAGTAGGAGCGGCTGAAGATTCTGCTTTCCCCGACGGGAGTCTTCTCTTCTAGCGGCAGCTCGCGATCGGCGTGTTGGAGACCTCTGAATTAAAGTATCAAGTCACATCAAGTCACCTCAAGTCAGAAGGCTCAAGTCCAAGTCAAGTCCCGAGTCATTGGTGTTCAAGTCCAAGTCGAGTCGCAAGTCTTTTGTGATGTTGTCAAGTCGAGTCTCAAGTCATAAAATGTGTGACTCGAGTCTGACTCGAGTCCAAGTCATGTGACTCGAGTCCACACCTCTGGTTATTTCCCATATGTAAAAAAATGGAGGAGAAAAAGATCGTGGCGGTACTATATGACCAGTCCCTCTTTACATACATGGATACAAACCGGAGGAGCCAGGCATGGGGGGAGGTGGCAGAGACAGTGGGTGACACTGGTAGGTTTTCGCCTTTTTGGGGAGTTTATATCCAGTGTACTTCGTTTGAATGGACAGCTAGCAAGCATAGACAGTATATTTAGCCAGCATGGATGTAGCATGAATGCTTTGCTTTGTATGTCCGAGGTGGGACATTCATGTGATTGGTTGTTGGTCGCGTTGTTCGTAAAAAATCCCCAAGCTTCAGACACGCCCACCGCCAAGCGGTAACGCACACCGCCGTGTGTAGGGGCCGTTACTCTCTGGCTTCCGCCCTCCCGGTTCCTCTCTCAGGTAGGCCCTACATCCCCCAAGCCGCTAACATCTCCTCACGGCTCCGGGCAAAAATCCTCGACGGGAAAGACATTAATTTGGTCAGCCTCATCCTGCCTTCCCCGGAGTGCGACAAAGCCATCGCCACGGGAGGAAGCATTACTGCGGTATTTAAATCTGCAGACCCCCGGCTCCTCAAAGACCTTTCTATAGGGCAATTCCTGGTAGCTTTTAGCATTTTCCGCGATGTTCTCTGCACAGTTTACCCTGGAAGGAGAGTGGAGTTAGACGCTTATCTGGCCATGATCGGAGATCTTAACATAAAATACGGGGAAATAGTGTTCTATCAATACCACAAAAGCTTCTCTAGCAAAGCAGCGCTACACTTAGCTCATAGCAACATCCGCCTGGACTGGTCCTTGCTGGATACCGAGCTGCTCGTTATGGCTACCGGCGGGCAACAAGTCGTCTCATGCGTTAGCTGCGGAGCGCAGGGCCACACCTCTCCGCTCTGCCCTTCAGTACCTCTCTCCGGGTCTAGCATTTTTCCCCACGCAGTATTCTGGGAACATTAAAACAAACCGTCAGGTGATTAAGCAAAGGGACAATAAGATTTGCGGTGCTTTTAATGAGAACGTATGTTCTTACCCCTATTGTACTTTTCTCCATATTTGCAGTACTTGCAGGGAGGCCCACCCGAGGTCAGTTGCCCCAGGCGCCGGCTCCCTTTCCCGTGCCAGAATCAACGTGGTGGAAAAACCTCTTAAAACATCACCCCTTGACTCCCATTAACACCACACACTTAGCAGCTGCACTTTCGACTCACCCAAATCCCGTGTTCGTTGATTATCTGTTGTCAGGGCTCTCTCAAGGGTTCAGGGTAGGGGTTCTCTCTCCCCCCTCAGTGACTCTAGTGGCAAAAAACCTGCAGTCAGCCGCCAAAGAACCCACTATAGTCTCTCAGCTCATTAAAAAGGAGCTCAACAAAGGATATTTAATCGGTCCTTTCCATTCCTCGCCGTTCCCAGTGGTCCGGACAAGCCCAATAGGGGTCGCTACACGCAAATACTCCGAGAAGAAAAGGCTCATTTTCGATCTGTCCGCTCCTCGCGCTGGGCCGTTCTGCAGCATCAATAGCCAATAGCCTTATTTTTCACTTCACTACGCTTCAGTCGATAATGCCATCAAGCTCATCAAATTCGCAGGGCAAGGAGCGTGGCTCTCCAAAGCAGATATCACCGACGCATTCAAAATCATTCCCATTCACCCATCTCAGTGGCACATGTTCGGTATCAGGTGGGAGTCCAAATTCTACTTCGCTGTCCGTCTAACCTTCGGGTCCAGAAGTAGCCCTTGTATCTTTAATTATTTTTCCGAAGCCCTCTGCTGGATCCTCCTGAACATCGTCAGAATCCCCTCCGTTCTTCACTTATTGGACGATTTCCTCCTCATAGATCCCCCTCGGGACAACTCAGGCGACTCTCTAGCAAAACTCAAAACATGCTTTCAGGAGTTAGGCGTTCCCCTCTCAGAAGAGAAAACGCTAGGTCCCAACACACGCCTGGAGTTTCTGGGCATTACACTCGACTCCGTAGACATGGAAGCGTCTCTCCCCACGGACAAACTGCAGCGCATTCGCGACATCTCAAAAGCCTTCTGCGAGCAACAAGTTATCACCAAGCAGCAGCTGCTCTCCCTGCTCGGGGTACCTCAATTTCGCCATGCGTATCATCCCTCAGGGGCGCTCTTTTATCTCCCGGCTCCTGGATACAGCGTCGGCTGCAGAAAACCTCCATGACCACGTCTTTCTAGATGAAGGCTGCCGCTCAGACCTACGGTTTTGGTCCCTCCTGCTCGCACACTGGAATGGCGTCACCTTCTTCTACGACGACCTCGTGTACTCCTCCGACTCCATGAGATTCTTCACGGACGCTGCCCCATCCGTGGGTTTTGGGGTTTTTTTTTCAGGGAGAGTGGTTCGCAGGCTCGTGGCCTCCGTCATTTTCCAGCCATGCCTCTTCCTCCGCTCTGCATGAGATCTTTCCGATCGCTGTCGTCTGCCACGTGTGGGGTCACCTCTGGCCCCGGAAGCGGATCTCAGTACTCTGTGACAACCAATCAGTGGTCGGGATTATTAACAATGCACGCTCCCCGTGCCGTAACATCATGCCGTTCATGAGAAGCATCACGTGGTCTTCCACCCACAACTTCCTCATC
This sequence comes from Gymnodraco acuticeps, assembly GCF_902827175.1. Taxonomy (NCBI): domain Eukaryota; kingdom Metazoa; phylum Chordata; class Actinopteri; order Perciformes; family Bathydraconidae; genus Gymnodraco; species Gymnodraco acuticeps. The sequence continues at coordinate 697,321 of NW_022991632.1, forward strand.
TCCGCTCGTCACGTTCCCGGCCACCTTAACTCAGTGGCTGATTCCCTCTCTCGCTTCCAATTCCAGACGTTCCGGAACCTCTGCCCAGGAGCCAGCCCTCAACCCGTCAGGATTCTTCCCCTGCATCTCCTCTCTCTCTCCTAAATAGAAGCCCCCTAGAAAGGCACCTCGAATCAGCCAGGTTTTTTATGAGGAAGGGCTTAGCCGCGTCCACCCTCAAAACATATGATTTCGCTTGGAGAACGTTCGCGATGTTTTGCTTTTCCGTAAGCATCACACTTAAACCTGTTCTCATCTCCAACGTGTGTGCCTTCATGTGCTACTGCGCCACTGATCGCCACCTCAAACCCCAATACATCCGGGGCCTCTTAGCAGGAGTGCAGTTTAACGTTCGCTGTTCCGATCCCGGCTTTCCCAGCCTGTTCGCAAACCAGTCAGTCAAACTCATCCTCAAAGGTCTCATTAAAACTTTTCCCCCCGTCTTAGACCGGAGACGCCCCTATTACACTCTCCACTTTACGCCTCATGCTCTCCAAACTTAGAAGTGGGTTATTCTCCCCTTATATCGATGCGCTACTCGATGCTCTATTTCTCCTAGCTTTTTATGCCTTTCTCAGACCAGGTGAATTTACCACAGCTTCCCTTACATTCGATTCCAATCGAGACGTCAGCTTTTCTGACATATCCTTTCACGCTAGCCACTTTAGCTTATATCTTAAACACTCCAAATGCGGCGGCGTCTGCTCCGTCATCGCCGCCCGCATCGACTCCCAGTTCTGCCCTTATAAATCCATGATCAAATTCCTACAGCTTAGACCTACCTCTAATCCTCTCTCACCATTATTCCTTATCTCAGGGAATTTTCCTTTAACTCAACGACAGTTCAATATCTATTTAAAACAAGTCCTCATTAAATCCGGGTTATCACCCCTTCTATACACGGGGCATTCCTTTAGAATAGGCGCAGCTATTTCCGCTGCTAATCAAGGTATCTCATCCTCATCCCTGCAACAACTCGGACGGTGGTCCTCCTCCGCTTTCTCATCCTACATTCGCCCTGACCTCAATGCCGTGCTGGCTATCCAAAGGTCTCTCCAACCTTAAAATTGGTACGTATGCATATAACTGGTGGTGGTTCCTAGCATGTCAGCACGTATGTCGCCCCGCGGCTCATGTTTATTCCTGCATATCTAACCCCGTATTTGCCCAGGTTGTAAAACCTTCGGGTCTGTATAAATGTGTCCCTGCTAAGGCAGGTTGCCCCGCACGTTCGGGAAGCCCTGCACGTTCCGGGCGCCCTGCACGTTCCGGGCGCCCCGCACGTCGGGTCGCCCGGTGCGTCCGGGATGCCCCGTTCGCCCGGGATGCCCCGTACGTCCGGGACGCCCTGTATGTCCAGGATGCCCTGTATGCCCAGGATGCCCCGTACGTCCGGGACGCCCTGTACGTCCTGGACGCCCTGTATGCCCCGTATGTCCGGGATGCCCCGTATGTCCGGGACGCCCCGTACGTCCGAGAAGCCCCGTATGTCTGGGTCGTTAACCTCCGGTCCGTATAATGTGTCCCTGCTAAAGTCAGGTTGCCCCGCACGTTCGGGAAGCCCTGCACGTTCCGGGTGCCCCGCACGTCGGGTCGCTCGGTGCGTCCGGGATGCCCCGTACGTCCAGGATGCCCCGTACATCCGGGACGCCCCGTACGTCCGGGATGCCCCGTACGTCCGGGAAGCCCCGTACGTCCGGGAAGCCCTGTATGTCGAGGAAGGATGCCCGGGAGGCATCAGATGTTTAAATTCTCACATGTATTAACCTCTCATTTCCATCCATAGATTTCCACTGCATCCCACAAGGTAAGATTCTTCACGTTCAGTACTTCATACTTCATTCTTTTGGGGGTTCATCGGAAACGGTTCTTCCCTTCCCGATTGATATCCTACAAAACCTGGGCCTAATCGCCAAAACACCATTTCATTCACTTGTTATAAACTGTCATCATTATGTTTCATGTATATAATGTGACCGATAATAAATATGTATTCCATACATCACGTCTCTCCTGATTGAAATGAAGCTTAGCGCAAGTTCAGACAGGAAGACCTATCACTCCGTATTGCACGTCATGGCAATACTCGCTCCCTGCACTAAATGACAGGGAGCGCCACTCCTCAGCTAACCTATCACTCCCCTCCATTTTACAAGCCTAATTATCGCACCTGTTAATCCCTCTATATATGCTCTCCCCTTTCCTATCAGCTGTCTTCCAGGTGTCAACCCGCAACCCTCCTCCACCCCTTCGCCTCCTGCTTTCAACTCAGGGCCAAGCTTAACCTTCTCCCTTTCCAACCGGACCTAACCACTTATCACCACCACCAGTGTCTAGACCCAGGGGGGTTCATCGGAAACGGTTCTTCCCTTCCCGATTGATATCCTACAAAACCTGGGCCTAATCGCCAAAACACCATTTCATTCACTTGTTATAAACTGTCATCATTATGTTTCATTTATATAATCTGACCGATAATAAATATGTATTCCATACATCACGTCTCTCCTGATTGAACTGGTAATACATGGTTTCTAAAATACCAGCAGCAACATAAGGCTGAACCAGTAGGTGTTAGACCTTCTCAAGACCATGGGTTGGATATAAATACAAATAATTCTCAATTCTACACTCTAGATTTTCTTTCCTTCAGCTTTATGTTTAAAGCGGTGCAAAGACAACATATTTTTGACTTGGTACCTTCGACAAGTAATTTGTTTGTTTCAAGCTCTTTAATGGTCTCACATTGATGTTTCTGTAATAAGAAATACAAAATAAGATGTACATTAGGTAATGTTTGATTGATATTAGATTGAAACTGAGAGCAATCAATACACACCTACTGTGTGATCACAGTAATTGCCTAAAACTCTTAGCAAACAAATGAATGACACACAGTAATTATGTACCCTATAATAGCTTGTGCGAACGCTCGGTTACACATTTAATTGCAATGAGGAGTACCACCTTCAGAGTCAACAGAGCATGTCCTATAACCAAGACATCCTTGGGACCTTTGTTGCATATCTATACTATCATCTGTCAATAAAAGGTTGAATAGACTTACGAATCGATAAATTATACCTTTAAAATGATTATATTGATTCGTTTTTGTGTCAATTATTATAATAAATGAAATAAATGGTTTCTTATATAGGCTATAATGGAAGGTGGTGTTACAGTACATCGTAATATAAGGGGTTTCTATTTTACTAGAAAAATAAACACTTTACAACTTTATCCTCAGTGCTAAAACTAAATATAATTGTATAATCAACCATAATATATGCATCATGAGAGAAGACTTTTTAGCATGACATACTGGATTGGTTACCGGTGTTACTACTGTATAGTGGCTACTGAGTGTCTCTTTCTGTCCTAAATGAGCTTAATCTTAAGCAAAACATCAGAGAATAAACATAAATGTTACTTATCACATCAGACTGTGTCAATTAGATTTGTTTCGAATCTAAAGTCGTATGATCTTATTAGAGTGATGAAAACTAATTCCCTTTAGAATTCTTTCAGATGCCATCCTGGTTGCCATGGTGGTTAAACAGGGACATTTAGACTGTTTGTGTGTGTGTGTGTGTGTGTGTGTGTGTGTGTGTGTGTGTGTGGTGTGTGTGTGTGTGGGTGTGTGTGTGTGTGTGTGTGTGTTTGTGTGGTTGCTGTCTAAGCGGATTGTCACCCATTAGGCACTTTGATGAGTCAAATCTGTTGTCTCTTCATGTATTGGGGAAGTAACTCATTATAACACAAGGGTTCACACACAGAGTACACCCTGCCACACACTGAGTCAAAGCAAGAGATAAAGCACACACATCAGAATTTTTAAAGACATGTCAATCTCATAAATTCAAGTCTTCATTATCAAAATGAAAGAAGCCAGCATTTAACAAATTAAAAGTATTTTCTTTGAGCTAAGCGTCTTTCTTAAATCCCCTTGTCAACATGTAAAAAGATACAACTAATTAAACCATCTCTTCTACTGCGTAAGCAAAGACTTTGATGACCCATAACACTACTATTGAACTATCGTGTAATTTATGTTTCTGCCAATAACCATTTGAAGTGAGTATGTATAAAGCATTTACAGTGAATATATAAACTCTATTATTCAAATGAAAGAAACCATTTAGATGAAAATGTAGTTAGAATACATCTACATTTTCAGCTTTAATAATTTGGATTCAGGACTTCAGCAAATTATCCTCTAAAATTAAATAAAGATAGCCAACATTAATTTGGGATGCCGGTAACAGAAAAACTGTGAGGCTGATCCTTCACTGATGAAAGAATCGGAAACTCTAAAGTGTGAAATTATATTGTTGGACATATCCTCTAGTTAAAAACATTATCTCTTTAGCAAAATATTAAAAACCTAATAAGCAGTATTGTCTGACCCTCTCTCTTTTGCAATCCTCATACGTCTGCTTTGTTATGTTTTCTTAAGTTCATGACGTTGTTGCCTAAGATCACTAAAGTTGATTGGACTAATCCGTTCAGAATTGACATTTGTTTGCGTGGGTGATGATTGTTCTCACATACTGTTTGTCTGTACATACGACACAGACTACTGGGAACGTGGATCAGGGTCCATTTGCAGGGATTTATCTGTTTAATAACTGGGAGAGTTTTGTTGCACTACCCTAAGGGCCACATAATAATGCACTCTAATGCACAGTCATCACTAATGGTCTGATCCTGCTAAATGGACCTGCTTAAGTCTCCTATAAGGGGGCTGGTCCTTCCTCTATCCTGTCCCTTGGTCCCCATTTGCACAGTAGCATCTTTCTTCAGCTCTCTTGGGGGTTTTCAGCCAGTGACTATGCAGAGTATAAAAGACACGGCGAGGATGCTACCACCACTGAAGTTGACCAGGACACTGCACAGGACACTTAACCCCGACGGGATAAGTCTTTCTTCCACAGGAGGAAGTCAACAGGTGCCATCGGACAACCAAAGTCCTTCCTCTACTTCTGTCATTAGAATTCATCTGACCTCTCTTCGGTTTGAGACCATGGACACAGCTGCAGTGGTGACTCTCCTGGCTCTGGTTGTGGCGATGGCTGGCGTCAGTCAGGCTCTTCACGTCCAAGGCAGCCTGGACAGAAATGACATCCTGCCAGACTCAGAGGACAACATGGCCGACCACCTGCTGGGGCTGGTGAGACAACAAACCACTCGCACTGCTTTTCAAGTCTTGAGTTTAACCTGCTGTGGCTATGAAACATGCACTATTAGAACTACACCATGTTGTGTGTTCTTCCATAACTCATGTTAAATCCAATATCAGTTGCCAACAACATTTTGGCATCTGAAAATAGAAATCTAATGTTGAGGCATATCTCAGGCATGTGTGTTCAATTATACTGGAGGCAGGATTTAAAAATGCTTTAAACTTTTTATTTATTTAATCAGATAAATATCTGAGGATTGCGAAATATCATCTGTCTTTTGCTCTAATTTAGAATGAATTAAAAACACTGTGAACAACCAGAAGTCATGACGTTTTTCAGAGGTCTGGCACTTCCATGTGATGAAGTGTGTAAATGGTATTAGAGCCTTTTTTTTCTAATGAAACAAGTTACATCACACAAATCATTTGGTTACTCTCCATGCAACAGTGTGAAATAGACTGTAAGATATTCTGAGATCAACAGACAGAGCAGGAAAGAGGAGGGGAATTCAGATACTGAAGAAGATTATAAGGTGTTCCCACTGTGGTTTGTAAAGCCAGACAGATCTGGGTTTGATTTTGCATAAAGATAAGGATGGATGGATATCTGAGTGGGCATGAGAAGCATCTCTCTGCATTTGCACACTGATATCTACACCTCGAGGTCCCCTGCCACAGCAGGATGCCTGGCTGGAGTTAGAAACCCTGGGGTTATAGTTGCACCCAACATTGAATAGAGTCTTGATGTTGTTCCAGGATATTTTGTGGGTTATTTCAAAAACAGAGTTCAAGCTTTTGATGCTTGGAATTGCATTTGTTTGTGTGTATGCTGCTGTGCTCAGGAGAGTGAAAACACAGATAACAGCGTTGATGATCGTCTGCTGACCGCGCTGCTGAGAGCTCTGCTGCTGGGATCTCAGAGAGAAACCAGGAACTCTGTCCTCCATCAGCCACAGAGGTCAGTGCCATCACAGAGCCAATGTTCATCACACATATATAGTACACTTTAATTAATCACACAGGAAATAATAATGTCTATCATTGTGCCATTTCAACATTCTGTAGAGAAACATTTCTTATCAATATTGGTTAAAAACAGGGAAACACGCCCATCTCAATTTCCAGGTGATGTTGAATGTATTGTTTTAATCCCAACAACAGTCCAAGCATCAAAGATATTCTCATTTCTGCTGGAAAATTGAAATAGATTTATGTCAACCTGCCAATCTTTGACTGGTGGCTTCAGCACCAAATGAAATGTAACCCATTAGAAACTATTTCTTAGAATTTTAGAAATACATAAAATAGTATTTCATAAAGCTTGTAATAATTGTTAGTGAATGTGGTTTAGGAGGCAACCACCTCTTTTATTATAAATATTTGATAATGTATTAAACTGAGATTGTGGTCTCAGCCTTATGGGGTATAAATATTATAATGTATTTATTAACATAGCTCCTATGTAAGATAAGTCCCTTCTGCTCTGATTAATTAAATACTTTAAACAAACATAAGAGTAAAATAAGATTGATTATTCTGTATTTTTTAGATTATCAGTTGATTTCTTCCCCATGTTTATCCCTTATCATAAGCATTTCTTGGAGTATAAACATTTATTTATAGAATATCATTGAAACCATAAATGATATCAGAACCTGACTCTGTTTCTCCTCCCTCACAGGTTTGGGCGCGGCTCCAGAGGGCAGGTCATGACGGAGGATCAGATGCATTCCCGTGATTGGGAGGCTGTCCCCGGTCAGATCTGGAGTATGGCGGTTCCCCAGAGGTTTGGAAAGAAATGATCTTACAGCCAGATCCTCACATCAAAGTCCTGGCACAGGGCCGAGCAGCAGGGCAACTGTGGAGAGACAACATTTGAATGAATTGATCTGAATATTTTTTTTCTACATTGTCCCAGCCTATCATGCCTGGCTTGACACAACATGTTGTCAAACATGACATGGGCTTCATTTTACATTTTGTCCTTATAATATCTAACAAAGCATGAAAACAAGTGCCTATTTGGGTTTTGTGAGCAGACCTCATTTGTCTGTAAGGGAACGTTATTTAAACATGTTTGCTGTAAATTGATTGCTATATTCTTTGTTATTCTTCTGTTCTCTGGTCAAATAAAAAAGCTTTGAACTTGGAAAAGATAAACTGATGTGTATGTGTGTGTGTGTTCAAAGTGATTAGGCTATAGTAATCTATTCACAGGGCAGTATTACAGTATTGAATCCTTAAAATACAGATTTGGAATTGTATGACATTTCTTTAAATCTTCCTGATACAACATATAATAAAAGATGTTCATAATAAAATATAGATTAGGGCTATATATAAGGATCATTTTCGTTCTCAGTTCATTTGTCGGTTTTTCTAACAATTGATTATACAAGTTTACATCTAGATTATAAAATGTGAGGAAAGAGAACAAAATCACAAACTCTCGAAACCCAAGGTGGATGTCTTCAATTACCTTGTATTGTCCAAAACAAGAATCTGATTTAGATGAATATAAAAGCTTCAAATGCATTCTGAGCTCTAACCAGCAAGCATGCAAATGTCCCTTGATTATTTACTAATTATCATCCAATAACAGTATGTTTGATATCATGTGATGTTATGCAGTATTGTCAAAATAATTGCAAGTCTGCAGTCAGTGTCTCATTAGTTTTCTAATTTACTGGAAAAGTTTCATGGCTTTTTTTTTTTTCAAACACTAATTTTGACAATTTCTGAAAATCTGCTACACCGCATGCACATGCATACTGATGTCCCACTTCAAATGTGCCTTAACGGGCTCTCTCAGACATCAGAGGAATGCAAATTGCAGGTATTTTTTGTAATAATATGTATAAGATGTCCGGAAAAAAATAACTAAAATCTTTTTTTTCTCTCTTCAACCCACAGACAGTTTTGTGCAGGTTTAATGGATGTGGACAGAGGATGTTTTAACCAGCTAATGTGATTCACAGCTCTTCTCTGCAGACCAGCAGAGGCTGTTGTAGTTCTGCGTGTGGTGAATTTACAAGCCACCTGGGGTAGCAGCATGCAATAAGCTTCAGCACTAATTAAAACACAGCAACATGCAATTATGCTACGCTTTCACGTTTCCACAGCCAATTACTGGGAAGGAAAGCACGTCAATTCCTCTTAGGAAGAATCTTTTATTAGCCTAACCTCCCATTCCTCTTTTTGAGCCCAGAAGACAACAGCAGGAATAACCAGAGCTGAGACTGTTGACAGATGACCTCTCAAGTTATTTTTCTTAGTTTCGTCCCTAGTAACCTCTGTTAAAAAATGTTGTTCAAAATAGCCCATTGTAGGCATAAAGTCATTATTTATGTAGCCTGAACACTATCACCAGAAGGAGCAGGATAAGAAAATAGGTTCACGGATGAAAATATTCACAGATAAAAGACCAACAATAAAGTGTCTACAATATGTCACAATTGTACTGTGATATACTGTAAGATAGACAGACCAATTTCCATGACCTTATGGGATTATGGTTGCTAACAAAGCTTCTAATATTACTGTAGCTATGGTAACATTGTTACGTTCTACAGAATACACTAATACAACAAACACATTTCATTGTGTAAAGTTGAAGTAGGCCTACAAGGTGTTAACATGTCAGAGAATCTAATGTCACAGTTCGATTGATTTGATCTAATGCTTACTACTCTACTCTAAGATACTGTTTAAATACAAACAGAACAAAAATGTAAAACAAGTGACGGTATATTCAAGTACTAGACATTCTATAGGTTATAGTCATGGCTGGACTAGCATGTTTCTGTCCATCAGTGTGACTTTTAGTTGGATTTATTCTTCCTCAAGTCTATAGGTGCCCAAACCTTTTCACTTGAAGGGGCAAAACTGCAACTTAATGCTGGGCCATGGACCAAAAGCAAACACCTTTTGTAATTTATTGTAGGCCTGTTGTTAAAATGCAAAATACTAAGATCCAAGTTCCCTTATCATATTGCCTTTTTGTGCGCCACTGTCTGCAATTTCTTTATTACTTTCCTCACGGCAAAATGACTTCCCCTCTTTGTGATCATTTATAAGAGAAAGAAAAAAGCTGTCATCTAAAATAATGAAAGAGGGATCCCCCAGCAGGATGTCTGAGTTTGCAATAGGATTACACTTGTGAAGCAACAGGGACTATGACAATGAGTTATGAGAATTAAACATGAGGTAACGAACGCCATTGTAACACATAATCACTGATGTTCCGCTGCAACGGTGGTGGACTCATCAGAACAGAGTGGGCGAGCTGGCCAATCAGAGCACACTGGGCTCACAGGGAGGATGGGGGGGGGGAGGGGGCAGGAGCTCCAACAAGCCGTTTAGGACAGAGAGTGAATACACATACTATACAGAGACGCTGTATGAGAAACCAATGTGAGTTTGGAAAATGTTCCAATTGCACTGTAAATCTATTCTAGTAGACCTCAACAATGGAATTATGATCAGTAGAAATGGCCATGTCATGGGACCTTTAAGACAAACATAGACAGCTGGGTGATGGAGCTGTTGATGGCACAGCTGTAGCCCTTGATATGCACAGCTGAGTAAAAGAAAGATGTAACTACTATGAATTTCATAAGTCTCCACGGGGGGTTCAGACAGAAAGTCAGTTTTCACTGAAAGAAAAAGAGAGAGATTGTTATTGCCACATCACAAAAATGCCACATCACAAAAATGATATTATATGATAAACTGCAGTCTCAGATGCTGTGTTCTCCTGTATAGCTTTCTGACCTCTACTCAATCCCCCACTTCCATTGTCCCTCCTGGTCATCATCTTGGAAGGCAGCCATCTTAAGCAGTTACCATTACCGCCTTGGCCATGACACAGCACAATTTGCTTTAATGGCTCCAGGGTGAGTGAATGATCTTGTATATCAGTGTCAAGGGTAAACCCCAGAGTTATTTTACTTTGCAGCTAAACATTTTGCAAACAATGCTGCTATGTGTCAGATTTTTTTTACAATTCCAGGCAGCTATTCTTTTCTATTTTCTATTATAGAGAACATATCTTCTTTTCTGAAGAACCAGCACCTTATCGTGGTGGAGAGGTTTGTGTGCCCCAATGAACCTGGGGGCTGTGTTGTCTGGAACCTTGTGTTCCTGGTAGGATCTCCCATGTCAAATTGGTCTCAGGCAAGGGGCCAGACTAAGATTGGTTCAAAGACCTCATGAAAAACGACAACATAAGAAGTGAGGATACCCGGCCCAGAGGAAGCCCGGGGTCCCCTTATGGAGCCAGGTCCAGAAGGAGGACTCGTCGGCGAGCGTCTGGTGGCCGGGCCGGGCTGGCCACGGCCACCAGACCAGACCAGAAAAGGCAACGCGGGCAACACCTCCGCTTCTCCGTCCTGCAGGCTCACCACCTACGGGGAAACAGCGATGGGGTCGGGTTCGCTGCCAGAAAGGTGGCAGTGAAAGCAGAGGGTCTCGACGGACCAGACCCGGGAGGCAGAAGCTGGCTTTGGGGACGTGGAACGTCACCTTTCTGGGGGGGAAGAAGCCGGTGCTTGTGCGGGACGTGGAGCGTTACCAGTTGGATCTGGTGGGGCTCACCTCTACGCACATGGCGTCGGCTCTGGAACCTTACTTCTGGATAGGGGTTGGACTCTATTCTTCTCCGGAGTTGCCCAAGGTGTGAGGCGCCGGGCGGGTGTGGGGATACTCACAAGCCCCCGGTTGGGTGCTTATTTGTTGGAGTTTACCCAAGTGGACGAGAGGGTTGCCTCCCTGCGTCTGCGGGTTATGGGGGGGGGGAACTCTGACTGTTGTGTGTGCTTATGAACCAAACAGCAGTTCTGAGTATTCAGCCTTCTTGGAGACCCTGGAAAGAGTCCTGTATGGAGCTCCTGAAGAGGACTCCTTAGTCCTGCTGGGAGACTTCAACGCACATGTGGGCAATGATGGAGACACTTGGAGGGGCGTGATTGGGAGGAACGGCCCCCCTGATCTGAACCAGAGTGGTGGCTTGTTACTGGACTTCTATCCTACTCATGGATTGGCCATAACAAACACCATGTTCGAACATAAGGATGCTCATAAGTGTACATGGTACCAGCAGGGCCGTCCCTGGCCAACTTGGGGCCCCAAGCGACATTGTGAGATGAGCCCCCCCCCCCAACCGACAGGAGTGAAAACAATTTTTTTGGAAACAAAGTACTCTTATAAATATATTTCCTGTTTATTATTATTATTATCAACACAGTTACTTTTTTGTACAGTGAGGTAAATGGTAAATGTGCATGTATGTCGTTCAGTATGCGTTTACAGGTGAATACGTCTGCATTTCCTACCAAATACTAGCCTCAAAAAGATTAACATATAATTAATGCAAATAAACTACTTCTACTAATAATAATAATCATAATCAATTCAATTATATAAATACTATGTTACTTTATTATAATATAGTTGTAATATAGTCAAGAAAAAAAAAAAAACTGATATTTCTTAAATCTGTATTCTGTAATTCTGTAATCTGTATTCTGTCAGCAATGTATCAACAACAACTACACACACATTTCTATCAGTATTTCTCTGTGTTGTGGTTGACATGATGATGACTGTTCGGAGTTAAGGGGAGAGGCTGAGCATCACCATGAAATGTGCAAATTGCGCGGAGAACTGCGCTGAGAACTGCGCTGAGAACAAGCCGAGCTCATAAACCGAGCTCATAAACCGAGCTCATAAGCCGAGCTCATAAGCCGAGGCTCCCTGCGCGAGGCCCCCTGTGCGAGGCCCCCTGCGCGAGGCCCCCTGCGCAAGGCCCCCTGCGCGAGGCCCCCTGCGCGATGTTTAGGCCCCCTGCGCAATGTGAGGCCCCCTGCGCAATGTGAGGCCCCATGCAGCCTGCATGATCGGCCTGTAGGGAGGGACGGCTCTGGGTACCAGAGCACCCTAGGCAGAAGGTCCATGATCAATTTGGTTATTGTATCATCGGACCTGAGGCCGTATGTTTTGGACACTCGGGTAAAGAGAGGGCGGAGTTGTCAACTGATCACCATCTGGTGGTGAGTTGGGTCGAGTGGCAGGGGAAGCCTCTGGACAGACCTGGTTTGCCCAAACGGGTGTAGTGTGGGTGAACTGGGAACGTCTGGAGGAGTCCCATGTCCAGTTATTTATTACATCTATTTATCTAATATATCATATTTCAATGACTTGCATATAGACTCTTATTGCACTATTTCACTTTTTAGAACTATTTTCTTCTTGTATTTATTATTTACTATTTAGCCTACTTGCACTATTATCTGTGTTTTGTGTTGCACTGTTGGAGAAGCCTGTGACACAAGATTTTCATCGACATAACTACACTGTAGCTATGTTCGTTGATCGGCCTGTAGGGAGGGACGGCCCTGGCTTTAGGGATAAGGTGAGAAGTTCAGTCATCTGGGAGGGACTCGGAGTAGAACCGCTGCTCGTTCGCATTGAAAGGAGCCGGTTGAGGTGGTTCGGGCACTTAGTAAGGATGCCACCTGGGAGCCTCAGGGGGGTGTTCCAGGCACGTCCAGCAGGGAGGAGACCGAGGGGCAGACCTAGGACCAGGTGGAGGGATTATATATCTTTGCTGGCCTATGAGCGCCTTGGAATCCCCCAGTCAGAGCTGGTTGATGTGACCAGGGAAAGGGAAGTTGGGGGCTCTCTGCTGGAACTGCTACCTTCGCGACCCGACCATGGATAAGCGGGAGAAGATGGATGGATGAATGGATCTTTAAGCTCTTTTTAGCAGTAATCACAATTCAAATACGTTGCAGATCTTTTCTGAGGGTGTTTAACGGATGTTAAAAAGCTTCCAGTGGCAGGTATGAATGCACTGCACTACAGACAGTAGTCACAAAACTAAACAAGAAACCTGGTGCCATCTTCCTAGTAAACATACTTGTATTACATTTAAAGGAAGAACTCTTGATCTGAATTGTTCAAGTTCTTCTGTAACTTATGCACTGTTTTCACTTTTTATTGAGCTGTCGAGTTACTAAAAGCTCAGTGAGATGATGGGATGATCCAGGATTTTGAAATATAGTATGATCATACTCTAGCAAGTTTCTTTCAAATACCTTACAACCAAAATAAAAATGAATGGAAACCAATGACTGTCTCGAACAGTTGTGAAAATACATGCAAATGTTTTTACTTGTAGGCTACAGTATGAAATTACATTTTTGGCTGGACAAATGGAGGCAGTTTACCTTCATGTTAATTGTTTGGTTAAATTAAGTAGTGTTTATGTCCTTAAGCGGCCATTTATCGTTTCTCTATATGACGTACAAGGTTTAACACTATAGCTTAGAATAACACAAAATAATAAAGAGATTGTGGTTTGAGTTTAAAAAGCAACAGTAACACCTCTACATGAAGCATGATGAAAATGAATACGTTTGGCAGGGGCTGTAAAAACATAAAATGATTAGAAGGGCATTTGGAGAGTGCAGACGCCCACCAAGGCTGTGTTCATAAGTGAAAGATAATGCATATACCCCCCCCCCACCCTTCCACGGCCAAATTAAATGGGGTTTTTCCTATATGGAAAATCGGCCCAGTATTTTATTTTTTAAATCCTGCTGACAAACCAACAAACCTAGCGGTAAACAAAACCTCCTTGGTAATGAAACAACATTCATTAACAGTTAACAGGACCTTAACCAATCGGTTAGAGACTAGATGTGTGGCTGTGGGCTGTTTTCTTTGAAGTTTGCTCAACCAGAGACACAAACACTATGCTGTTACTAAGAGATCACACCGACTGTACAATTATACTAATGTGTTTCCTTCAGGAAAGAGGTTGTATGGGAGAATAAGCAGCCAGCTGTTGTTGTTCTTTCTCTTTCTCTCTTTCTCTCTCTCTCTCTCCCATATTCAGAGCATGTGGTCCTTTATTAACACACATCTCTCCTTGAAAGAAAGACACACAATTCAGGAAAATCTTATCAAACTGATACATTTTCACTCCTTCCTTCTTAGCTTGAAAAAAATAACCTGATGGTTTGTTTGAAGCTCTAGCATAGCACCATCATGGCTGAGTCAAAAAAATAAAAATAAAAAAGTATTCTGATGTTCCATCCATGCATCTTCTCCCGCTTATCTGTGGTCGGGTCGCGGGGGTAGCAGTTCCAGCAGAGAGCCCCAAACTTTATTTTCCCTGGCCACATCAACCAGCTCTGACTGGGGGATCCCAAGGCGCTCCCAGGCCAGCGAAGAGATATAATCCCTCCAGCTGGTCCTAGGTCTACCCCTTGGTCTCTTCCCAGCTGGACGTGCCTGGAACACCTCCCTAGGGAGGCGCCCAGGTGGCATCCTTACTAGGTGCCCGAACCACCTCAACTGGCTCCTTTCGACGCGAAGGACGAGCGGTTCAACTCTGAGTCCCTCCCGGATGACTGAACTTCTCACCTTATCCCTAAGGGAGACACCATCCACCTTGCGGAGAAAACCCATCTCGACCGCTTGTATCCGCGATCTCGTTCTTTCGGTCATGACCCATCCTTCATGACCATAGGTGAGGGTAGGAACGAAAAGGGCCCGGTAGACAGAGAGCTTGGCCTTCTGGCTCAGCTCCCTTTTCGTCACAACGGTGCGGTAAAGCGACTACAGTACCGCTCCCGCTGCTCCGATTCTCCGGCCCATCTCACGCTCCATTGTTCCCTCACTCGAGAACAAGACCCCGAGATACTTGAACTCCTTCACTTGGGGTAAGGACTCATTCCCTACTTGGGGTGGACAGTCCATCGGTTTCCTGCTGAGAACCATGGCCTCAGATTTGGAGGTGCTGATCCTCATCCCAGCCGCTTCACACTCGGTTGCGAACCGATCCAGTGAGTGCTGAAGGTCGCAGACCGATGAAGCCATTAGAACCACATCATCTGCAAAAAGCAGTGGTGCAATCCTTAGTCTACCGAACTGCAGACCCCCTCCCCCACGACTACGCCTCGAAATCCGATCCATGTATATTACAAACAGGATTGGTGACAAAGCGCAGCCCTGGCGGAGGCCAACCCTCACCGGAAATGGGTCCGACTTACTGCCGAGGACCCGGACACAGTTCTCGCTTTGGGAGTACAGAGATTGGATAGCCCTGAGTAGAGACCCCCTCACCCCATACTCCTGCAGCACCTCCCACAGTAAATCTCTGGGAACTCGGTCATACGCCTTCTCCAAGTCTACAAAACACATGTAGACCGGATAAGCGTACTCCCAGGCCCCCTCCAGAATCCTTGCGAGAGTAAAAAGCTGATCCGTCGTTCCACGACCTATCCAGACATTGTTCCTCCTCAATCTGAGGTTCGACAATCGGCCTGACCCTCCTTTCGAGTACCTTAGAGTAAACTTTCCCGGAGAGGATGAGTAGTGTGATGCCTCTGTAATTGGCACACACCCTCTGATCCCCCTTTTTGAAAAGAGGAACCACCACCCCGGTCTGCCACTCCTTTGGTACTGTTTCCGACTTCCACGCAATGTTGATGAGACGTGTCAACCATGACAGTCCCTCAACACCCAGAGCCTGCAGCATTTCTGGGCGGATCTCATCCATCCCCGGGGCTTTCCCACCGTGGAGTTGTTTGACGACCTCAGTGACCTCCCCCCGGGAGATTGGTGTTGATCCCCCGTCATACTCCAGCTCTGCCTCTAACATAGAGGGCGGAGTTGTCGGGTTCAGGAGTTCCTCAAAGTGTTCCTTCCAACGCCCTAACACTCCATCAGTTGAGGTCAACAATGTCCCATTCTTACTGTACACAGCTTGGATGGTCCCCTGCTTCCCTCTCCTGAGGTGTCGGACAGTTTTCCAGAACAACTTTGGTGCCGCCCGAAAATCCTTTTCCATGTCGTCTCCGAACTTCTCCCACACCCGCTGCTTTGCCTCGGCCATGGCCGAGGCTGCTGCCCTTCCGGCATGTCGGTACCTTGCAACTGCCTCGGGAGTCCCCCGGGATAACAAATCCCTGAAGGCCTCCTTCTTCAGTCGGACGGCTTCCCTGACCACCGGTGTCCACCAGGAGGTTTGAGGGTTACCGCCCCTTGAGGCACCTAAGACCTTGAGACCACAGCTCCCCGCCGTGGCTTCAGCAATAGAGGCTTTGAACACCGACCACTCTGGTTCAATGTCCCCAACCTCCACAGGAATGCCCGAAAAGCTCCGCCGGAGGTGTGAGTTGAAGGCCTCCTGAACTTGGGCCTCCTCCAGACGTTCCCAGTTCACCCGAACTACACGTTTGGGCTTACCAGGTCTATCCAGAGGCTTCCCCCGCCACTCGACCCAACTCACCACCAGATGGTGATCAGTTGACAACTCCGCCCCTCTCTTTACCCGTGTGTCCAAAACATACGGCCTCAGGTCCGATGATACAATAACGAAATCGATCATGGACCTTCTGCCTAGGGTGCTCTGGTACCACGTACACTTATGAGCATCCTTATGTTCGAACATGGTGTTTGTTATGGCCAATCCATGACTAGCACAGAAGTCCAGTAACAAACCACCACTCCGGTTCAGATCAGGGGGGCCGATTCTGATGTTGTCTTCATTTATTACATGGATATAGAGGAAGGGAGTTATTCAGGTCAGTCGAAGAAAATATCCTTTTCCAGCTTACTGTAGGCTTTCCTATTCCTTCCAGTTACAATTAATGAGGAGATATAGGCAAAAAAAGTCGACTCGACTCTCAAGACACACATTTAAAGTCCCCCTGTGACCTTGTGGGGCTTGTGCCATATGGCCAAACTGTGCCTGGTTTGGAGAAACACCCTCCTTCTTCTCTTGCTCTTTCTCATATTTCCTGTCTGTCTCATCTGGAAAAATTTCCTAATGTCCAATGTATGTTGCTTATATAGTCAGAGAACAGTATATACTGGTCTTAATGTGTCATCCTCTCTAAATCATCAAATCATCTTACCAGTCAGGCAGTGGCTGGATGAAACGGCTAAGATCTGTTCATCAATTTCCAAAATGAGCTTCACGTTTCTAAAATTAATGATATTGAATGAAAGTTTGATTCTTAACATGATTGAACTATGGAATTCAGGTTAACATTTATCTGACACGTTTGCTTACAAAATGATATTTCTGGGGATGTCATTTTCAGGTTTTTTCACATTAAACCCTCAATATGCACTGATTATCTGACACATACAGCAGCCATATGTCTCTTTGCTGGTGTCAGGTATCAGGGCCCAGCAGACGTGTGAGGTAGGGACACTCAATCAATACAGATTGTGCTGGCCATGCTGCAGCGAGGACAAGCCTGGTCAGATGTATAACAAAGATCAGATGAGTATTTCACAGCTTTATTAGCTTTACAGTTTGAGCGAATAATGTATCCTTCAATAAAACATAGGAAATACCAACATGTTGACTGTGACTTACAGATAACATTGTATATGTGTAGGTCCATAACTTAAGTGTGGAAGACTGAGAGAACCTCTTATATTACACAATGGGTGGGAAGCTGATTTAAAAAAGTCTTTCTCTTAAGGCAGAGGCTGGATCATGCATCTTTTCCTATCCATCTAATAAATAGGGAAAAGAGAGAGAAAGAGAATATGTCTTTGTCATCCTCTCTCTCCCGTCTGTGCAGTGGCTGCTGCAGGACAGCCCTGATCTCAGACATCCAATACGGAGAGAAGGAAATGTGAACAGGGGGAGGGGCTTGCTAGAAAGGGAGCCAGGCTCAGCCTATGAGAGTGAAGGAGAGGTGTTTCAGCCCAGAATGCCCTTGCCTCAGCGCTGAGAGCAGGGGGAGACAGAGAGGAAGAAGAGTGAAGCCGGGATAGAGACACCAGCAGGTGCAGAGGGTAGAAACAAGCAGGGTGCCAAAGAAAAAGCTAGGAAATCAGGGAAAAGTGAGTTAAAAGTAAAACAAATAGTCAGACAGAAACCATACCATCATCTTAGTTTTTATAAGCTGGAGCCCACTTATTTTCAGACAGCCTTCTGAGCTATTTACCCTCATTTACTTGACGGATTCTCCTTCCTCCTCTTCTTCATCCAGTCATCCTCTGTGACAGTCAGAGCCACCATGAATACCGGGAGCCCCAGGAAGATACAGTTCACCGTTCCCCTTCTGGACACACACCTGGACCCAGAGGCAGCAGAACAGGTGAGGGGCAGAAAGTGGAGGATGGTTTAGTTTAGAGGGACTTTTAAAGGTTTCTTTAATGTGTCAGTGGCTTAATTAGACTTTATCAAGATTATTGTGGAATGATTAGAAAGGAAATCAGAGTTTGTGCTTGTCACAAAAAACAGAGAAACATTTGTGCCAGCCATCAAAGCAAGGGCTGCAGTAATAACTGAGCATCTCAGCTGGAATAAAAAGCGCAGTGTGCTGTGTCCAAAATGCATGATGACAAATTTCCACTTTGAAGGAACCACATTTTCAGCTTCCTATTACTCTCTTACACATAATTAGCCAGCTGTGTCTTTTGAATACAGCGCTAAAGTAATCATGATTAATTTAGGATTGATTCTTCCAGTTCCTCTCACAGCGAAGCAGGTTCTTGGAGACACAGTATGTCAGCAGTGATACAAAGGGGTGTTGCAGTGAATAGATCTCCAAGGGTTTGTTGTTTTGGTTTTACTGACTGGTTGCACGCACTGTACAGCAGTGAGATACTGACAATAGTTGCTAAGTATCAAAAGATAAACTTGCTCCAAATCTGCTATCAGCAATGAAATACTTTTATCACATACATCTCAAATGGATCTAAATAATAAATTGTAACTGTGTTACATAGCTGACTTCGAAGCACATTCCACTGGGGGAAGTCAGAAAAGATGGAAAGATATTCACTTGTTTTTAAATCCTATAAACTCAACATTAAGGATTCAAAAGAAAATAACTCTTATTACTGACTGAAAAACCCAGTGGGTGCTACTCATGTGTCTTTAGAGAATGCAGTTAATAGGTGTGTCCCATTTTCTCGTTTTTTATAAATATAACATAGGCAGGTTATTAATTACAAATGAGCATCGAGTCAAAAGATTTATGAGTCTGGGTGCACTCGTTTTAGTATCTCTCTATTTCTGCTGGTCACTCTTTTCCCAACTGTGACAGTAAGAAAAGAGATGTTGGGAAGACTGCTTTTAGCATGTATGTGAGTTTGCTTTTGAGAGGACATTTCACTGGATTGTTTGGGATAAAAGGCTCAGTTTGAGTTAGAGCTAATGAGTATTATTAGGCTCAAATGTGAGGAACACAATGAGCACACTGTTTAAATCCTCCATAATGTCCTTCTCTGCACACAAATTTGACTTGAGCTGGAAGTGTAATAACTTCCACTCAAATTGAAAGGAGAACAAGGAGAATGTAAAATGTTTACATTCTTTCTTGTGGTTTGCAATCTTTAAGTGTGAAAATAAGTGATGTTATTTCATCTTTTGTTACCGTTGATACTTTTCTCTACGGTAACCCAACCCAGTCTCATGGCATTTCGTGTTCACCAACACGATTTTTAATCTATTGATTCGTGTTCACCAACACAATTTCCCCCTTTTTTTTCGTGTTGCACAGCACGATTTTAAAAGCAATGTATTTCTACTGGTAATGACGCTCATGGAAGCACGGCATTCGTTTGTGTCGGCTGCCCTTAAAGGCAATGTGAGCGTACATTCTCATTGGATAACGGAGAATTGTACACCCGGAAGTAAGTATTCCCCTTACTGTCGATTGATTTTACAGTGATATCTGCACTACTCATCGACTAAAAAACACCAGATTATCCTTGTTAATTACACAACATTGATTGGTTTAAATTGTGTGCAATGCTTTTGTATTGTTCCCCTTCGATTCGGAGAAACAAATATTTTTTTCGGAGTAAAGGATGGCAGAAGACACTACACTACCCAGAATCCCCAGCTATCGTTTGGACTACACCATGTGCTCTGTTTGACAAACCCCGTGATAGTCCTCAAGCTCTGTGATTGGAGAGTGTGCTCCGAGGGTTACGCCGAGCCTCGAACTTGAAATGGGATGGAACCACGGCAGACTGTCCAAAACTGGATTTGAACGGGTCCACCGTGTCCCCCCCTCCCCCACCCTGTCCCCAGAACTACACATGCTGGCTATTCTGTTTCGCAACATGTTCTCTATCTATGGCACGTCTCTACTGGGAGTTGTAGTTTTAAAAGACGTTTTCGTATTTCCCATAATAAGAAGTTGCCAGTATTAAACTGTGTACATCCCTGGAGGTTTAGGGGATAGGAAAAATAAAATAAATGGGTGAAAATTGCTTGTGCCCATAATGGGCAGCATTAATATATACACAAATGCCAGCTAAGGTCAGAAGAGCTTTATTTAACAGCCGGTCTTATGTTTGTGACCCCTGTTGTTAATTGATAACATTACATTACATTAATTGATAAGCCTGAAACATGCACTTGTCAAGGTTCAGAGGCACATTTTGCAAATATGGCAGTATCCATCGATCAGCTTAAGATAAGATATACTTTATTGATCCCAAGTTGGAACATTTGCGTTACATCAGCATGTGTAACAGTTGTAAATATGCAGTGGTGTTTATTTGTAAATCATTTAATATAATCACACAAATTCTGTGTTTTATATTTAACAATTCTGTGTTCTTTATTTATTGATTGTTCAATACCTGACAAGGCCGGAGATGAAATATCTACATACATCTTATAAGAGTATAATACATTATGTATAATATCAGTTAAAATAAGTGCTTCAACATAGTTAACATTGCTGGAGGTATGCACAAATATTGATAGATGTTGAGGAACCTGAGACCCAAGTTTTTCATTCAATGCATAACTACACCATAGTTGTGTAGGCCTATATGATATGTCAATAAACCTTAGAAAATCTTGAAAGGGATGTGCAAAATAGTCATTATATACAGTCTTTAATTAACTATTAGTAGAGAATAACGAGTAATGAATATACTTTATAGGGATCCTATTAATATCTAATAATAAAAATAATGAAATTCAATAACATGCTTTAACCACTAGGTGTCCCTTTATATCAGCTGTGCACCTTTATGGTGTAAATACAGCTTATCTACCAATTGGATCAAATATAAAAGTCAGCCGAATTAATGTTGATACTGCAAGGAGACGTATTGTGTGAAAATAAATGTAAGATGTTGTTTAATGGCTGATATATTTATGATCCACGTGTTATGACATTAGGGTCATGAAGAGTGAGATCGCTACCCCTTTAAGAGAGGGGTGTGGCGCGTGCATGTGAGAGTGGGTATGGTAGAGCGAGAGTGAGCGAGCGGTATGTTTTTCTGGAAATGAAACGAGGCAGCGGTAAAAAGCCTAGGTCTGTGATGTATCTTGTGAAACGGAAGAACTGAATAAATACAACGGGCTCGCCTCTCTCCAGTGATTTCATAAAGTGGGTTATTGAATCCGAAGCGTGTTGCTTCTGCCCTGGGAGAAGACAGAGAGTCACCCCCCCCTGTTTCCTCGACCACGGTCTGGGAGCCGACAGGGAAAGTTCAACACACGTCACGTTTTCAGTTCCTCATGTTTGTCTAGAAGTTTTCTCATCAGGGCTCTATAAATACAGAACTACGGCAGATATGCAATATTTAATGCAGCCGAACCGTGTATTACAATGCCGTTATGTGATGACTTTCAAAGAGAAAAGCAAGCACACTCGGAATAAAGTATTATTTTATTTTTGTAATGTTTTCGGTCTGTTTCCGGTATTTGTTAAGACGATGTGCTGTGAGATGTGAGACTGGAATTGCACAGGGGGAAATAACGTAGGCTATCTTTAGATGCGGATTTTGTTAAACTAATATGTTTGCGCTGTGGACCAACACTATACATTGACGGGGAAGGGGGGGTAGCAATAAAGATAACACCATTAAACAGTTACACAACAATGAAAACGTTCTCTGGACGCAATTTCCTGAAGTAATCTTCGTAATAACTAGCAAACTAAAGATCATGTACATCCACTGCACACATAATCTGAAATAACAACTCATATTTCTCGCATCAAATGACATCAAAACGCATTTTAATGGCCAAACTAACTTTAAAATAGGCATTTTCCACCGAGAATAAAACGAAGTTCGGCCATGTTTTTTTTTTCTGCAGGGAGAAATTTGAAGATCACGTGACATAGACGCCAGCCATTGGAATGAATGGTGAACAAAAACGGGGTTTGTCAAACAGAGCACATGGTGTAGTCCAAACGATAGCTGGGATTCTGGGTAGTGTAGTGTCTTCTGCCATCCTTTACTCCGACAACATTTGTTTCTCCAAATCGAAGGGGAAAAATACAAAAGCATTGCACACAATTTAAACCAATCAATGTTGTGTAAGGATAATCTGGAGTTTGTTAGTCGATGAGTAGTGCAGATATCACTGTAAAATCAATCGACAGTAAGGGGAATACTTACATCCGGGTGTACAATTCTCCGTTATCCAATGAGAATGGACGCTCACATCACCTTAAAGGTAAGGGCAGCCGACACAAACGAATGCCGTGCTTCCATGAGCGTCATTACCAGTAGAAATACATTGCTTTTAAAATCGTGCTGTGCAACACGAAGAAAAGGGGAAAATCGTGTTGGTGAACACGAATCAATAGATTAAAAATCGTGTTGGTGAACACGAAATGCCATGAGACTGGGTTGGGTAACCACAGGCATAGTCAAATCAGCTGGTCTGAAATCTCCCGGATTTAATGAATCTGCCAGAAGTTGAGCATTCGAGGGAGTGATTATCCAGGCCTGAAACGTATTGGTTTGTTCCAGTGTGGAACTAAGAAACATTATTGCATATTTTATTGTCCTACTGTTATTTGAAACTCTGTGTCCGTGAATTGGTGCCTGTGGTACATTTGTAAAAAGGTATTTTGTTACCGTTGATACTTTTGAAATGTTCCCAGTAATATCAAACTAGCTTTGCGTAGCTAGATATGTCATGTCAGTCATTAATACTACAACAAAATGTAACTTTGAGAGCACTCCCTGGTTACGCTTTTGCCCAGTGAGGCGGGACTGCTCTCTCCATAGCAACACATAAATTGACATCTACAAAGTGATATCAATGAAAGAATACTTGTTTTCATAGGTATTCACTGGTTTTAATTGGACAAAACTAGCCTATAGGCCTTATAGCAGTAATTTACTCTTATAGCAGAGAAAGCACAATTGAACACATTTAACAGAATGAAAAACAAAGCAACTCTTTATCATAAATGGACTGACATAGAAGTTATAGTGATGTTTTAAAGAGAGTCCTTTGCTTACAAACCCCTTCTCATAATGATTGAGTGATACTGAATTACTAGAACTGAATATGATTATATTCCTTGTAAATGTTTCATTTTTCGACTCGATATATTAACTATTAACATTATATCTTGTTCTATTTCTTAAGCTTCAGAATTTATTTTGAGTGTTCTATCTATTTTAGCTTTCTGACCAGGGTTAATCTATTATCTACTGCTCTCAACAACTCTACAATGAAACGATTTGGTGGAAATTATTGCAAGGAACTGGTCAAGGAGTTGTCCTTCCGAGTCTTTAATCATCTTTTGCAAAATAGGCAGAAAGAAAACAGAGAGCAATGTCTCTACAGCCAAGTGCAACTACTCGGACTGAAGAGTCTGCTTTTATACATTTCAATGATGCTCAGTCATGAGAAAATAGACTCTGTCAAAGGACAAAAGACCCATGACCATCTAAGGGACAATATCTCAGCTACATTGATATACTATCTGTTGGCATGGCTTACAGGAGGTTTATATTTATTTATATTATTCACAAGATATTCTGTTATTTAGTAATCATCATTTCTAATACAATTGCAGGGCATGTACTTCTTTCTGCTAACAAACCCATAATGCAATGATCCACTTTACGAATGCTAAACTACCACAGAGCAACTCTACAACTGTCAGTGATGATTTATAAATGTATTATAGGATGAGAATCTGTACAGCGATTTGTAGATAGCACTTGTCTCTACGGTAACCACAGGCATAGCCAAATCAGCTGGTCTGAAATCTCCCGGATTTAATTAATCTGCCAGCAGTTGAGCATAGGTGATGGTTCGACAGCGTGATTATCCAGGCCTGAAACGTATTGGTTTGTTCCAGTGTGGAACTAAGAAACATTATTGCATATTTTATTGTCCTACTGTTATTTGAAACTCTGTGTCTGTGAATTGGTGCCTGTGGTACATTTGTAAAAAGGCCTTTTGTTACCGTTGATACTTTTGAAATGTTCCCAGTAATATCAAACTAGCTTTGCGTAGCTAGATATGTCATGTCAGTCATTAATACTGACAATGGTCAGCGGAAAACAAGGTCAGAGTACAACAAAATTTAACTTTGAGAGCACCCCCTGGTTACGCTTTTGCCCAGTCAGGCGGGACTGCTCTCTCCATAGCAACAAATAAGTTGACATCTACAAAGTGATATCAATGAATAACAAATAGAAATAATACTTGTTTTCATAGGTATTCACTGGTTTTAATTGGACAAAACTAACCTTTAGGCCTTATAGCAGTAATTTACTCTTATAGCAGAGAAAACACAATTGAACACATTTAACAGAATGAAAAACAAAGCAACTCTTTATCATAAATGGACTGACATAGAAGTTATAGTGATGTTTTAAAGAGAGTCCTTTGCTTACAAACCCCTTCTCATAATGATTGAGTGATACTGAATTACTAGAACTGAATATGATTATATTCCTTGTAAATGTTTCATTTTTCGACTCGATATATTAACATTATATCTTGTTCTATTTCTTCAGCTTCAGAATTTATTTTGAGTGTTCTATCTATTTTAGCTTTCTGACCAGGGTTAATCTATTATCTACTGCTCTCAACAACTCTACAATGAAACGATTTGGTGGAAATTATTGCAAGGAACTGGTCAAGGAGTTGTCCTTCCGAGTCTTTAATCATCTTTTGCAAAATAGGCAGAAAGAAAACAGAGAGCAATGTCTCTACAGCCAAGTGCAACTACTCGGACTGAAGAGTCTGCTTTTATACATTTCACAGGCATAGCCAAATCAGCTGGTCTGCAATCTTCCGGATTTGTAATGAATCTGCCAGCAGTTGGTTCAATGGTGTGATTATCCAGGCCTGAAACATATTGGTTTGTTCCAGTGTGGAACTAAGAAACATTATTGCATATTTTATTGTCCTACTGTTATTTGAAACTCCGTGTCTGTGAATTGGTGCCTGTGGTACATTTGTAAAAAGTGTGTTTGTCTTATTATGTTTGCTTCTTTGAGTCTGCATTCTTGCAGTGCATTTGTCTCTCCTACTGATTCTTTCTCTCTGTGCATGTGCCTGACAGATACAGATGTAATTAAAGATGCTCTGGTCTCCCTGTCTTTACTGTTTGTGTCTGCGTATCAGGGAGTTGGTGTCGTCTGTCTGTATTTATTTGGCCACCCTTCTGCTCCCAGGCGGCAGCCATTCAATATAGAATCTTAAACTCCTCCAGCCTGGGGTTTACCTTTACCTCTTCTTCTTTTAGCTCCACAATAAATTCACTTTACCTCTTCTGCAAAGACTCAAGATTGTTCTTATTTGTTCTGCCGCAGTAAGCATGACAATGGCTTGGCTGATTGCCATTGAGCCTGTAGACTTTTAGTTTTAAAAAACCTGGGTGACCTGGTCGTGCATGGCATGTTAGTGCTTAAGTAGTTTTATGATGACAGCCAAACAGCACAAAAGTCAGCTATAAAGAGAAGAATATAGAACATTTTTGTTTGTGCTTTTTTCTTTGTGTTTGCAAGCACACTTATGAATGTCACGCCAGGGGGCTTCACCAATGGTTCAGTAATCTCTGCAACCTGATCCCTCCCGACATGGTGAATCAGCTCCGTGGAGACCTGACCGTCATTCAGAACAGCCTCCCTGAGGTCGGACCCTCACAACAACAGCACACACTCATCCTCTTATCTGCACACAGCTACAGTGTGTGCCAACGTTATGATAACCTTACGATGGAGCTCACTGTGTTCTAACGAGCACAAACTGACTGTACCTGATAGGCCAAGACCTGATGGTGACCCAGGATAGTAGTATCCAGATTATTTTTTATCAAATATTCTTCTTAGTAGTAGAAGATTGTAGTGTTAGGAACAGGCTGTGTTACAGTTTGACTACTTGATAGGACATTTAGGAAATATAATTATTCTTTATGAATAACAATATCTTTAAACAGGAAGCTGGATCCAGGAGCTTTGCTTAGTTTACTGGAGATTGGGATAGCGGCTTTCGGCAGACTCATATGGAAGAAAAGAGTCCTTATTATAAAGATTTAAAATGAGGTATAACATGACAATTGAGGTGATTTACAGGTGCTGGTTGGCAGATATTATTATCTTTCTTCAGAGCAAGCTTTCCAGTCTTTATGTGAACCTATATTACAATCGTGTGGATCAAGTTTTAATAATAATCCAACAGATGGAAGCCTTTTATTTGATCCTCTCAGCTAACTCTCTGTAAGAAAGAGAATACAAAACATCAAACGCTCTCCCAAAACAACCGACAGTGGATTTTTTATTTCATTTCCCCATTTTTAAGGTGGAGGCCCCTTGCCTGAGGAAATATATTCATAGATAAAGGTAGTATAGTGCTTGTTGAGATGATGAGTCATGACATTTTGAGGTGATGTTCCTCTTTTACAGACGTTTCAGGGCTGACAATGTCCTCCCTGATATTCCCCATGCTGATGTTTCAGATCAACTATGTCCTTGACTGAGAACATAACAATTACTCTGTAGCCTCGAGAGGGACATTTTCCAAGAAGACCTTACTTAATATGCAGTACATTCTAGTTATTATCACACCATGCATAGCTCTGACACATTATGGCAACCAAGACCTATTAAACTACAACACATATGTTGTAGTTTAATAGGTTTAAGCTGAATGTATATTAATTACTGTTTAACACAGACGAAAAAGCTTTATTGTTTTCGGGAAAGTTAACCCTCGAGCTAATTTGTTAAGTTGAATAATTCATACGTTTGTCCTCACCTATTCTCATGTAATTTTAAAAGTGAAAACATAGGCTACAATTTGAAAATAGGAATAAGTATATGAGCTAAGCAGTTAAACAGGGTTATACTAGATCGAAGTGAGGGACTGAAATTACTTATCAAGGACCCATACATTACAATTCTAGTTCATTTACACTTCGGTTTCTCTTTTTGTCAATCAACAGGCACTTGAACAGGTTAACAGGCCTGAGCAGATGCAGGCTGCATTCATTGAAAAAATAATGCCAACCCCTGATTGAACATTTTATTTTATTATAAAATGCCGCTTCTTGCCTTTGTTAAAGCGTATGCATTGCCCCTTGACTCTGCTCCCCTAATGTAGCTGGTAGTATGATACTCATTGAGAGATGATGATAAGAGGGTTGTTACAGGAAGGGAAGACAAAGGATTCATAGGGGAAAATTACGGGGAGATAGAGGACCAAAAAACAGAGATAAAATAAAGTGGATGTCACTGATCTGGGTTTTCAATGTCCTTGGAAAACAGTGAATTCCCTAATGAAAGCATTCAGCTAGAGAGACCACCGTTGGAGACGTCTGTGAGGTTTTAAGCCTGAACAATTCAAAGATCATATTTCCAATGACAGAATGAGAAATCACATGAATATGTCTCTGCATTGTAGTGAGTCTCTGACAGCTCCGTACTGCTTCAGCCCACCTAATAACAAGGTGTGGGAAAGATTTATTTAACCTTTATTCCTGCAGCAATTTACTGGGTGTGAATGCCTTTTTTCTGATGTATGGTGCTGACTGGTGCAAACACATTGTTATAGTGAAGGTCACAGGGCAACACTGATAGCACAAGTATTACAAAATGACCACTGATCCTTTTCTCAAAGGATGAGCAGGGTTAGGAGGTAAAGGCTTTACACGTCAGAATTTCCCAGAGCACACTTTGACCTTGTTTTTAAACCTCTTTTACCTCCATTAGCTTTAGGTTTGGTTATTTCACGGTAAGAAAATTGTTCCTAAGGACAAATCTGCCTCAAGTAAGAAAGCCTGAACAATAGCTGTAGCTCCAGCAACACTGCTAATTCACTTCCACTGGATTTAAATGTTAATGATAGTGGGCATTCAGTACAAAACAACAACTAGAATGTTACATATCAGCACTGGGACAAGTGCATATTCTTTGTTGGGTGCTGCTGCACATCCTGGCCTCAAAACACACACTTTGTTTTTTAGTTTCAGCATCAGCAGATAGTTACAAAAAAGTGCTTAAAATCCTATTTATACAATTATGCCATGTTTCAAAAGTGTATTAAAGAAGATGAAACATAAGATCTGTTCTGGGTTTAAGAGACTCCAGCAAGTATGAGAAAATGCAAAGGTTGTTCATAAGCTTCATATATGTGATTAATGTTCAGGGACCTTTTAAAGTAGTATTTAAAGATCCCTGAAAAATTCCCCCCCAAAAATATTTTAGGCTAAATAAATTGTTTCTAATATGTTTTTTGTACAGACTGCATTGGAGTTTGTGTGGCCCGAAACAAGTCAGAGGTAAAGCCAATGTCAACCAAGCACGAGTGTTAAATATGAAATAGGGCTTTGACTCTCGCCTGACTTGACCTATATTTTCGAGCCAAGGGCATTTTGTCTGCTGCCCCACACATGAATATCAGCATGCATAGCTCTCCCTGCCCACCCATCACTTTCGAAGGCTGTTTTTGTTCGTTGTTGCGATAAGTGACAGAACTGCATTTTAAATGGACAGTGGGTTGAAAGGGAGGCATGGTGGTTTGAGCGGTGGGCCTGTCCAGTGAGCGGTGGTATTTGTGTGAGGGAGGAGCAGGGAGTTTGCTCTACTGCCAGCTGAGGAGAATAACAATGACTCCAGGCATAATCAGTTGTACACAGCCATGGCTCGCTGTGCTTTGATTTGAGACGGTTTCAAGAACAGCAACAAAACACATACACATGGCTTGAATATAAGGACATGGATGTATAGTATACAACAAAAACAGAAAAACCTGACAAAAAAAATGAATCCAGCACTGCAAAGCACAGGCATATGTAATATTCTTCTTTGATGTGATACAGCTGTAAAGACTAAACCTGGCCAATGACAAATATTTTAGACTGGTGTAGTTTGGCTGAAGTCAGTTTTGAAGTTATTGATTACTGATAAATGTTTATGTAAAAATAGGTAGATTGTTAGGATCACCATTTTCAAAAGATGCTTGAAGCTGTATATAAATAATCAGGGCTATAGATGTTAGTGTGTTACATTCAGGTGTTCTGCCATTACCGTGTTACGCAAAGGCAACTCGAGTCATTACATGGGATTGTATTTTGTTTCCCCAGTAAAAATGTAATGTACTACGTGTATAGAAAAATGGTGCCCTCTGTTTAAATAAACAGTGACACTCAAACATGTAGACAGTAAAAGGACAGTGGTGTCAATTTAGTTTAGGTTTACTATCTAAGTAATATAGCTGAATCATATGAAATAATTGGATTTTTTTGCCCAGTTGCCACCAATTTGCTGGGGATGTATTTGCATTTACACTGTCTTCTTTTTTTGCCATTACAGAGTACAGGTACTATGTAATGAAATGGTTTCTCTGCATTTGACCCATCCTAGTACCTAGTGCCTTGCTCAGGGACACCTCAGTAGCACTTGGTCTTGTCGGGACTTGAACTGGTGACCATCCAGTTGCCAAGCCAAGTCCCTATGGACTTCGCCACCACCACACACTTCTGGTGAAGATGCAGGTGCAAATGCAGTTTGAGCAATTGAGCATTGGATTGACCTCCAATACCATTTTGTGCAAGGAGAAACCTCCCTATGTTTATGTCGACATAAACACAGACCTACTCCGAGAGATATTAACCGTAGCATCGGATACAGAAAGGCACCAAGAGGAATCTGAATAGTTGACATGCAAACCCTTTGGATAAATGTCAAAAGCTGTAAAACATCTCTGCCTGCCTGCTAAAGAAAAGTCACTCAATGCCTCTTCTTATTCACACTTCCTTCCTGTACTCTACGTCTGATTTAAAACGTAGTGAAGATGAAGGCTCTTATGATCTGAATACGCAATAAGACTGTGCATTTGAAACACTGACTGCTGATTTTTCAATTCATCCTGCAGAGTCTAATGTAATGTTTTTGTTATGCGTTTTAGGTTTCCTCACACATTTTGTTGAGCAAAGCAAGGCCTCAAAGTCAAACATGCACACTAGCTGATTCTCCTCTGTTTCTTTGTGTTTACATTGATCTTGAAATGTACCCGCCACTAAAGGACTCTTATCTATTTGATTTGCATTGTAAACTCACAGTACAGCTCAAACCTTTATCTTTAGTTTGTCATCTTGACAGAAAACAGTTAAACGGATTTCGTTGTATCATGAAATACAATGTGATGCTACACGGTGCAGGTGGAGGTTAAACTATCTGGCTGACTACAGAACACTACACAGCTTTTTAAATGCACAAGCAGCATTTAGAAAAAGATGCATGGAGGACTGGACCTCGCATGCCAACCGGCATTAGTCAGCAACCCTGTCAGCTATGTGTGAGGTGTGAGGAGTGTGTGTGTGTGTGTGTGTGTGTGTGTGTGTGTGTGTGTGTGTGTGTGTTGTGTGTGTGTGTGTGTGTGTGTGTGTGTGTGTGTGTGTGTGTGTGTGTGTGTGTGTGCGTGCGTGCGTGCGTGCGTGCGTGCGTGTGTTTGTGTGTGTGTGTGTGTGAATTGACTTTCTATCTAAATCCCTATATCATGGCCTTTTAGGTTTATATAGCAATAAAATGGAAAGTAATCATCCTAATCCTGGATTCCTTTCCTCCCAAAAAGTATTTGGTTGCAAAGTTTTGGAGACGTAGATGCAAAACCGATCTCATTTGTCCTTTGCAGGACCTGACGAGGCATATTTAACAGAAAAACTATCCATCAACCCTGTGATACAAAATACATTTGAGATCATGGGAGAGTAAAAATCTGAAAAATGCAGATGTGCTAAGATTTTTGACAGAAAGACTATGGTGAGAAGTGTTACAGGAATGTAGATGAAAGTATTTTTCAATTACTGAAAAATAAATGTATATCAATGGGCATATTTTTGGACTTATTACAAAAACCGGGCAAGGGGACATACGGTGCTGATGTTTTTGTTTTGAGACAGACAGATTTGTATGTTGCATAGGAGCAATATAAAATGTATTACTGCTGCTCCTGGTTAGGGTTAAGTTCTCTTTTCTTCTTAATTTTTTCACTTCCCTTCTCTCTATTTGAGTTAAACATAAGATAAAATAGGATAAGATAAGATAAACCCTCATTGATCCCCATACGGAAATGCAGGTGTTTTAGCAGCAACAACAATAAGGTCAAGTTGAATTCAACACGTTTTAAAGTTGTAGAATGCTTCAGGCTCATTAGCAATCCGGGCAACCAATCTTTTTTACCTGATTCAACTTTCTTAATTGAAATTAAGAAAATCCTGAGATCACCCAAAACCATTTTGGACACTAACAGACATGTTGGCCTGTTTGCATTTCAAATGAACAAAGGTTATACAACTCTTCTTTTTACATCTACCTGGAGTGTTTCTAACAGCTTTACCACAGGTTTGGACTCTCTTCTGCACCACTTAGTGATGAATTATCCCAGAATAGTCCAAAGCTGCCACACTCCACTAGTCATGAGCCATGATGCAAGTGCTGTATAGGTGGTGGCAGGCTGCACTGCGCTCACTGTGAGACCCAGCCCTGCTCAAACAGCTCAGGCATCTTCACAGAGAACAAGACCCAATTATGGATCACAGTCTGTGTTATGGGCTGCCAGCATCATGAGAGAAAGTGGATGCTGAGCTGGTCATATGGCCTGGTACCAGGGAGCAGGGCTACACTCTCACTGACTGGCTGAGCAATGCAAAAGTGCACATTTCAAAGCACTGTTAATCATTTTTGATTGGTTTGGTTAATATAACCCATTACAGGTTAACGTTGGTGTGAAATTACAGCCTGGAAGTGCTTCAGATTTGTATCAGTCAATATTTCACTTCAAACTTAACGACTATAGCAGAAGCTAGTCGAGCAAAGTTATAGGATGATTTTTGGTTCAGAAAGCTCTACTGTTATATCGGCAAACATTTGTGATGAAAATAGTTTTTTTTCCCCACTTAAAATCAAACTGTTCTACTTTTTCAGATCAGAAGACGCAGACCCACACCTGCCACTTTAGTGGCATCCAGTGATCAATCATCACCTGGTAAGGTACACACGCATGCAAGCACACCCCCCCCCCCCCCCCCTCAGTAAGGTCTTTGTATTGATTTGCATTCTATATCTCAAAGCCTGGATCACATCTTTTTATTTGGATATCATCCGTTTTGGATTTCTGTTCTCAGTTACTTGCTACAATCTGAGGACATGGTCGAATTGATAAAGTCTTATTTTTTCCAAATGATCAAAGGTTTAAATCAAACCTACTGGTGAGTGAGCATACAGACAGAATAACAAATATATTCTTAACCAAGCACCACACAACAACAAGTTAGCCACAATATGCTTCACAATATTTCAGACATTTCTATTTCTTATTTGTATTTCTGTGATGCAGCATCTGAAGTCGTTTGCAGAAAATGAACTCTCCTGCTGCATTAGAGCAACAAAAACAGCTGTATGTGTGTGTGTCCTCTCATGGGATTTTAATGATCAAACACAAACGTGCCCCTCTCAAGATGTATCTTCTCTTGTGAGTGATCCGGTGGTTCCGTGCTTCTCTGCCTGCCGCTGCTGTGCTTTGCCATGAGTGTGTAATGTGACCCAAATTAATAGAAGATAAGCTGCTGAGATAAGGCGGTGAGTGTACATTTCCCAAGGTGAGAAAACAGATGGTATTTTTTATGACTTACTGAAAATTTGAAGCATTCTTGAGCATACCAGCAAAGACGGCTTAATATATAACTCACAGCATTTTATCTCTGAGAGTTGAGTGTTATTTTATCTTGAAAACAACTGTCCTTCTAATTGGGTGTGATTATTTCCTGGGATCTGTTCGCTTAATGTGTGTCTCTGCGTGTGAGTGTGACTACATGTGTCTGTGATTGATTCAGTAATTGGACTCTGAGCATGTGGAGTGTCTCACAGTCAACCTTGATCTCTGCATTAAAGTGCAGAGAACACCCTCAACAATCCTGCCTGCTTAGTAGTAAGTAGTAAGAGAGAAAAGAAGAAGAGACTTACAGTAAGATACATTAGCATTAAGTAGAGATCTATTTGAAGTGAAGGCATTGGAAAAAATAAACTGAGAAAAAGTATAGAAGATTACAAGAAAAGAGGATGTTTATTTTAATAATATATATATTAGGTCATATTCATTTTACACGAGGTTTAAACTTAACCCTGTCCCTTATTTGTTGTTGTTTTGTGTTCTGTCTGAAAATAAATGATGAATCTTGAGTGCGTCTCAAAAAAGCCATGCCATGGAAATATTCTGAAGACAAAAACAATCAAGCATCAAATCTGAAACAGAGATCGACCAGAGACCCAGACAGTGTGAGAGAGAAGGGGGATTGGGAGGAAGAGTTCATGATGATGATGAGGGAGATGATGAGGGAGATGAGCTGTGCTGGTGCGGTAATGGTGTGCTCCACATGAGACAGAGCCCTGCCGATTGCTCTGTCCTGTGCACTGTGAACCCTAATAGCATATCTGAGTAAAGCAACAGATGTACAGGCAACTTAAAAGCAGGCTGTGGGCTTAATAATGAGGAATCAGAAATAGTTAGAATTGGTCTGATTTGATCTTCCCTAAAGAGGAAAAGTCAGGTCTTC
Source organism: Gymnodraco acuticeps (assembly GCF_902827175.1). NCBI lineage: Eukaryota > Metazoa > Chordata > Actinopteri > Perciformes > Bathydraconidae > Gymnodraco > Gymnodraco acuticeps. The sequence continues at coordinate 731,365 of NW_022991632.1, forward strand.
AAGATAAAAAAACACTTTTTAAAAGGTATTTTATTATACAACCTGAAACATGACGAGCCTCTGTTTTGGTATTTGCATTTCCTGATGAGCTGCAGCAGTGCACCACACGTGAACTACTAATGGCTCAGAAAACTATCACGTTAAGTTGTGTTCTTACAGTGAGACGCTTCATCTCTACAGCAGCAGCAGCAGCAGCAGCAGCAGCAGCAGCAGCTCTGTGGGGGGGGGGCGAGCACGGCCATCTGAAACACTTTGGCATATAAAGAATTGAAGTAGATGTTACATTATTGCAAATAGCGTCGACATTGGCATTGATACATGTAGGGAAAAAAACGATGTTTTACACTAAATGTATGATGAAAGTGTTCATTTATTTTCAAATGTATGCTGCATTGGTTATATCTGATTTTCTTCTGCCAAGCAAACTGCTGTCTCATCTTTCTAAATCTTTAAGTAACTTTAATGTACATGTGCAAGACTGCAGGACTGAAAATATAAATTGACACCATGCTTCAGGCAGCCAAATTAGAGCGCCTTGGCTGAATAAGGAGTCAGAAGAGTGTCTCTGTTCTCATCTGGCTTTGTGTCAGACAGCCAGTCCGCTGGGAGTTGCAGTGATAGACTCATCACTGCTGGAACAGCCTCTTTTCTCTCATTGTGCAGCACAGATGGGCTCGATAAACAAAGAAAACAATCTGAAAATCTTCCGTGTGAAAGCCCAATTTAATGTTTGTGACCCAAATGATATTTCAAGTATGTTATCTACTCTGCTCCTGTTACTACTACTCTCAGTTGTAACAAAGTCTGTTTTTTAAATGAAAGAACAGCTGCTTACTGTAATAAGCTGTTATGTCCCTATCTGGAGTATTTTGATCCAAATTCATTATTAGGGTCAAAACACCTTGTACTTTAATTACAATACTCTCTTACTCGGTGGTATTTAAAAGCCTCATAAAACTGCAGATAAAACTGCTACCATTACAGGAGGGGAACGGGTTTTGCTATATATTATTCATACAAGAAGATACAATAAAAAACCAACACAATTATTAGCTAATGATCTGTTAATGTCAAAAACAGATTAAAGCAATGAAAAAAGTGAAGTTTAAACTACAACTTAATACGCTAACAATAATCACTACACAACAATGGCATGTATTCAATAACATATATCCTATACCTACTCTAAAGAATATTATGCATATACTTGATACACATGCATCTTTTCATATACAGAAACACTTAATTTTTTATTTAAAATGAAAGTGTACTATCATTTTTTTCCTTTGTTTATTAGTAAGAATTCATGTCCCATCATCATCATTCCATAAGTTTACCCCATTTAGTGTAATGCTTTTTAAACACATACTTACACGTTTAAATTATGCTGTCTTTTTGCAAATAACTAACTTTGGCACTCCTTGCGAGAAACTCTAATTTCAGAGTTATATAGTTTGGCAGCTGGTGTCAAATACCAGATAACAAGTCTTAAACTTGACTCTGTAACTTGAAGGATAGTCTAATAATGGCCCATTTCCCGGGATTGATTTGAACCAAGATGTATGAACTCCCGGGAGATGCTGAACATAAGATTCAGTTTCGAGCATTGCGGCGCGAAGAGATTAATCCCTCTTGAAATTAACGACTTTAGTGTTAGGGTTTAATATACCGCTGGGTTTGTGTTTGGTGCAGAGAGAGAGAGAGAGAGAGAGAGAGAGAGAGAGAGAGAGAGAGAGAGAGAGAGAGAGAGAGAGAGAGAGAGAGAGAGAGAGAGAGAGAAACAAGCACATCACTGGCATTTCGAACAGCCTTGCACATACTTTTAAGTAGAAATAATATATGCACACACACACTCACACACTCACAGTGCCTTCCTAGTGCCTGGGGATGCATAGGTTGCCAAGCAACACGGTTATGTCCTAGAAAAAAAGTTACGAGGCTGAAAAGGCAGAGTTGGCTGCAGGTTCAACGCATCACTACTGATCGCGGTTAATGGTTTCACTGTAATCCAGTAAACTGTCTTTATGTTTCTATTTTAGTCCTCTCTCATATAGTGAACACAGAGTCCTGTTTCACATATCGACTACGGATGATAAATCTTTATCCAGTGGGAGTCACATGAGCTTTACGTGGGTGAAGCATCATGTGGGAGTTTCCTTCTTTAGCTAAAAAAGTACATGATTGCTTTAACATGCAGTGCAGTTTATCGGTAAACCTAGCCAAAATGAATGCAGACATACTGCCAAAAAACAGTATTGCAATACATAGAGAGTATTTTTTAGCCTATCTCAGTGATATAAATAGGCTGGACAAAATAATAGAAACACTTACAACGTGACATGAAGGTACTGTTGTATTTGTTTTGGCCAAGTGTACCTAAACACTGCCAACTGACTGTAAATCAAATAAGCCCCAGACTGTATTTCAGTATGCTACACACCTACTCTGCCATTGGGAGTTTGGGATAAACACTGTATTACTGTTTAATCATCAGCAGTTAGCTGCATGAGGAGGTTTAAAAAGATGAGTGGATTAGCATCCTCTTTGTTTGCAAACAAAAAGAGTAAGTTGTCACTCATCTAAGTGCTGAGTATGAAAAAATACATAATTCTGCCCACCATGCTTGATAAGATATGAGAAAACACTTAGTGCAGTGTGTCAGAAAACCATCTGGCCAGAGGTCACCTTCGCTCTCTGGAGACACAGCAGCTACACTGACATACTGAACAGGTCAACTGTGCTATTATTCACATTATTCAGTCTGCCCAATATCAACCTGTTTATTCAGTTTTTGCTTTAAATCCCCTATTTTTTGTGTTTTATTGTTTTAATAATAATAATAATAATAATCCTTATATTTATTATAGCGCTTTATCAAAGACTCTCAAAGCGCTTTACAAATACACATTACACATACAGATCATACATGTAATGGTCATCTACTGTGGACAATACCCACAGGAGCAAATTCGGGTGAAGTGTCTTGCCCAAGGACACAACGGCCTGACGCAGTGGGGCGGGAGTGGGTTTCGAACTGGAGTTCCCCAACGCCCCCTTGATCTGATGATCAAACGCACAGAACACTGCGTCACCCGTTTAAGTACTTAACAGATTGTTTGCTCTCTTGCAGAAATCGATGAAGATCGTCTCCCAAACCAGTTGTACAAGGTAATTTAATTTAGTTATTTTTGTCTTGTCCTTTTTTAACTTAGTTCACTGTGTATTGAAATAATCTCCTTCATTTTAGTGCTCTCTGTCAGCTGATATAACACATTGATGTTTTACAGGCAGCCTTGTTGAACTCCCCTCGACAACGGAGAAAAGGGCAAAAGGGAAACCCTACCATGAAAGGTAGAGTCGGTCATCTAGCTTTATGTGTGATGTTGACATTTTATGTGTTCAATCTCAATAAATATAGAAACCTGGTTAGAAAACGGTGGTGATGATTAAGGCAGCTGTCTTTATTCAGAATACTAAAGTCACGCATGTCAGGTCAAATTGAGCATATGTTCAAATTAAAAATAAAACTTGGAAGAGACATCTTGAATAAAAATATGATGAATCCAAATTATATAACCAGCTGGAAAATCCTAAAAAAATATAAAGCGAAAAACCAAAAGTCATACGTAATGCAGTGTCAATAGTATTTTAAGAAAAACGTTTTATAAAGGCCAACCTATCTTTAATGGGACAAAGCTAGTGTGTCCAATAAGAGTCTAAGTATCAGATGTCAGGAAATGTAAACTTATTAGGAGAAGCTGAGCTAATGGAAGTCTGGTTTACCCTGAGTGTCCGATTTCTACCTCAAGCCAATTAGAGCTTCAATTGCCTAGGCAAGGACTCATTGTCCCCTATCGCCTAACAAGAATATGTCCAAATGTTCATGTCTTTAACTAAACAAGTGGGCCTGTTTGAGATTAGGACATTTGATACCCTGCCCACCTAAAGCAAACCCGAAGTACAAACTAAAGAAAAGCACAAAGCCGGATAAGAGATGAACTACTGGAATAAAATCTGTAGGCCGTTTGCAAATATTATCTTCAGTATCAATTTCCAATTAAGTACAAATACAGAATGTAATAATTCATGCAGGACTGCAGAAAGATAAGTTCAAACAAACAACAGAAGCAAAGGAATAATGAATAAATCTGAAGCGCTAAAATGTTAATTTATTTATTAATTAACATTTCCAAGTGTGATGAGTCACTTCTTAGAGGAAATCAGGGTGATGATCATTTCACTTTAGTTTCACACAGTAGGGAGAATAACAAACTGTGGATGAATGAGGTACAAGAATGCAATTAAACTAATACAATCCCAACTCTGATGTATCTTTACCTGCCCCCACAGCTGGGTGTTGTTTAAACTTTGCTGGTTTATTCAAATGCTTAACCTATACAATATTTGGTTTAAGTGTTGGATTTCCACCTCCATCTCTCTTTCATGGTTACTGTTCATACCCCGTCTATTCCATGAGTTCCCTTCCCTCTTCATCCAGTTTCCTGTCTAGCTCCTTCTTCTACAAACATTTCCCAAATGATTTGGTGCTTTTCACTTTCAGTCTCCACTATTTCTTCCATCCACTCCTTAACCCTCTGATCTTCCCCTCTCCTTCCTGTATCAACGCTTTCCTCCCAACCAACTTGTATTTCCCTGATCTCTCACCTCTCTTATCTCCACGTCTCTCCTCACAGAGCTTCAGTTTATGGTGGAGCACCACCTGTACAGGCAGCAGCAGGGGGGGGGGGACGAGTGCTCCTCAGAGAGCTACCTGTCGGATCGTCCCAGCCCCGACTCATTCCCCCCCGGGGAGGAGCTCCCACATGACGATGAGGCCACTGCAGAGGCCACTGCAGAGGCCTTTGAGAAACTGCGCTGCCAAATGGAAGGTATGTTTGGAGTCTGTGAAGAAGAGGATTTCATTTGCAACTGTCTACTCAGCAATACATCTCCTTAAACCAAATACAATAATGGCTTACTCTCAAAAGACACTGCAACTTACAATTTAGCTGGGTTGGAGGAAGTACTAGGTTCCAATACAACAATGTTGAAATACCACATTACAAAGTCCTGCAAAAATAAGCTTACAAGAAGAGATGTAAAATAAAAAGTATTAAAAGATTGACATAGATGTTGATGATACAATGAAAGAGAGCAGATGGAAGGCGAGGAAAGAGGGAGAAAAAGCTTAGTGAAATATTTTAAGGTAAATGGATGAAACCAAATACAGCTTATACATTTTAAGGTTGTAAAAAGAGGAAAAAAAAGAGGAGAATCAAAAGAAGTTAAACAAAGGTTTCTGGGAAATGGAAAGGAACACTTATGCTTATTCGCTTTCTGGCAGAACATTGGATCAACACCACACACCAACTTTTACATGCTAAATTATGAAGCTACGGCCAACAGCCCACTGTCTTATCTTTACATAAAGACATATCAGAAACAATTACAAGAACAATCCAACCAAGAACCTAAAAAGCTCACAATTGAAGTTTTTTTAAATTTGTTTTATCCACAAAAAAATGGGTACCACTTTACAATAAGACTACCCTTATAAAGGATTCATAAAGGGTTTATAATTAGTTTATGAATTATGTTGTAAACACTTTATTAATCATTAAGAACCATTTATAAACCAGTTCTAACATAGTGTGTTACATCAACACAGGCTCACTATTTGGCTAGATGACTAAGCCTTATATTGGCTACTTAGCGAGAATCAACTCAGTGAGCAACAGATACCAAGGATGCTGGCTGATGAAGGCCATTTCTCAATGTCGAGTAAACCTAAAAACCTAACCGAAGAAGACGAAGTAAGCTAGGTAGCCAATATAAGGCTTAGCAGTACAGATAAATGTGGGCTCACTATTCGGCAAGCAACCGGTCACAGTTGGCCTGTTTATCTCATGTCATATAAAAGCTTATTAATAATCAGTAAAATGGCAAAGCCAGCATTACTTGAATGTGCGTGTTTGACATTTTTATACTTTTTGTGCAGATTAAAGAAATAACATTATGTTATTAAATGCCAGAGGAGCTGGTGCATGGACCTTTGTTGCTTTGCGAGCTATTTCCCCCCATGTTTTATGTTTATGCTAAGCTAAGCAAATCGACTGCAGTTCATTTTTAGCATGCAGACATACAGTATCAAAGCTCTGCCAGAAAGTGAATAATTCCTTTAATGATTACACTAAGATGGTTCAAAGGGCTGTCTTGGCAGGAACTGTCTTTTCACTTTGCCAAACACTTCAGCAGCTGATGGGGAAAAAAGAGCATCAGCTTTTTTAGCTTAGGCCAAATAATTCACTTTAATGGCAGGTCAGAGAGGACAGCACATACTGCACACACATTCAGTAATTACTCAGCACTAATGCATCATGAGGGCTGCCTTTCTGAAGTGCAAACATAATTTGTGTTAATGTTTTTATCTATTTTTATTTTTAAAAAACGCTCCATATAACAAGAGAACTAGGTTTTGTATGTCTTGCTTCATAGGTGCTAATATAGTTTCCCTGTACAGATAAAAAGGAGCAAAGGGGAAACTAGGGGAAACCATTAATGACCATTAACACTAGTCCATTGGAGTGGTGGTTTCACTTATAGACCAGCCTTTTAAATTCACTCGGCATGATTAAAAAAACGCAAAAGAAAAAGCAGTGAAGTTCATTACTTTAACATTATTTAACAGAAGATATTGGAGTATTCTATTCACACATCTGTATGGTGGAAAGTAAAGCTTTCTCTCTTCACCTTCAAGATGTCCTGTATTTGTATCTCTGTCCCCTGCAGAGTTCTCGAGGGAAAGTCTCTCAGAAGCTGCTGGGGGGCTCGAGTGCCCTCTCTCCAAGGAGAAGGAGGATTGTTGTTCCAGCCTTGCCAACGTAGCAGATCCCTCATCACAACACATCAACGTGCAAGCAGGTAGAGTAAAGAGCCACGTTTACACAGGAACAGTTTCCCTCAGGGGACTCTTCATCATCTGTTCACTAGGCAGGGTTTATACTTATATAGATATGTAAACAGTTCAATAGGCTTGGCTTGGTGTAATGTAATCACGGCTTGTCGACAAACATAGTGGCTTTGATCCACACTTCACAAAGCCCTGCTGTGGCTGAAATACCCCGGGAGGCAGCTCATACGGAAGTGGAAAAATGTGTTAGCGGGGACTGATTTACTGTAGATTTTGTTTGTTTATTGACTTCTTTCTCTCAATATATGTGGCCTATAAACAAGAAAATTAAGTTTGTTATATAACAAATGAGTGCGTAACACAGTCTTCATTCAACTAAAATGTTTGTACTATAAATCCCAGCCATAATTGTCGCCATAAATCTAAATTATAAATAATGACTAACACACAAGTCACTTCATAAATAAGATTGAATGCACGATATGACCCAAAGATCTGTCCAAGTTAAAGTGAAATGCCAAAAATACTTCCTTCTACTGTAAAGTCAAAATAAATTAGTAGTAGTAGTAGTAGTAGTAGTAGTAGTAGTAGTAGTAGTAGTAGTAGTAGTAGTAGTAGTAGTAGTAGTAGTAGTAGTAAAAACAAGAAAAGGAACGGAAAGTTTACTTTTCTCATAAATTGGAGAAACAACCATCCCTATTGTAGGTAGTAGTATATGAATATATTAAGACTTAATATATATATCATAAAGTCTTCATAAATAGTCATTGTTTAGCCGCAAGACTCCAATAGATCCCCCACATCAGCCACTTGTCTTTATCTTATTGCCCCTAAGTGTTTTATGTCTCTGTCTATTTTTGCAGACACAAAAGCAGCAGCACCCAGTGCGAGTCAGCCAGCAGAGGAGAAGACAAAGAAATGCAGCCTGGAGAAAAAGAAATAGAGCGGTCTTCTGCACAACACAAAGCTGCTCAGCCAGCCGACACAATGAGATTGTGTCTGCAGATCCACTCTCTAGATACATCAGGGCATCCATGTTCCTCTACAAGTTAGGCCTTAGTAACCACACCAAGAACAACAACAAAGGTTTCGAAAATTATTTTGTGTGACGTATTTAATTAAAATCTATTTGTTTTAGCTTCCCCTTCACTGAACTAAAACTAGCTTATTGTATCTAGTTAATTAGAAAGAGAGACTTTTGCAATCTCAGTCCAACATTCAATTTAATTAACTTCTACACTCACATGCATTATGTCCCCTTTAATGTTCAAATGCAACACCTTTTCTGTTTGCAATAATTTTTAGACCGTTTTTCATCATTATATGTGCCATGACTCCAGCAATTATTGTTACATTCAAAGCAATACAAATGTATTTGAACCTCATAAATAACTGGGACCGAAACCAAAACATTGAACATTCAACTGAAGTGATTTAGTGAGGTAGATGCTGAATCTCCAGTGAGTGGGTATAGGCAACATCTAGGTTGGTTGACAGTTTAATGAAAACATATTTACACATGTGTTCACAATACTGTATTGGACATCTACAAATACATTCTTTAAGGAACACTGGAATAAAATTGCATGTTATTTTTTCTGCTACAGCATGTAGAGCTGCAAAGATTGGTCAATGCACTGATTGACAGAAAATGTATGGGTAACTATTTTGATAAAAGGGTATTGATTGACTTTTTAAAAGAATAAATGCAGACTGCTGGTCCAACAATATAACTCAATTTGAACTATAGGGAATTTTGAGAGGCATTTTTCACTATTTTCTGACAATTCATAGATAAAGCCATTCATCATGAGAATGATCATCAGAAACATTGAGCCTTGTAACCCTAACAGCATTGCACATCTGCTTAGTTTCCTGTGCTTAATTAAAAGAAAACAGAAACCTGAATGGAGAACTTGATACTTTTGTATAAGTGTGTTGGAACCTGGTTGGAACACGGTTCATTCAACCATCCATTCAAGATGGGGACCTTGTTTCAATACAGCCGATCAAATCTCTTCATTTTAATCCGTATTTGCATAAAGCATTATCAACATAACCATAACGCACCCTGCAACACAAAACAACCACCAAAACCTTGAACTACATACAGTTTCCTGGAAAACTCCCCTGAACATACAAACGTAAATGCATGTCTGACCCTAAACCAGCAGCTTGTTGAATGAGCGACCAAACAAACATTCACAGTTGAAAAGAGCACTGCCATCGCTAGTTTGGAGGTTAGCATGCTAATAAGCCGCTCAGTTGCAGCACATTATACAGCATGTCAACTTACTTTCCTGCGAGAGTCTGTCAGATGCTGGTGTTGTCCTTGCAATGAAGCCTGGACGTTAATCTATCCATGGTTATTTTCCAGCACTGCTGCCTACAAGTCTGCCCATCACATGTAGGCTACCATTTGTTTACTTGGTGAGGTCACCTGCTACTGCTGACAATCACAAACACACACCCCCATCTAATTACATTACATTACATGTCACTTGTTAGATTGCAATTTGGGGTGAAGTGTCTTGCCCAGGGGCACAACGACATGCTGACTGCAGTGGGGTTTGAACCTGTGACCCTCTGATCCGAATACCAACGCTCAACCCACTGCACCACACGCCATCTAATGAGAGGTAAAGGACTTTATCTTATATTTCCCCCAAAGACCTTTGAAAAAAATTAACTATTTACTACACGACTAAAAAACTGAACTTGTTAACATTATTTCTGACTGCAAACAGGAATAAATACAAGTGATTCCCGTCAGACTTCCAAGGAGGACATATTAATCTATGCTAATATCCAATTAACAAAATATCTGGTTAAAGTAGCTATCACACTCCTAATACAAGACTTTTACCAGCAACTGTGTAGTGGTAAACTTCTAATAGCTTTGGACAGAGGGTTGAGTCTAGTCGAGGTTTTATTTTAACTTAGCATTATCAGTGAGCAAATTGTATCATCATATTTGACACTTTTTGGAGAAATGAGAACCTGGTCACAAAACACTTTCCTGCATGGCACTGAACGTAGAGTGACTTTATTTTTATTATATTTAATTTTTTTATTGTACTATTGTTTTGAACAGGTCATTTCAACAAATTGTAATTACCAGCATTCCCTTTTCATTCTAGTTTTTTATGAAACAAGAAAATTATAAAGTCATCACCAAACTCTTACATCCTACATGTATTTCATCAGTTATTTGTTAGCACATAGTGACATTATTATGTAGAATTTGTGACAATCCTTCCATGACATGGAACATAGAAAGAAAGAAAAACTGTTAACAAACAGTAAGCTAATGCCACCCTAGTATTGATCACAACAAGCCAATGATCACAATGACAAAATGATTTAAAAAGATGGTAAAAACATTCCTGTGCAAGTTATTTTCTTCTTCTGCAGTGTATTTATGTAATGATTTTTTCTGTTTTTGAATGGTAATAATGTAATATGTAATTGTTCCAATTTTACTTGAAATGATTGATGATTACATATGTAATCTACATTTGTTTGATACAATAAAATGTTTAAATTGGTGATTGGTGGTCTTTCTCATACTTATTTACTTATTTTGGTACAGTCCATGGATTTTGCATCCAGTCAAGTTAAGAGCATGCTTCAAATCCTCAGCTCACAAGTCACGAGTGTCAAAAGACCATATACCATGATCCGCTTTCTTATTAAAAAAAAAACATCAAAAAGAGATATGTTTGCGGAAAGTCTTTAAGAATATCAAGTTAAACTTACAGTGTCTCACATCACTGCACCACTGGTCATGTGTTTTACATTGACTGTATACTAAAAATAGACACTCTGACAATACATAATTCAGTGACTCAGAGTTGGGAGTTAAAAACACATACATTTTTCATACAGAGGGCTGGTTCTCACAAAAATATGTGTACACTGCTGAAAGGTAGGCTATATTGGACATCAGACCTTTACGAGGTTAATCACTTACATTGCACAGTTTTCCTCTGACAAGAGGATATGCTGCAGCGTGTCCTGACTGTCAAAGCAGAACGTTTAAGTTTTTATTAATTTTCTATGTCAAATTGAAAGGCACTTCTATATTGGCTCCAAATAAAGGCTATCATACATGCTTTGTTGCTTTTGTAGTGTGATACTACCTCATAGACAATATGGAAAGTGCAAGTTCAAAGTGACACTATTGGTCCATTTCACTGTTTTGCATTTATATATTACATTACATATCATTTTGTAATATAGCTAGAGGTGTTTGTGTGTTGGGGGTCGGGGTGCAAGTGTGTGTATGGGGTGTACATTAAACAGTGGTATCACACCTGTGTCTTTATTCCTTTTGGTGTTATTAATTTTACAGCCACACTTTTCATTTAAATGTGGAACATCTTCATCTGTCTGTACTGTCCTAAGATGAAAAAAGCTGAAGATGCAATTACAAATTGCCTAACTGACAATTGTTAAACAAGGTAAATGTTTTTGAAGCTGATCCCATTGGGGATCACTTTGCTCTACAGCTCCTCCAGCTGGGAGAGCAGAGCACTGGAGTTATGCCACACCAGGAATGTGAGAGAGGGGCGCTTGATAATACGGCATGAATTACAAAGTTAAAGAAGGGTCTTACTAAAAACTATTTTATCTTGCATAAGGTGAAGTATGAGATCAAGGCAATGGATGGATTTGGAACTTTATAGTCAAAAAGTCTTGATTCATGCTACATTTATTTGAAAAATATTGATCTCTCCCTTATTAGACCGCCACAATAATAGCAATGCAGAACAGGTTTTGGAAAGAGACTTTAAATACCCAAATATACTTGCAAAAACATGTCCTTCTTAAGTTTGAAAGTGTTTCTAAAGTTACTGAAGTGTTAGGGCAATAGTAGTTAATAGTAGTAGTAATAATAGTTTTGGGTTGGTTGAAAAAGCCACTGAATGTACTGTAATTATCTTTTGGAGGACACAGAAAGGTAAAGGAAAATAATGAAAGACTTCATTATTTGACCCATTTAAAATGTTCTTAATAAAAATACAAGGCACAATATCGCACCATGACAAGGCCAGCCTTTATTGGGTTGTTTATTCTGTACACACTACATTTATTGTACGTATGTTTGTCAAGCAAGAGGAAACACCCTGTAGTTGCTCTCCCTAAGGTTGTTTTTTTAAATGTTTCACTCGTTTATTGGTGTTTTTACTGTTTCCGCTGTGAGGGTCTACGCACAGAGAATGTTGTTTGCTGTAGAGATTGTAAAACACCTAGTGACACATTTCTTTTTGTAATGTTGGACAATATAGTTAAAGTTTGCTTGAATTTATTGATTATAACAAATCAAAACTTCACATATGACAGACATCGGCATATTTTCAATATTGTTTTTTAATTAATAACATGATTTTATCATTTGTGTACAGTTCAAACTAATAAAGGTACAATGTTCCTTACAAGTGTATAGGTGGCAAATGAATTTATTATAATGCATGATACTGTATAACATGGCCAGCATGTACACTTTACATTTAAATGATCACAGTATACTTCACTTGAAATAAGACACCAAGACATTTGTTTGAATATATTGCATCTTACCTTGGGAAGATGATGTTAAGCCTAAACCAGCCCTCCTCTAGCTCCCTAAACCAAGATATAAGAAGGCTTTGTGGTTTTGTATCAAACAGTGACTCAGCATTAACCTCAGTTAACCTATGATAAAAGCAGATATCACAAAGAAAGTCCTGTCTACTGTTCTGAATCCGTAGTGGGGTCTTGCAGGGAGTTTTCTGACAGCTCCTCTTGCCTGGATCTCTGCCCTTTTGTCACACTGGGGTCTGAAAATCCTGGAGGATATAAGAGATTGGAAAAGGCATTGGAAAATGTTGTTAAGCTGAACAGGAAACAATATCTGTACCTACAATATTCATCTCCTCATGAGATGTGTTGTTTATTGATATCAGACAATCTACAGATACTACAGATTATTCAATTATGAATTAAATACTTCGTTTTGTTATTGCATTCAATTGTATAGTACTGTATCATGTCTGTATCACCTTTTGTTTCATTTGTATTTTCTTTGGTTTTACACGCTCGAAACAAATTAAATAAACTAAACTAAACTAAGATCACTTTGACATGAGTGTTGATAACAAATCAGATCAGGGCGACTGAGCACATTCATGGAGCTGAGTGGCTTTGTCTCGGCCAAATCAGTCACACAAGGTCTTGTACTTTAGCGGAGGTTGTCCAACTTTTCACAGGTCATCATTTCAAAAGAGAAAAGGAGAACAAAATATGTCTCAGGATTGTTAAATCGTAAGCCCTGTAGTGATAGGTGTGACTTAACAGAGTGCATACACATTCATAACATAAATGATTGAATAAGCAACATACCATTGGAGCCACTCTCCTTCCATTTTAGCTTGTTGTCTTCGGTGTGTCGTGTCCAGGTGGAGCGGAAGCTCACCAGCTCAGCTGTGATGTGAGCGAGACTCCACTGCAGACCCCTGGAGCTCTCCTTCCAAAGATTACTGTTGACAAAATACAGTGCGGTCAATCTCTGTTTAAGTTTTATCCATATTCATCTACCCATACGTTTTCTGGCTGGCCCCAGAAAGAAACTTGAATTTCAAAGAGTGACAGTTGACAATTTTTGCAGTTATAATGGTGGTCTATAGAGTCTTTCCTTTTTGGGCCATACATTGCAATATCACAAATGGGACAAACTAGCAATGGTGTGCAATGAGCAACCAGTATCAATCAATCAATCAATCAATCAACAACTTTATTAATCCCGCAAGGGGCAATTGGTTATGAGCAGCAGCTTATGTCATGTACACAAGCAGGAACATACAAGAAGAAAAACACACAGATACACCCGGGAGCACAGATGTGAATAATTCTAATTTACACTATAAATAGTTCAAAGCATCACAATAATAAATAAATAAATAAATAAATAATCAAGTTAAAAGCCTTTTCAAGAATTTAAAAGTTTGAGTGCAGAAGGGATGAATGATTTAGAAAAGCGATTAGTCCTTTGAGCAGGTAGTACAATTCTTCTCTGTGTGTTACCTGTGTCTGTTGCAGGGGTCTGGTGGGCCTGGGTTCTCTTCTACCAAAGGAATAACAATCTTTTCAGCCATGTCAGTCAGTAGAGAGAATGTGGGATACACGATGAAGTCTATGAAACCTGCAAGACAAAATGTCCATGTATCAACAGGAGAAAAATAAATATCTCTGAGATTTTTTAAATATGATTTAAAATGTAAAATGTAATACCACGGAAAAAGTAATACAGTGTTTTATAACATATTTCACAGCAGTTCCAGTTTGACTTTATCAAACAGAAGTATGGGTGTTGAAAAATGTCTCTTATATATTGTTAGTGAGAAGAAGACTGAGTGAGAGTGAGTGTTTTGTGAGACATACCAATCTGAGACTCGGCTACCAGGGTACTTTTTCGATCACACAGAGGAGAGAAGGGCAGGCCGAGCTCTGCCTCTCTATCACCCTCACAAAGATAGAAAGAGAGAGAGAAGATATCTTAAAGGGCATCCCACACATGAACTGAAAATAACTTGTAAAGGTTATTGGACTCCAACACTCCCCACCTGAGACTTTTAAAGCTACCATGCTTTTGTTTTTAAAAATAATAGAACAAACATTAAAGTGCCTTTTCAGAGTGGTTTCAAAGAGAAAAGGTTGCCCAACACCTCCTCTATTCTATTTTTTCAAGCTGTCAAAAAAGAGGAGAGAGGACTTTACTCTACATAGAAATGTATTGCTGCATTAACTGGAAATCAACTCAAGACTTAAAAATCAGCTTCACAAAACCAGCCACTATATGGCAAAAATCTGTAGGCTGGTATGATAATAATGGCATTTTTAAAGGTGATAAGAACACATTATTGACGATTTTATTCTGTGACTCACAAAACACACCTGGTTTAATGATGGCAACTCATGCTGAGCAGAAAAATCAGGCCAACAGTTGCACACATTTTTCCAAATGCATCCCGAACAATAAACCAAAAGCCTTGGGATAACCAGGGAGATTGCTGCATCATGCTTCATTTGATGTCTATCACAACTCAAAAGTAAAAAAATGTTTTCAAACGATCTCCTCTCAATATTTATTTAGTGAATGTTCTGGAGCAACAATCATTTCACCGAATTGATTATCAGTGGATTTTTTCTCCAGGCTTTAATCTTTAAAGAAAATCTATTGTAGCCTCAACTTCAGGAGGTACCTGTTCAATAAACGTCTAAAAGAGACTTATCTCTCTCCGTCTCTGCTACATACCTCAGGTGCTATTTTTGTTGTATACTGTATAGCTCTGACGTGTTAAACATCTTTGAAGGTTTCCCGCTCTCCCTTTCAGGCTTTGCTGAGGCTTTTACAAAATTGTACAGTTATTATTAGCAGTCCAACATCTTCAATCAAGGTAGCAAAATAACAGATCAAACTCTCCAGAATAGAAAAAGTTGGACAGAGTATGTGAAAGGAAAACCTCTCTGTACAATACCTCAGTAAAAAACACTCACAGCGAACCTTGACTGTACTAACGAAAAACACTTAGGCAACAATAACTCAAAAGCCATCTGTAGCACAAAAGATAGACCTACTAATGTTGGTCTTCAACTTCAACCAGGACGAGAGATTGTGTCGGTTGTATTTTACACAATTGTAAGTTATTTATGTAGTTCAGTCAGACAACTCACGTGTTTCTTAATGTGTTTATTAGAAGCAGCATATAGTTTGAGTTTGGCGTCTAGGCTCGGGCCTCATCACTCCACAGATTTACAAAGAACATTGAGTGATGATTAGATAACTATCCCCCGAGCCAGGTGGAAGCTGGGATGGAAGCTGGGGTGGTGGGGCAGGCGAGCAGCAGCAACATGAAACTGAACGTAGCAATAGCAAGTGAACGCAGCAGTGACAGCAGCAGCATCAAATCAAGTTTTATTTATATAGCACATTTATAAACGATGTTTGGTCGAGCCAAAGTGCTGTACATATAATAAAAATAGCCTACAGTAGAGACAGCACAGATTGTTCAGAATATCAGTATGAGAAAAAACGACAGCGACAGCATAGCGAGGCAGAGGCAGGAAGTCCTGGCAGCTTAAATAGAGCGGCATGTTTAGGAGAATGTGTTTGGTTGGTTGTAAGAGGAACGAAGTGCGTCACGTGTTAATGTATCATTGGTGCTCGAGTTGAGTTCATTTCTGCTTCACTACATTTTACAGCAAAAAAAATTACTTTTCACTTATACATTTAAGAGCTATAGTGTGGTTCATTTTCAAATAAAAATCGTACAAAACATGTATTACGTTTTTAAAATATGACCAATTCTAAGAGATTAAAGGTAGGATTACAGTGGCTCCATCTTGATGAACAAACAACATAGAAGTAGGCCTACCGCTTTCGCAGTTCATTAGTACACATACTGATCCAATACTGAAACAATAAACTGACAGTGGCCACTCTGCAGAATAACTATTATAACATTACATGTTAAATACAATTTTTTTGCTGATATTTGGGTACTTTCACTTTGAAGTTCGAAAGCATGACCTCTACTTGTAATAGAGCATTTTTATACTGCAGTATTTCTACTTTTACTTAAGTACAGTAAGTGTTCGATTATTTTTCCACTGAATCTAATCATTGATAATACTTGCACGAGAAAGTGTCACAGCATCAGTTCAGGTCTGTTGGCGCTCCTACCTGCCTGAAGAACTCCTCCATCAGGGATTTGGTCCAGCGAGAGTGCAGCACCCAGGGCTTGGATGGATGGCTGATGTCGGCCGTGTGCAGCAGCAGAGAAAGTGCTTTGGGCTTGTCAATCCTGTCGGAGGAAATGATGCACTTCTTGTTTTAGTTTTCTCAGACATGTCGTTAAAAGGAAAAAGAAGAAGACTTGACACTTGCTGGGAGGAAATCAATGTGCCACTTGGTGAAGGTTGTTTGAATCATCTGAACATGTTATTTCATGTGACCTCTTAAATGTGCACCACAGCACAACCCATTAGCGTTACCGTTCTTGTTGCTGAAGACAGGATTTCATCCCTTTGACTTGGAGCAGGTGGGAGGACATGTCCGTGGACAACACCATCTCAATGACAAGTGATCGCAGCTCCCTTAACAGCAACACACACAAAGACACACAGTTTAGCAGTTGATCTATTATAGGATGTAAATGTACAGAGGGTAACCTTTTTAGATTTCGTGAGGAATTGTACTGTTCCCATGGTAACGCTGACTGATAGAAAAAGCCTCACTTCAGCGGGATGCTGGTGTTTATCTTGAGGGATCCCTGCAAAGCGATGCCATTACATTAACAGTCACATATTGTATCTGAGATTAAACATCCGTCTCAATGAGTATGCAAAAACTGTTTAATACGTTTATATTTTCTGACAAACTGAATTTTAAGGGCAGAAATAGAATGTTTACATAAAAAGAAAACATGGGGAGAAAGCAAGCTGATACCAATATCGATCCATCAAAATTGATTTTCTTATTATTATTGATTGTTAACATGCATTACGTATGTAGTAAAGTAAATTATAAAACACAATGATGTAAGCTCACTGCAACCATGGAGTAAATATTACATTTGCCAGGAACTTTCAGCTGCTGTGAATATTAACACGATACAGCAAATCCTATTTAAATTACATTTGTTGATAATAAGAAACATTTAAATAAATCATATACAGTATATTATAGACTTTTTAAAATAATTTGATCACTATTTTTTTTCAAATAGCTTCCATCTTACTCGCTGCAGAAAGTGTTGTGATTTGCTTCCTTGTTGTTATTGTGGGAACCTCGGGAGGTTGTTGGCCCACATCTCTCATCTCTTTCTTTTTCAGTGAGTGAGTTGTCAGATTGCTCTTTGACAAAAAGCATGGTTGGTTACATTCAGTTATGTAGTTATATACATTGGGTTCTCAAAGAAAACTCGACATGCCATTTGTTCAAAATGCATGCTGGTCTATTGGGTTCATTTAAACCGCCTTTTCTAAGATGGGTTTCTCGCTGTTTTTATCATTGAGGATCATTTAGATATTTACTGTTTTAGATGGCCTAAAAGATCCCATGGCTATCAAACTTCATAGTCCTATTGTTAAAGAACTTAGTTTAACCACTCATCAACACGAACAATATAAACAAATGACAGGTCATTGTGTAAAGCATGATTAGAATATATAAAATGAAAGGGTTCGGTTCTTTAATTAGATCTTTCATTTGCATAGTGATGCCTATAATCAACCCTGAATGCAGCAATTCTCAAGAAAGTATTTGGTTAACAGTAATTGAAGCATATAGTTTAGATAAAACACTGAAGTTGTGCTTGCATTAGATTGGCACCCGCTGTTAAATTAATGCTTCACAATCAGTGGCTTATTCACTCTTGTGACACAAGCTCAAGCTGTGTCACATCTAATTGTATTAATACGGCCAATTTAATCTTCTTTCTCCTACTCCACACATCCCCGACTTCCTCCTGTGAAACTTCCTCTGATAGATTTTGGTTAAAAGTATTTTTCTTTATGTAAGATTTTCTTCAAAGAGTAAGTACGGGGGTTAAGTCTGACCGACATCCTGCTTTCTTTAGCCATTTAAAACCTATTTTTTCCAGATCAGCTAACTTTTTTTAATAAATGGTATGTCCCTGAACATGAGCGTTTCTAAATGGAACAAAAATGAGTTGTACAATTTGAGATAGTAAAAATAGTGTCCTCTTACATCCATTCCTCTCTTGTCAAATTAGTGAAGATGTTCATTCGGTCGTCCTGCAGCAGGCGAAACGCTGCACTCAGATGATGGCTTTCCTGTACCGACCGATCATTGTACATCAATGCAAAGTCTGACCTGGTGGATAGAGAACGAGCAAGAGACGAGGTGAAGAGAGAAGAAGAAGAGAGTTTACAGAGTGACAGTTGTACAATTCTCCAGTGGTGAAGGGAGATGGAGTTGAGAATTAGATAAAAAGAGTCCTGAGGGGATATTTCCAGACTGTGTAATGATGCTTTTAGAGAGCTGAAGAGGGAGTAGGATTTCATATAAATAACTCAGTATAGCAAGTTAATTAACTTATTTTCTCAATCAGGCATTCTGTGTCCACTAGTTTAATGGACTGTATTAGCCTTCTAAAATGGAAAACAAAGTACATCGTGAAAAGTTTTCCAATTAGTGATTATTTGAGTAAACTGAACATAAAATTCAACAGATGTAAAAATGTCTTTACAGAACACATTTAGTTTTGTGTTGAAATGGGCTTTTGGGGACTTTTAAAAGATTGGGGAGAGAGAGGCCATGATCATTTTGAATTTGTCATGGTTGCAATTGTTTTTAATGACAACAATAATTTACTGTTGGAGAAAAATCCGTCAAGTAAAACGTTATTTTACAGATCTGTAATTTCCTGGATGCTTTTAATTTGAAAATGAATTGAACATATTTACCAAACAATGTTACCGTGGGGACATTGTGAACAAACAAGTTCCTAAATACATATATTTTGTATTATAGGATGTGCGGTAGTTTCTATGATGTTTTTCAATTGCGTAAATGTGTGTATGCTGTGGCAATGTGGCATTGGTTAGATGTTAGCATCTTGTCGATCCTGTAAGGAAAGATTCATGCATAGTAAACATCTAGACTGCTACGAAGAAAACATTTTCTAATAGTTGATTAACTTTTAGTTTGTAGCATAAAAACCTTTACACTAACCCCCAGATGTTATCCTAAATCTTTTTAAATGTATTTATAAAAATAAGAATATATATATATTATTTGTTATGGGAAACTTATATTATTATTAGTTTTATTTTCTGCAAAATTGCATTCTTGCGCACAGTCAACAGGTCAAGCGACCTCCTGTGCATTGACTTAATGTGTCATCATAATAATAAGGTAATAAGAAATGTATCAATTTATTAATATCCTATTATCTTTTGATCACAACTAAGAAACATGTTAAGTTATGGTTGAAGATTAATATGAATTTAGAGCCACTCATCAGCTCCTTTTAAGGATTTTATTAAGATGTGCTCATGAAATAAACTCTTAAAGTAACAAACTTACATAAAAACAAGTAAAGGATTTTTTACTTTTGTACAAAGAAACTTCAAATTAAATCCAGTCTAGGTCTGCAGAATTATTCTATTCACAGCCTTACTCAGAGATTCAAAGCTTTCGAGGAGCACAATGCTGCACAAAATGAGACTGCTGATTAGGTCACATTTTCTTTAGAAATATCAGTGTTTGGAGCAGACTGTTGAGGTGGATAGTAATCCATTGCATGCCTCTGCAGAAGTGGACCTCGTTTCCAATTTAAAATCTGATTGTATCACGTTGCAGCATGCACTTCTTGATTCCAAACTGCTATTGAACAGTAAGAAAACCAAAGCAATGCTTTTTGCTCCCAAGTCAGCATCCTCTTGCCTCTCCATTGACACCCTTGATGGCGTCTCTGTTGAGTTTGTCGATACCTACAAATATCTGGGCTTTTGGTTGGACAGTAATCTGAACTTTAAACACCATATTGAAGTTCTAACAAAGAAAATGAAATTCACTCTTGGCCTCCTTTTCAGACTTACATTTAGTTTTTCAACTTCATCCCATAAAAGGTTTGTCTCTGGCTTATTCCTGTCCCAGCTGGACTACGGTGATACCATTTATAGATTTGCCATCCCACTGTTTTGGCCAAACTTGACCCACTCTACCATGCTGCACTGCGTTATGAAACTAGGACTCATCATTGCAAACTGTATAGCCTAACTGGATGGTCCTCACTTACTATGTGTTGGATGCAGCATTGGTTTTTATTAATGTATAAAGCCATTTTAGGTAAGCTTCCACTGTATACAGTATATGTGCCAGATTTGCTCCAGTTTGTGACTCTCACAACCTCAGATCCAGTGCCTGGATACGGTTCCAGGTTCCTGCTGTGCGGACTGAGGCTGGGAAAAGGAGTCTTTTTTATTATGGTCCTTGGTCTTGGAATGACCTTCAATCACGCCTCAAACTGAGGGCACTTGTCTCAATAGCATGTTTTAAATTGAAGTTGTCTGAAGTCCTTCCCACCAGCTGCTCTTGCAGTAATAAGTAGTGTACCTTTCTTACTGTCTAGTGTGCACAATGTAGTGACTGCTTTTTCATTCGTTATGTTCTCTGTATTTTATATGTTTGTGTTATGTGTAACCTTGCTGCCTTCTTGGCCAGATCAGCATTGAAAATGAGATTTTATCTCAATGCTTTTATCTGGTTAAATAAAGGTTAAATACAAAAAATGAAATAAAATAAAAACTAAAGACATTTAAAACCAACACAAATTAAAAATGACCAGAGTTAGTTAGTAAGAGCCAGTATTTCCAGGCTACATAGGTGCATGTTTGACACTGAGAAGATTTGTTTTGGGCGGAGTACAACCTTCAGGTTTAGACTGTGTAACCATGACAAGTTGTATTATTGTGGATGCTTATTATTCCCAAAATAAAGTATGATGATGATGATGATGATGATGATGATGATGTGTGCCAAGAGACTGCGTTCTTTAGCTGTCCTGTGTGAAAAAATGACATCTAAAAATACTGTGTTCCCTGCATGAAACAGTGTTTGCTTTAGAGCTCTCTCTCTCCCTCTCATACCCTTTTTCTAAAATTGCATCTCAAAAACACTAACATACTATTCCTACATTTCCTAATAATTTACAAAAGTCACAACAGGATGCGGGGTATATACAGCAGTTTTTTTTTTTAGATAAGGGTTGATAAAGAAGTTTAAAAAAAAGAGCTTACTTTGTGTGGATGTGGAAGTTGTTTGTGGTTCCCGTGTGTTCGTAGTCGTGAATGGCTGCAGCAAACAGTGACGCCATCACCTCAAGCTCTGTCAGCCAGTGCTTTATAGATGCAAGAGCAGAAAAAGAAAATCAATATCAAATGTGTAACAGGGTGCATATACTGTACTGTGGAAGAGACACAGTGTGTACAGTGTACAGTTGTATAGTAAACAAATCCTAACAAAACACCCAAACCAACAATGAATTGATCCTAGGGGTGGTTTTGAATCAAATCGTTAAAGTTAACAGGATATATTTTCTTCATGTAAATAAACATGATAACTATGAATTAAAGAGAAGTTTTATAGGACAGGGGTTGAATATGCATGCATTATAACAGAGAGTATTTCGCAAAAAGAATCACAACTCTAAAGCTGACCATAGTAGCCTACTATCTTTAAATATGTGCGTAATGACACACAGTCTTTCCTGGAAGATATTCATAGCTCCTGCGGTTGTTCACACCAAGTGAAACTAACAGGGGGCCGGACTGGCAGTTTAACAAATGGTTGGTTGTTGGTATTTTTATGGGATTTTAAGGAGAATATACGAAAACACTATCCTTGGAAATACAATTCAGCACCAAAAATAAGTGGATAAAAGTAAGCCAAATGTACCACGAGTCCAGAGCGCAGCAGCAGGCAGTGCAGCGTCTGCGTGACGTCAGCAGCATGAACGTGGCTGTGGTACGGGTTGTTGTGTTTGCAATATCCTCTCTCCAGTGCAGACAGGAACTCTGTGAGGCACGAGATTGGTATCTGCAAAGTGCATGACACAATTAGTTGTTCAAAGTCGTGTTTGAAAATTCAAGGTTCAGAAAGTTAGTGTCAACAATAACAGCCTGAATTGTGTCATAAGGTTGTGCGTGAGATTGACATGGCTAGCATGTGATTTGCACATCATTTGGCAACCTTTTGTTCCAAATTGATAATAAAACCCATATGCCTGATTATATCTGCAATTACAACACACTTTTTCCAAACAGCTGAGGTTACAAGGGCAAAAGTGTCATATAACTGTAATATTTTCCCTCCAAAGTACCGACATTGTTCTCTTTGTCCCATAACATAATTTCAGTCAGACAACTCACGTGTTTCTTTAACATGTTTATTAGAAGCAGCATATAGTTGAGTTTGGCGTCTAGGCTCGGGCCTCATCACTCCACAGATATAGCACGATGAGTAATGATTAAATTACTAACCCCCCGAGCCTACAGGTGGAAGCTGGGGTGGTGGTGGGGCAGGCAAGTAGCAGCGACGTGGAAGTAGCTGCAGCAATAGCAGCAGGAAGCAATGCATAGAGAGAGATCTGGCAGGTTAAATAGAGCGGCTTATTAAGGAGACTCTGTTTGGTTGGTTGTAGAGTTGCAAGGGGCATTATGTATGAATGCAGCATAAGTGCTCGAGTTGACTGCCTGAACTAGCTCGCAGGCTTCGCAACATGTATGGGAAGTGCACTTTTTAAGCTATGTAATGAAATCCAAAGTCAAACACCTTAAACCGGCTGTTGAGACCATATCTGGTGATCAGCTCAAAGAACAGAGTCTGCAGAGGGTGATCAGAACTGGCCGAGTTCAGAGCAAACACGTCAAAGTTCCAGCGGTCAACATCCTGAAAAAAAGGAGGAGAAAGTGACTGCGTTATTGATGCATACTTCTGGTGTGTACTGTATACGGTCCTTTTTGTGATGTCCGATTTATTGCACAAACACACGAGGCACAGAGAGATTTATTTGTGGAGGCTTACCCTGAGGCAGTTTACCACCGCGGCAGGTTGGTCTGGCATGGCTGCTGTGTAGGCCCTCTTGAACATCCTGAAATAATGCAATGTTTATGTTGAGTTCAGTTAAAGTTCAGATGTTGACATTGTGCAGCGAACTCGTCTTAGGAGCTGTTTATATAAATCCTCCAAAGTCCCTGTCCCCTTTGGAAGGATGTTTTAAAGAGAAAAGGGGCCTAATGTTTCACAATCCAGTGCAGCTGTCTGTGGTTTCTGTGGCTGTGATACTAGTAACAACGTTATGATCTTATATTAGAGTTATAGTACAGACGTGAAGATTAGTCATTTACAGTAGGAGTTTTATAGTATGAGATTATTGTTTCCCTATTTTAGTGTAATTAGGTCTCGTAATTAAAAACACATCGTTTCATTCCTAGCACTGTTACTTTTCCGCTGTAGCTGCTTTTTTACAGACAAGTATTCTTATAAATAGTACTGGCCTCGTCTAAAAAAGATCATAACCACATAGTGCTGAAAAGGAGATCACACCAACATATGTGTTATTTATTTTACCTCTCCACAAATATCCCAGCCTGCACTGCGTGTACAATACTGCGAAACTTGGGCTTCTCATCCGAGCGTCGTACAGGCCGCCGAACCCTCTGGGTAAAAGTAGACGCTAGCCAATCAGTGACCTCTGTAGGCACGCCGTCTGACTGTAACTGCTGGAGGTCATCCTCGGACTCCAGACACTGCCTGTGAGAGACAACACACAAACAAACAAACACACAAATACTAATTGTTAGACAGATGTTATAGCAGCGGAGTAATAGTAAAAAACTGAACTAAAGCACTGCAGGTGTCCAAAATCCCATATTTAATGCTATTCTATTTAAGAACCTTTTGGGCCTTTACCCCACAAGTTCAAAGTAACTATAGAGCTAAAACAGTTTGTATGTCAATTTACTCATCAGAAAATGTCAACATCATATTTTTCATCTATATCCTACCTTGATCCATCGTGGTAAACTGACTCCAGTAACGAAGCTGTGAGATCCAGATTTTTTTTTATTTCTTCAAAGTCGACATCTTTTTCCTCTAGCTGCTTCAAAATGCTCCTCAGTCTGTAAAAACAAACAATACAATAAAATAGCTGATGCCCTTTTTGAAATTAATCGAACTGCTGTTTCTTACTCTTCAAAACAGCAACTTTGTTGTGAAAATACAAGAGGTTACAGCAGTTTGGCATCAAAGTCTTCACTATAATTCAAACAGGGTAAAGAAAAAAGATCTTGAGTGGGTGAAGCAAGGTATGAGCAGGACTTCAAAAAGGTTGAGACATCCTGCTGAAAGCAAAGAGTTAATTTGGAAGTGATTTAAATGCCAAGCTGTCCAAAGAAAGCCAGTGGCAAGGGGGCATCATTAGTGCCACATTTTCCATGAGAGGAACATTTCCCATGGTTGAGGTCTTATGTAACCTTAATTTTGTCAAAGTGGGCTCCAAGAAAAAGTATGTTTTTGAAGTCTTGGCTGCAATCTGATCTTGTCTGAAAAAATGTTGCTCAATTTTAAACTTTAAAATCAAATTACGATAAAAAAAACAGTTGGAACAGAATAAATCTCCTGCAGCGTAATAAAAAGCAAATGCTTGGAGCACATGTCACCACAGTGAAACCCACCTGCAGCGTGTTAATGTAACCTCATTATGTTAATACATCTAAAAGCTTTCATAGCATCATACAGCTCTGATGAAGAATCTCATCCTCAGTTTATAGTGGAACCTTTCTGTTTTGATTGGGCTTTCTTTTTCCGCAGCCATTTAGAAAAAGACATTCATTTTATCTGATAACACATTAGTGCCACAGATCCTTTCAATATAAAAACATTTTGGTTTGTGTACGCTGCCGTGATCAGAGGGATTGTGTTCAAACTGCGCCAGGCCATGCTCCTGAGCCACAGCTTTTCAAGTCTTTATCACGCTGGCAAGGGCTTTCAAAAGCTGTTGAGTCATAAAAATAGCATGCATCTAAATGCCACCACTCACTTTCAATCTTAAGTAATCTTTTATGATAACACAGTCTTTCTTGTTTCGGAGCCTCTGAAAGGACGTGTACAGGAAATTACCCGTCAAGTGCACTCGTGAAACTTTGTTTATAGAGAGAAATGACAAATCCTCCTTTGGCTCAGACTTTGTTGAATCTAGACACTGCATAGTGTCATCCTTACTCGGAGCACTTACTATGTGTTGAAGAGTTTGAATGGTATCAGCTTTGTCAGCACAACAAGTGTTCTGTGTTAGAGTTAATTGTATTGAGAAACAAAGAAGTAAACACAAATTAAACCCTTATCTTGTTAGATCTAATCACCATCAAAATGCTATGATCTTTCATGGTACATTTTGAATGTGAAATGTGTGATTCTACTGCAAAAAATGACCCAAAATAATCAACGACTTTTCCGTTCTATACCCTGCAGACACTAATACTGCAATGTGTTAACCAAAACAAAACCACATGACCCATCACCTCTGCAGCACATTTCCTCCCACAGAAAAAGCACAAGTAAGATGAGTGTTCACACAAGCGCTGGCAGTGACAAGTGCTCTCATTCTGCTAAGTATAGCAAGGAAGAAAATCTTGTGAATGTATCAAATATGTAAAATCTCCTAAAAATTAAAAACAGGATACTTTGCAAGGTATGGATAAACTTCTCATTTAGTGACCTGCAACTGTGTCAACAAATCCACCCAGAGCCGCTGCATTATCTCTCATCAATGTGCTGTACAGGGTTTATTTTTTACTCGCATATTTCTATTGCTGCAAAACAAGAAAGCTCCTACATAACAGAATGTGATCAAGACAGCCTTAGTGCACCCAACAGTGATCAATCATTTTAAATGTAAGATGTAGCATATTCTGTAAAGTCCTTCAACATTAATAAGGTAGTCACAAAAAAGGCTGAACATAGATAGCTATGATATCATCTGTACATATAATTACCCCCTGTCTTACCTAGAGATGGGGATCTGCAGTCGTTTCTTACGAATTCGCACCAGTTCAGACATTCCACACTCACGCAGTGCCCTAATGGACCCCAGAGCTCAATAAAATAACAATAAAAGGATGAAAAAACTAAAATAATTCTGAAGAGTTGGAGGCAGAAAAGTTCTCTTAACCACCAGTGCAAACTTTGTGTGTCCTGAGACAGACTTCTGTTTCAACAGCTCTCCCACCCACTTCTGGGGGGACCTACTCCACTTCACTCTGATTGGCTGGGTAGTCCCAAACTGTGTCAGTGTGTGTGTGTATGTGTGTGTGTGTGTGTGTGTGTGTGTGTGTGTGTGTGTGTGTGTGTGTGTGTGTGTGTGTGTGTGTGTGTGTGTGTGTGTGTGTGTGTGTGTGTGTGTGTGTGTGTGTGTATTTAGGGGGGGGGGTTGTCAGAAAGTGAGTGTTTGTGTACATGTGTACACTCGTTGTGTGAAGTGTGAGTGAGTTGACATCACTCATGATGAAGTGTTGACTGCAAGGCTTTCAGGCCGCGTGTACTCAAATCCCCAATGAGAATTTTCCACCGCAGCCGCAAATTAGGGAACTACACAGAGTCTTTCACTGTAACCCACCAGAGTCCCTCGAACCAAAATACATAAACAAAGCTTGTCCTCGAGAGCCACCCACAACAGCCCGATGGGTGCTGTTCTTAAAACTGCATTGCAGAAAAAAGCACTTTAAATACATTTTCTTTGACTGCTTTGACAGGTTGCTCTTCTATTTCACTCATCTGCTTTGGCTCAAACAGATTCACAGAATTTGTAACGAAAAAATTAAATTAATTTGGTGTTTGAAGCGTCCTTTTTTACAAGAAACAAAACTGTAAGTGACAGAGCCAGTGTCAATGAAAAGTACAAAGATCATGTTCAAAATAGTTTTAATTTATTTGATCAATAAATTCCATCTAGGTGTTTTCTGAGTCACCAAAAAAAGGAAAGTACAGAAACTTACAAGGTCAGATGAGACAGTGAAAGGCTTCCATCCACACGTTTTTAGATCTAAGTCCTAAATTCATTACTAGTCTTTATTTATAGAGAAGCCTATTGTGAGAGCTGTGCTACAACGTGGCCTGCATGGGAAACCCCCTCTGCCTGCTGTCCACTCCCTCCCTGCTCGTCCTGCTTTGGCTGCTGGGTCAGACTGGCTCTCATGCTCCCATGCTCTTTGACTTATTGCAAATTTGAAGAGAAGTAGCATAACGACATATGATTCTCGATCTACTGTGCCACTTCAAGCTGTTTTGGTTTCAACCAAAGCAATGAGGAGAAAGAAAACAAGATGCAGAAATGTCCGAAAATGACTTACTCTCAATCATAATGTCATATGAGTTAAGATGTACATTAAAGACAATAAAAGATCAATTCATCTAGTGTCATTTTCCAATCCTCAAATGAATTTCCCTTTAAGTGGTTGCATCCTCTCGCTTTACACTTTTCGTTTTTGTTTCCATCCTCTCAGTCTGCCTCTGATGATGACGAGCCCTCTGATCTCTCTCTGTCCACTCTGACACCAGCCAATTATTACTCACTATATGCCCCACACATCAGAGAGAGACATCTGACTCTGTGGCACCATTCATCACAGAAATGAGACGTTTGTCTGCATGGGAACTAGATTACAGTTACAGAGAGTGAGGGTGCCGAGGGGCACATAGCGCGGTCATTCTTTGTTTTTACAACAGTGGAATCAAAAACATTTTTCCCAAGTTTTTTGACTGAAAAGGGTGATCAGAGGCCGACAAATGGCTTTTTCTAAATGTTTTGGTCTCTGATATGGCTAACCAAAAAAGCATAATTACATCAACTTCTATGGTTTTCAGTTTAGGATGAATCTTAATGAATTTGAGGATCCACTGACTTTCCCTTTACCGCCACCTTGAAGTACTGTAGACAATTTCGTTTTTTTAATGAAAACGTTGATCTAACGTTGAAGTATCATGATGAATTGTTATTACAGTAAGCAATCTCATACTTCCTATAAGCACACCATCAGGCCAATTTGTTGATTTATGACCAAACTCAAATAATGTTATTCTAATCAGCCTCAGCTGTACTTTTCCTTTTGTGCTTGTAAACAAAAGGTAGCATTCTGAAATACTAAACTGATTTGGGAACGTCATAATATTTTTTTGAAGAATATCAGCATGTTAACATCATCATAGCATGGTTTGATGCCAGCATTATAATGTAGCTTCTGGCAGCATACATCCTCCCAAAGCTGGATGGAGACTCTTGGAAGAACCGCAGAATATAAAACTCCATTCAACTGCATTTAAATGAGAAGTCATTATGTGGGTTAACTGAACCTTTAAGGTTCAAGTAATATAATTGAAATATTTTTGCAACACTGCCTTGATTAAATCATATACTTTTAACAAATCTAAACAATGACCCCAGAATAAAGTTAGAAAATCTGTCTCTGTAATTCTGGAGAACAAACTCTTTAAGAACCGAATATAAAAATACAGAATCCTAAGTACTATATCCAGGGGGGCATACAAAGTGTATTGCCAAAAAATACAGTGACACCTCACTGCAAGTACACCTTTTCTGTACATCCAATCTAACTCTGTGTCTTTATAGTCCACAACAAACTGAGGATGTTACTGAAAACTGAAGAGTAAGAGAAAGAAACCATTAAAGGCAGTCTTACCGTTCCACTGTGGTCCTGCATGTCACAGCACACAGGTGTCTATCAGCTGCTCTGTGTATCTTGCAAGTTGGTGTCATGACCCGTGGATTTGAACGCTGCTGAAGACCATGTGTGTGATTGGAAGTGTTAGACACAGAATGAGCTTTGTGCCTCTGTTTGTTCCTGTAAATCCAGCATGTGTCGTCGCTCCGAATGCGTGTATATAGTGCTGTAGTTTATGTTAATGTACGCTGCTCTGTGTTTACAGTGGCAGATACATCTAGTCCTTTCCTCTGTGTGTTTATATTGGATTTTGTAGTGTGTGTGTGTGCGTGCGTGCGTGCGTGCGTGCGTGCGTGTGTGTGTGTGTGTAATCCTCAGTGTCAGCAGGAGAGCCTCTGTGTCACCAACACAATCAGCAGAGAGTCTTTATATCAGGACCCGAGTTTCCACCATTAACTGTCCTCAGGGTCCTGGGACAGGATTCACTGTTTATTTAAATGTAACACATTACAGTATATCACGACCACAATTACTAAAATAAAAATGTATACTTTTAGATGACAATTTTTTTTTTTTTAAATATCATAAATTAAACACTTTACTTTAAAGGTGGGGTAGGTAATTTGCGCCAGAATTTGAAAATACACAGCCGGAACAAATCTGCCACTTCCTTACAGAGCCCCTCCTCCAACACACATGAACGCGCACATGACCAATGAGGGCACGAGATAAGTTTGTGCACAGATGGAAGGCTGACCACCTTTAAGTGCAGCTAAGTAAGCAGCATACACACAATTAATACAGTTTATAACACTTCACACTGTTGTTATATATGCATATTTAAGGACATTTTAAGTGTTTGCCTCCACGTATGGGTGTCTACAGGAGATGAATTTAATTATATCTGTTAACAACTACATTTGAGTTTTTTTTATATATGCTGGCTATTTGGTCTAAATAGGGGGGGGGGCTAAAATAAAGAGTAACTGTGACGTCAAATGCTGGCAATAAGGCAATAAGCAGGAAGGCAAACATCTTTGAAAGAGAAAATAAATGAAAGCAGCATTAAAGATCTCAGAAGAAGCATCAGTTTACATGTGGGGGGGGGGGGGGCACATGGGCAGCATGATGAAATAAAAATGAGCAAACCTCCCAACTGATATGTGGCTATTCCCTTGGTACACAACAGTCATTATACATTTTAAAAAAACTCCACAAACTGGATATCATTGTTTAGTTTTTACCATTAGTAGTTTACTACTAATTACTTAATATTATTTGTTTAGTTTTGACCATTATTAATTTTTACCTGGATAATATGTATTAGGCCCGTCTGTTTTTTCCCTGGGACTTTAGCCTTTTATAAACATGCACACTTATACTGTTTATGCATAAAGTGTGATTTAGTAATGTGCTGTTTTAAGTATCTGTCATTTATTTATTCATGAATGTCCAACTGCGTATTCATGTAAGTGTTGCCTGTGGTGGGAATCAAACCTCTTGTGAGAGGTCTGAGTCCCTCGGCCTTAGACGCTGGTGCCCTAAATACAACACAAACACACACACACACACACACACACACACACACACACACACACACACACACACACACACACACACACACACACACACACACACACACACACACACACACACACACACACACACACACACACACACACACACCACACACACACACAACCAACGGATCCCCAGTGTGGCAACCAATAGCTGCAGAACACTGTAGGGTGAGAAGGGAGGAGACGGAAGGAAAAGCATGAAGAGGTGCAGTACTCATTGCAAATAAAATAAACATAGGATAATCTATAATTATCAAAAGGGACTTTCGTTGTGCAAAACTTGAGTGCATCATTACATTTGAGCATGAAGAAAATGACTTTCATCCAAGGATAAAGGCTGGGAGGAGGGAGGATGGACTGGAAAAAGATGAGGAAAACTTGTTTCGATATATAGAACAGAAAGAAATCGAATATCATATCATCATGTTTATTGGTGAAATATTTGTAAGAACAAATGTTTTACAGCAACTTATTAAAATAATGATAAATCTTTATTTAACTTTATGTCATGGCACTGGTGTGTAAAATGAAAGAGTGATATATCAACATGTGTCGGATTTGCATTTAAATTATTCAAGCTGATTTTAGTAATACTACAGCAAATGTATAGTATAATACTGGCAGATAATAATAATAATAATAATAATAATAATACATTTGATTTCTAAGCGCTTTTTCGGGTCCTCAAAGACACTTTACAGTGGTGATAAAAAGGAAATAAAATAAAATATTAAAAGTTGAATTAAAATATTAAAACAGCAACACAACATAAGATTAGATTAGATAAGACCATAAAAGCATGTCTAGAGTTTGTAAAACAACACAAAACCACAGGAAGCTATGGTTAACTTGGTGGAAATGCATAGAAGTGTATGAAAAAGAGACTCAGGTCAATACAAACAAAATATGCAAGCATATTAAAATATAGTTTGGAAAAATATAGAATACATCAAAGAAATCCTCAGCCCAGAGTGACGATGAAGCTCCGGTACACCTCTCTGTAGGCGTTTCTGAGCAGGACATACGGGAAGCAGCTCTCCAGCATGTCCTGGCTCAAGAACGGAGACTCCTCCACTATCTGAGAAGGGCAGTGTTTAAAGGGTTAAAACAAAACCCAATACAAAATAAATAAATATATCTGCAGCAACCCCATTCACTTCTACTGAAGACATCGATCTTTAGGTCACTAATATACCGTTTTGTAAGTAATTGTACTAATACTGATAGGCGCATTGAGAACATGTCCCACACATAGGAGAAAAGAATGTTTTTGATGGGGACTATTTTCAGCGGTCGATAAGTTTGCATTTGGTGTCCTTATTTAAGGCAGGAGGACATTGCAAGTGTGATTGTCTCAAACTACAGCACCCTTGTTATCATTTTGAAGGAACATGTCACCTTGTGCAACAATGAGGCTAAATGATGTATTTTTAAGGGGAAGACAATTGAACAGACAATACTTGTTGGTGAGAACCATTCATTGCCAGTTTTGGTATTTCATTGTGATTTGTTGACAATACAAAAAAACATTTATTGTAATAATATAAACAAAATGTGCATGGTGATGACATTGCATTACACAAAAATCCTTTAATATTTGATGAGGATTTGGTTGTTTAATTTGTTTTGCACTTTCTCTACTTTAGTGTAAGCGGAGGTCTTTCTATTCTGGATATGGAAAAACCCTTCAAATAATTTGCAATTTTACTTCCACTTTAAGTTGAACATATTAACTCAATAGAGTTTATGAGTGTTCCTTAACGACTTCTTTGTTAATTATTCATTTATTAATGCTTTAAAGATAAGGGAAAAGCCATTATAGAAGGGGGGATGGATTATTATAGAGAGAAAACCTCTTAATGAAGGGTCATAGGTTTTCCCATTAGTCAATTCGTAAACCCACTTACGTCTTGTACATTTAAAAAACACAATTAGTATTGTGCTGGCAAACCTACCAAATGTAGGAGCAGGTAGACGGACTCTCGGTTTTTGCTCTCCATTCTTTCCACATTTTGTCCCAACTGAAGCAGAGTGGAGGAGGCCAGCTGTGGAATAACACAAAGTTAAAAAAGATCAAACGATTGAAATGTTTTTACTCTGTTGGACTCAACTGGAGCAAGGGTTGGCAGTGTGCTGAGAAAGCTAATGTGCCCCAGAAACAATTTAAAACCATTCTCTAGTGCTACTTGCCTCAAGTGGGAAAACGATCCAATATGTCACATGAAAAAGTATTATTTATGTATTTCTTTATTTATTCAAATAAGCATAATTGAACCCTTTAGGTCAATTGTTTACACCAATGAACCACAGTAAACTGATTTTTTGAAGCCAGAACATAACAATTGACGTTTTAAAAATGCAAAAGGTAGGAAACATAATACAGTGTTTGCTGCTCACCAGGAGAAACTCTTTGAGGTGCTGCTCTATGTTCTTGTTCTGGACGGTGAACATGGCAGCAGCCAGCTGGTTGATAGCAGTAGCTAAACAGTGGATGTTGTTGTTGTGACCTGAGAAAATAAAATCACAAAATTCAACACTGAAAAATAAAAAGAACAGAAAAGGCAGGTCCTGTAACTTTAGCCACGCAGAGGATGTTTTTGTGACCAGACAATTAGAGAAATGTACTGATCCGTAAAACTTAAGAGGAAGTGTACTGAGCGATCCTCAGGCTGAAAGGGTAGATCTATTTCCGACACGCCAATGGAAAATAGAGACAAAGAAAATGATCTGAGACAAACGCCACCCTGTGCTTTGATAGAAATCTTGGCTATTTGCTGCTCTTAATGTTGCAGTCCAGGCTTGGAGCCAAGCTGTTAGGGTCACCAGGGCCACATGCCAAGACTAACTGTATCAATGCACGTCAGCCAAACTTATCTGTAAACAAAAGTCTCTCAACAGAAACGTGCTTCTCGTTAACCAACATACTTGGGACCACGTCAGACGGACTGGAAAGTATGATGCACCGAGATGCTTATAAGCCTAATGTTTCAGGGTGGAGTACCTTCTTTATACCCTATCAGCAGCTGGTGAGTAATAGCTGGAAGAAGAAGCGATTAGTAGTGTGTTGAGGCCTCAAAAGCAGTGTGTAGCAGCTGAAAGTCAATGAATTGATATGCACCTCCATGCTCTCGGCTGTAGAAAGAGTTGGGGTCCAGGGCCAGGGTAGGCAGGGACACGGCGACGTACACCAGCAGCAGACAGGACAGCTTGTACTCCTCATCAACTGACGTGTTATCTGCAGGGTTTTCCAAGAAGACATTCAAATATGAAACAACACTCTCTTCCCGGTGACTAAGCCATTAGATCAAGCTGTCTACAGAAGTGGCACTAATAGTCTGAGTGTTACCTGTCTGCATATTGCTGATGGCTGTGACCAGGGCAGGATCAATATCACATGGAAAGCCTGCCGCAGAAGCCAGCTCGAAAACACTCAGAGTCACCTGTAAGATCACAAAGGATTAAATCAAGTGCAGAAGCTTCTTACATGAAGTGCAATTAAAAAGTAATGCATCATTTCAATTGTCCTAATTTAGCTTCTTTTTATTGCTGATAAAACAAGGTCGGTAGGATGTGCGTTGTGGATTTAATGTAGCAGCCACAAAAGTGACAAATTGTATATGTAATGACACTGAATCAGCATTGGGTGCCTTTTTCCTGACACACAGTTTTGATCTCGCCCTATTTCTGGTTGCATGAATGGTTGGCCTGTCTGGGCATAATGTTTCCACTGATGTGGTTTAAAGTGAAGCGCTGCAGTGGCCATCAGGGTCTCTCTCACGGAGACATGAGGGGGCTGCTGACGTCTTTGGGGTTATCCTGGCCCCGGCTGTCATGCCTCAATCAGAGGCCAGACGTACATAGGGGAGGGGGAGTTCATGAGTCATGGTCACAAGGATTGCTCCAAAGGGAGATAAGGAATTTAATTTGGTTGGTACTAGAGTACAGAAACAAATATTCCTATGCAACTCTGAGATCTAATGTTGCACACTGTCTATTGTGCTTCAGTATATTCTAGATTCTTAACCTCTGGGGGCAATCAGTACATTCCCCAAAGTCTCTAACGAAATACATTAGGATGAATGTCAATACAATATGTCTTCAACCTAAATTTTCCCACAATATGTCAGCCCTGTGAAAATAAACTGTTAACATGCTGTTGATAAATGTGATGGGATGATTCATGCACAGTGAAAGCTTGATTATTGCACTTCCAGTCCTCCATGGGATCTCAACATATTGATGCTTTTTTTGATATTGTAGTTACAAGCTGTGTTTCACCTTGATGTCCGTTTCAGGAGAGATGAAGTCTCTCAGGCACTCGATGGGCCCGATCAGGTACGGACAGTGCTTATTCAGGACCTAGTTCATAGGATTACATGACAAAATGTTTTGCACATGTCTTCATACCTGATGAAGGAAAGACTGTAAAACCATTTCCAGGTGTTACAAACAGTCAACAAAGAAAATCAAGATCAAGAATTAACCGTATGTTTTCATATTCTATATTTGCACCTACACCATCAAAAACATTTTCATCAATACTTTAGCCATCTTAGAGTTTTTATATCATCATGAAAGGTTGTTATTACTTCTTTCAGACAGTCCTGTGCCATGGATCTGAAGGACAGGATCACCCCGATGATGGTCATCCTCTTCAGCACGTTCTCTCCACCTGTAGAAGTGCATATCAAAAGATGAGAGGCTTGCTGATGGATGTGAAGCATTACATCTGTGAGCTCCAGTATTATACTGTTGCTTATTGTATGGATGTTTTTTTTGTAGTAATGAATAAGTAGACTGGACTAATGATATGTCCAATCTGTAGTGACTGGCGGCTCACATAGTTATTTCCACGTCAATTAGTTCTTATACATGCTCTAAGAAATGAGAGAGCTACTCTAGTAAAGATGACCGAGTAAGAGTAATTTATATATATATATATATATAAATATTATGAGGTTTTTCCACCAAGAGATCTACAGTAGACACTTGGACTTAAAATGAGGAGAACATCATAGACACTTCTTTTAGATATATATATATATATTTAGTTTCAGCAATGTGGATGTTTCCGGGTCTGCCTTCCTCATCCACTGTTTCTAAGACTAAATAAAAATAGTATAATGTGAAAGTTCAGGCCCTGTTTAAATGTATTTCTTCAGCCTAGAGGAGCACTTAGAGACTTGATATAAATCAATTGAGTAAAACCCATTTTCTCCTACACTCTAAAAACGAATTCAGGCGACCTTTCACCTCCACTTAATTAAATGCATGGTTGCAAGATAAAAATGTGAGTTAATTGATTTAGATAAACATTTGAAGTTGCAAACATTAATTTATAAGTTGTGTTGAAGTAATAATGTTGTTAATTACATCAACTTAATATTGTGTGTAATTTGAACTCTGATTTCTGTGTTAATTGACTTAAAACTAAATTCAAGTTGTAGTAAGTAATGCAATTGGCTTGATAACTTAATTGTTCTACACCTTGAGTTAAGCATTTCAAGTCCACTCCCGCTTAACATGCCTGGACAAGTTCCCACAGTTAAGACAAATAGAAATATACAAAGGACATTTTAAGGTGAGTATCATCTTTTGTCATTCAAATACAGTAGATAGCCTTGTAGTTGCACTGTATAGGCAAATTGCTGTTTGACCAAAATTAGCAGCCTTTGAACTGTGAATAGTTCTGTGAGAGGATACAAAGTAGTAGAGGCTACTGTGAGAGTAAAAATACTTTGGTAATTGTGATATCGTTTTTTATTAAAAATGAATCTCGGTGAAGCAGATCAAGGACATGCTTCTTGAGGTAGGATCGTTATTTAGAGTTGTCATTGAAATGCAAGTTGTTGGCAGTCACCCATTCAGAATATATTCATTTAGGTCATTTCTCTTTTTTTCCTTTTAAAAAAATAGCACAATACAATTGAAGTACGCAGAGAACTATAGCCATCCGCTGCCTTGTCGTGTACCTTGGAGAAAAGGAAGAGGACCTTTTCAAGGAGTTTAGCGACATAATTAAAAATCTTGAAATAAAATAAAATCCACGGGCACAGCACAAAAGCACTGCTCTCTGTCAGTTACATTTTGAAGCATATTGCACTTTTGGCCACACCCCAATCAATAATATCTTAGTTCAGCGTGGATAGGTGTTGACAGCAATGGCATGGGAAAAGGGTTGTGTAACATTTGAAAAGTGGCTTCTGCTCTTCACTTAACCAGTTCAAATATTGTATGGAACCTGCTAAAAAGATGAGAAGGTACACTAAAACGTATCTACTAAATCTGTCCACATGCATTTAAACACTAGGCAAAGTACTCAAAAGCACCTCTGTGTGTCTTCAGGACCACATTGCCATGACGACACACATGCAGACTCAATAGGTGAAAACAATACCAGCGTTGCTTTAGCAGCTGGTAATAATGGCTCTGAATTAGCTAAGAGTGACAGTTTAAAAAGTATGCAATTACATAATTCATTATCTCTTATGCGCTAACCTATTATTGAATGTGCTTCAAAAGGACATGAATATCGCCTTCATCAGTAACCGGTCCACCCCAGGATCTGACCATAGAATGGCAACCATCGTGATCGAGGGAAACAAATTAATGAGCAAGCATTCTGCGTTATATGTGTTCATACTGTTTGAAATAATGACTGTCGGCAGTGCAAACTCTTTGTTACATCTTTTGTAAAATGTATGTGTGTGATCTGCAGATTGGTGGCCATTGAGAGTTTGTTTCTGTAGTTTTACAACAACTTTACTGATTTTACATATTTGGCACTGGTTTTAAATATGCAAAGGCCTCTAACTTCGATGTGATGGCAGCATGTATTTGCTGTGTCCCCGTGTCCCATGGTAATATGGCTAATGTGTTTATTTATTATTTGTGGGGCAATTTAAATTTGTGTTATTTATCTTTTTTTTCAAGATTTAAATGAAGCTCAGAGCAAGTTCTTTCAGGAAGACTGGGTGTACATACATTCACTCTGCAGCTGCATATAATCAGCTCATCACAGGCATTCTCTTTAACCTATTACATTTCACCTCATTCTCCAGCAGCCAATCAACGTGCTGCAGCCAAACTATAAAATGGTTCTCCTCTCTCCTGCAGTCAGCTGTGATTTCAGGTGTTCATGCCCCTTATCATATGGCATGTGTCAATAAATGTTCAAACAGAATGAATTCTCTCCTGATTGAAACATCATGTGTTGAAATAAACAACAGCAGTTCAAAATAAAAAGTGAATTGCCTAATATTTTTGTTGTGGAATCAATTAATTTCTTTCTTTAAAGGCAAAAACATGAAAAATCTAAGAAAAAAAACTATTGAATATAATATATTTGGAGCAACTTAATTTATAAATGGTTGTCAACTTAAAAACGTGTGTTCACAATGAGGGTAATTAAGTACATACAACTTAAAATTCCTTTTAAATCATGTGGTAAAACTAGTCGGAACAACTTAATCTTTTGAGTAATCAACTTCAAAACATGTGTTTATAATACCAATTATTAAGTAAGTGGTAATTAAAAACACCTCTGATTGTAGAGGAAAAGCCTTCTCCCCTAACTCAAATAACGTTGTTGCTTTAAGACAATTTCATTAGAAGTTGTCTTAACTCAATAAACATCGATGCAAACTGTTGCGTTGATTTTCTTTGTTGAGCCAAGGCATTTGTTTTTAGAGTGTATGTTTGTCTTTTCTTTATTTTTCTAAATTGATTTAGTCTGTTTGTTTGTCCTGCGTCTGACTGTTTGAGTTTTACATTCTTCTATGATGGATTATAAGTGATTGACAGAGAACAGGGCCCTGCAGTATGTTTTCCTTTACGTGAGTAAGTATAGACATGATAAGGACTTCAGCTTAGTGAGATTTATCTGCAGCACTCCTCTGCTTCTTTCCTCCTTTGTGATCTCTGTCAGCCTTTACAGGACCTTCAACTTTGATCAATTCCTTTTCTTTTCAACCCCATACCTCTCCCTTCACATCCACCCCTCTATCCACTTCTCACCTGTCAGCCTCTTCTTAAGATTAGCCATTTCCTCTGGCTTATCGAAGTTGTTCCTCATCTGTACCAAGACGTCCATATTCTCTCTCACCAGTTTCTAACACAGGGGAGAAGAAAGTGAAACAAACCCCCTTCAGGTGGGAATTATGATGGACCTTAGCTGTGACAGATCTGCCTCTCGGTAAGTTCAGAGCTCCTCACTTCAATCTTATGTGTAAAAGTGTGGAGCCTGACGCAGTACAGCAGTGAGAACTGCTTTAGAAGAGGTTTACAGGTTTGCCAAGACAAAGCGTCGTTTTGAAGCACTAATTCCTTGCAAAATTAGTAATTGTACATTATAATAATTTATTTTAAAATCATAATTAAATTAAATGTATCTCAAAGGAAACCATTATGATTTATAAATTAATTATAGCTCATGAATCCGACTCAACACATCCAGTCATTATTGAGGTAAGACTTGAATCTGACTTTTGACACAGATGGTTAACATTATAAGCATAACAAATATGAATTGCAATTTGCTACCAGACATAGTTAAAAAACCATAGTAACTGTACTCTGGCTTGACTTCATCAGCCTGGATCTCCTGTATTCTCTACATACAAACAGCCAAATAGATAGCTAAGGAAATAGAGCTAACAACACCAAAGGCTAGCTGGTTAAAAAGCCTCAGCTAGCATCAGCTTAAACTAAGTTAACTTACACATTTCTCTCTAGTTGTTATCTATATATTACAGTTTTCAGTTGTCTGTTTTAAATCTATCCAATTGTATATAAACAAATTATATTTATTCCAGTGTAAACATTAATAAGAGATAAATAGAAACAACTAAACTGAACTTTATTTCATTTATGGATAGTTAATTATATATTATATTAACGTGTTTTTCTCCTCTACACTGCTTCCAACTCTACTGTTCTCTGCCTTTGAAGGGCAAAACAAGTATATTTCTAAAGACAAGTAATACTCATAATTCAGCAGGTAATTGATCGACATCCTTAATGAGCTCATAACATCACACTGTAACGTACCTTCAGCTCACTGACTTGAGAGGTGATGTGCCACATCAGGTTCTCACTCAGAAACTTCAGACCGTACGGACCAATTAGCTCCGCCAGGGACTGTAACTCTGTTCACAAAGTGATACGAGTAATTTAGGATCATGATTAAAGGGAGATAGAACAGACTGTTAAATTGATGTCAAGCAGCCAAACATGTTTACAAAAACAAACAACAGGAACAAGCTTAGGTGGAGGCATATTGTTACCGCAGTGGTGTTTTACAGGAGTCTAACACAAAGCTTGACTCTCTACCATGGACACAAATAAGAAAGATTAAATTAGATCTGTAAGTGTAGCTGAATCAATGAGAGAGAGACAACTGTAACTATTGAAGCTTTCACTCAGCTCAACATCTCTGTGTGATTATGGATGGATAAGGACGTGTGTGGTTAACATTGGAGGTGGTTAATGATTGGCCAGTGAGTCAATGTGAGGCACGCAGATACCTCACTACGGAGTAAATATAGGCAACAATGATGACATTGTGCGGGGGCGTCTATTGAGGTGTAGTGGTCTCCAAGGTAGCATTATGTTAGCATCTCTATTTTTGTTTGCAATAGCTGGAGTGGAGTGAATAGAAGCCTTGATACAGCTATAATGAGGTCCACTCCTCCTACAAGGCAGTGTGGAGGCAGAACAGGAGGCTTTGTGGAGGAGTGACAAGTCATGCTGAAATAGAACTGAACTTTACATTAGCCAGGCCATGTCCATGTCAAAATAAACTGTATCACAGGTAGCATGACCGAAAAAACACCACAATAACAAGGTCCTCATCCCTTTTGAGCAATAACACTTCAGCTCCATCTGTATGACGTGTCACACAAATGAACAAGATTTTAAGTATTTGAGAAATGAGTCACGTCTTGGATCTATTGGACCATGATCATTTAACCTTCGAGTACCAAAAAACATCTCCTATTGATGCCTATTTTGCTCTTTTCATACAAATAATCTCCGAAAATACTTAAAAAACTGCAGCAGTGCGTTGGTTTTACTTGACAAAGTACACAGCTATATGACTACAATATTTCCATTACATGCAGCAATATCGAGACCATACTATTTTAGCAAAGAAAAATAAACAAGTTCACATTGAAACCTCCAAAATGTAGAGTTGTTTCTGTTGGTACTAGCTCTGTATGTCACTGATGACTGTCATCTGAATTACTTTGTCCTACGACACAATATGCAATAAAAGTCAGAGTTGATATTTAAGAAGGGGCCAAAGTAAAAATGCTAACTTTTTAAATAGAGTTATGATTATTCATCCAGATGTAATGAACGATGTACCATGAGATTCACATTGACATTATGATGGATGATAGGGATTAAAATACAATAATTAGGCTCTGGGGCCCGACCTGTTATATCCGAAAACTCCTCTGCTCTGAAACTTGGCTCGTTGTCAGTAGCGGTGTTGATGAAGCAGTGCATCGTGGGACAGTGAACGATGAGGGAGTTGCTGGCCTGACGCAAGAGACTCTCTAGGTACCTGAGGTGCAGAAAGAAACAGACAAGACAACATTAGCTCAACCTTAATTCAACAGAAATTTGGATTGAAGAGAGATAAAGTCAGAAACAAAGAAGAGAGATGAGAGAGATAGAAAACAAAGCAGAGCGAGAGGAACTTGCATGCACGACACTTCCTGTTTTGTTATATGTCAATGACGCTTTATACATATGTGGATGTGTGGAATTTTTTAGGCACTTGCAGCATAGAGTAGATAGCTCATTCTGTACACACACCAGGTAGTGAAGACAGTGGTAATGGTCTGCCCTCCACGTGAGTCCAGGGGCTGTGTTTGCTGCAGCAGGACATTCTTCACCAGCCGGGTGATGTCCACATTGATGTAGCTGGAGAGGCAGTGCAGGCTGGCTGTATAGGCTCTCAACGCCGCCAGGAGGTCCGAGGGCC
Organism: Gymnodraco acuticeps; assembly: GCF_902827175.1. NCBI lineage: Eukaryota > Metazoa > Chordata > Actinopteri > Perciformes > Bathydraconidae > Gymnodraco > Gymnodraco acuticeps. Next base: position 773,096 of record NW_022991632.1, read on the forward strand.
GGGCTATCTCCTGGGTGGTCTGGTTGTAATTTGCCATTCTCACGATGATCCTGGAGAAACATGTTTAACCAACGTCACTTATCTCCAGGACGTAGTCGGCTGAGGGCTGACAGATGGGACATTTAAACGGGTTAAACGAGCCATGGTGGCATGGTACTATACTCTCCTGAGGTCAGCCCATTCACCGCTCCAGGGCTTTTCTGCAATTGTATTTATTTTTTGACAGGGCCCTTAATGTTCCCTCTGTCCCACTTCCTGACTTAGAGTGTATTTACAATGTTTACCAAGGAAGGACCAATCACTGCGAGCACGCTGTGACTCAAGGGTGCTAATTTTAGGGTGACAGGGGAGATAATCATCAGCTAGGGAGACTAAGCAGAGCATATACACGGAAACACTAGGTTGCCCTGGTACCAATCCCTAATCTAAATAACAGTTAGAACTGAAATGACACAGAGCAAGGGAGTGACTTGATGGATCTCTTCTCAGGTTTTTAAGTGGGTGCAGCACAGCCTGACACAGAGGTATCTGATCGAAAAGCAGGGCTCATTATAATGATGGAGGTGACACCTAATAAAAGAGAAGCTCCTAATGATTCTCTTATTGTCAGGAGGAGAACAAAAACTGTGTGCAAATCTGTGGGTGACAATTTTGAAAAAAATGCAGCTTGATATGCCTTTGAGTTTTCCCTGAGCTCCGTCACATCCTGGTCAATTTTACAGACCAAGTTCAGCAGGGGGGTCAGCCTATTGGACAGTTACCATTTCAGAATTCAAGAGTGGACATAGACAGGGAAATGACTACAATATGTTACTACACTGAGAATGAAATTATACATCAGATTTATGCACTGGCAGAGAAAATCAATATTACATGGACAATGTGTTTCTTTCACAATGAAAGCTGGCACCCATGTCCATAATTAGCATATTTCTGACAGGAATTGTTTATGGAGTGACGAGAACAATATAACTGATGTAACATAAAAAATGCTTCTGCTGCACATGAGATAGGGGAAGTAAAAATCGCAAATGTCACCTCTGGGACTTTTTATGCGTCATGAGGACTCATCACATCATCCTCATTTGTACATGTACAGTATATAAATATATTAGAATTCCCCCCCATCCCCACTCAGCATACTCAGAGAGGCGCGTCTCCAGATGGGAAATGAGGAACTCTGTGGGAACGACGATGTGGTCGAAGACAACAAAGTCACTGCAGAGGCTGTAGGAGGAACACAGCTCTGTCAGCATCAGATGCATCTTGTCCACACTAGGAGAAGAAAGAAAGACAGAGATGGGGGGGAGGGTGGATTCTTTAGGACAAATATTTGGACAGTGACTGTATTATGGATGAGCTATTCTAAAACAAATAAGGTCATAAACATGGTACAGTATTGTAAAACATCTCCAAACTGAGGCAGCAAGGATGAAATCTGAGAAAAGGGAGAGAGATAGAATCACAGCTCTTCATACCTAATTCGTGAGGTTTCCAAAGTAGATGGATACAGAATATGATCCAACAATGAAAACGCCAACATGAAATGTGCTGCCAGTAGAAGTGCTTTTTTAATATGCTGAGGCGTTTTGTTTCTTATTTTTAATAGCTTGATTCATTAGCTGTCAACCCTGACTGATTTAACTTGAAGGGTAATAAAGCTCGAAACAGCAAATGCCTTATCGGCGAAAGCATTTTAATCCTGTCTAACTGATAACTCCAAGAGAGAAACACGTGATGAGGTGAAGGAAATCATTTGGAAATGTCAGCAGATATTAATATGTTTCTAGCTACATGAACTGCATTAACCTACTTCCAACCTTGGAGGAATATACTTTGCGAAATGTTTATTTAATTGCAGTTTGACCGGAACAAATGCTGTTGATAATGCTTAATGTCTCCAGAAAACAGGGACATGCACACAAGTACTTCTGCCAATTCAGTGTAATTATTGAACAGTCAAGCAGAGAGATAAGAATAGAACGTGGGGGAATGAAAAGAAACCTGACTTGGTAACGACGATGCGGTCTTTCCTCATGCTTTCAGCGCCTGGTTTCTCTTTCTGGACCTCTCCCTTCTTTTGCACCGGCTTCTTTTGCTTTCTGTGGCGAGCGGCGCTGATGGCCTCTGCACAGTGCCTGGGCTGCAGCTGAGGGGTTATCAAGTGGAAACATGTGTATGCAGAGATGTAAAGAAGAACAGAAAGGAAGATTTCAGCAAACAAAACATTTATTTTATCTCGGATGCACTCAGTCAAAAAGTAAACACTTTCTTCATATTCTCCTCAAGGTATTACAAAAACAATCCGGCATTATCAACTCCAGAGATAAGGCCCTAGCTTATCACTTTATTCAAATTCTCAATTCTGTCCACTGCCTGCAGCCAAACTCACCGATGCCAAGCTGAGACTAGTGTGATTATATTTGGATATTGAGGTTGCTGGAATCAATCTCCGCTAGATAATCAGTTTTGAAAAAATACTGAAATAGACTTCACCTGTTCATTGAGGTTGCTCTGCTCAGCACATATATCTAACACAATACTGCTGGTCTGCTTGGCTATCTGCTCCAGGAAGGTCACACACAGGCGCAGACTCCTCTTCTCCATTGCCTCTGTCTAGACACATAAACAAACACGCCATGTGAAACTGTGCAAATCCTGTATATACTATGATAATGATTTGTTGTGCCTTGTACATTCAACATTCACTACAGCCTTACATGATCAGAGCGAATGATGAAGCAAAAGCTTCTCCCTAACTTCTTCTTTATCCATTTTCAAATGAAAATCAAAGGCTTGTACAAAGGCACAGACAAATCACACATTCACTCAGAGAGAATGCATATTTTTTTCACATTTCTCTCATAGCAACATTTAATAATTATTAACTTTTAACTTTAAAGGATATTTTAGTTAACACAGTAAAAACTACAGCATATTTTCAATATCCCTATACATATGCTGCCATGATGGAGCTGGTGTCTTAAATGCTTCTCAGCACCTTGTTAATGACTTGGTTATCACATAACTGAATACTGACCTCTTCTGGGCAGAGCGGGTGTCCACACTGGCTGAAGTGAGAACAGGCAATCGGGAAGGCCATGAGGTAACGCTTCATGTTGATATCCTCACTGCTCTGGAAAAACATCTTCTCAAAAACACGTGGGTAGAAACTGGAAAACAATTAAGAGAATAAAAAGTTAGTGCATCCAAGTATTCAACCTTTTAGAGAAGGGAAGAGGAGAGGAAAGAAGAAACAGACCCCAGGATGGACACCTCAGATGTTTCCTGCAGAAGATCTTCCGCACTGTCCACCATCCTTGTGTGAAACTGAATCAGGTTCATCACCTTCGCTAAGTCGGTGTACTCCCTTAGAGGAAGAGGGGCCTTGTTCACACTTGTGTAGGCCTTAAACAAGAGTACAAGAACACTTTAAGGTGGCCTTCAGCAAGATTTATAATGACAAATGAATACTGTGCAATATATCAACCTAAATACCTGCAATCTCAGCCAATCCAGTCGAATTGCTCTGAAGTCAAACTCCTCTTTGTTTTCCACTGTAGATAGAGATGGAAACATCATTATTTAAATACCATTTCTTGTTTTGCATTTTCAATACCAATGAACTATTGGATGGTGAATACAAGTAAGATAACTTGCAGGATGTTGTTGTGATACCTTGTTTGATTGACAAAGCAGAGAGGGTTGAGACAAATGAAGTCAACAGGACTGACTCCTCTTCTGGACAAACATACATGTTCTACAGAGGAGGAATAAAATAGATATATGTATGAAGAAGAAGAAGAACCTGTACTGTGTACTATCTACATGTAACACTTCTTATCTTGGGCTCTGCTATCTGACTCGAAAGATTTTTAGTTCTACTAGAGTGGATAGACAGGTAAGTAATTAGACCAGAGACCAGGTGGTTTGAATAGAACAGCCGGAAATGTACTGACGAAATAGACAAATAGACAAAACATTAAACAATGAATATTTTCTGCAGTGTGATCAGAGGTAAGTATTTCACCTTTCCCTTGTTTTCTGATTTCTGTGACTTAGTAAATGGTATGGATAAAATAAAATAGTATGTATGCCTTCTGCTACCTGTATGGTGTCATTGAGGACCATGGCATCAAACTGTGCCAGGTACTGGACATGGTAGCGCTGAACTACGTAGTTGTACTTGCTCATCAGACCTCGTAACTTCTCCATGTGGAACAGCAGCTCTGCCATCTGACTGCAAGCAAAACACCAAACAACATGAATCACTTCTTATTACATTTTACAATTAAATGTGTACAAATAACCAACTCTAAAACCTCTTTTCACACTATAGGATACTACGAAAGACTACATAGCTTCTGCACTGTGGAGAGACTTAATCATTTGTAGCGGGGGAGCTGCAACCTGCTCCCTTTTGGCACACTAAAATGACACTCCAGGCGTTTTCTCCCTTTGCACCTACAGTAGGACCTACTTGTCAACGTAGTCCTCGGGCGTCTTTATCTTTGGCATATTCTCAGAGTGTCTGACGAGCCACAGGACCTCGTCACGGGAGAATGACAGAGCCATGAAGACAAACAGGGCCTAAGGGATTTGATTGGCACACAGAACAGAGGCGTCATTCCAAATCATTCACCCCTCCTATCCAAGTATTCCCCAGAGTCTAAGATGTGTGCAGGATGGAAGCTGGATCAAAGCTACTGTTTTACATAAGTTATGCTATCAGAATTTCATTTTAGATTTATGACAATGTATAAACTCATTTCAATTCCTCGGCACAGCTGTTATTCCCGTTTACTTCTACCTTTGGTCCCAGAAGTCCAGGTTCATCCTCCAGAACTTTATATAATTCCTTCAACGCTCCTCTCAGAAACTGCCTCCTCTCTCTGTGCATAGCTCCACTGGTAATAACACAGGAAATGGACATGGACATTTGGTTCCCACAGCTCATTTCAAAGTAAATACACATCAATGAATATTTATGACACAGAAATGTTCAAACTTTGCTTAGTTTCCTGTCAGTCTCACCTGTTGAGTATAGCATGCTCACGGCATTCCTTGATGTCTGCAACTCGCTTGTTATATCTGAATTAAAAATAAGAAATAGTTGTCATGGAATATCAAACATTTGAAATTGTTGACAGGAAAATTGTGGACGGATTCACCTTTTTTATTGTCATACTTGCCATGAGTCAAATCAAGCAATTTTAGGGAGAATTCACAATTTAGTTATTATTGCCTTGGTAATGTTATGTATTCTCCAACAGAACTACCTACATTAAAAACTGTTTTGTAAACTATAATATCAAATGAATTATTTAAAACAGTATGTTTCATTATGTTTTTATATTGTTTATTGCAAACATTCATCCTTTACAACCTTTTTAATTGCTTAAATGTTTTATTGTGTTATTAGCAATATTTGTTTTTGATGTGATCATTTCCAACCAAAAATCACAACATAAATAGTTGATTTTAAAAATCTTTATAGTATGTGGCCGTATTAAGCCTGCTGATAGACTCATGGTCCAGCTACTGTATTTAAATCCATAATTAATTAAAGAAACCTGACGAGAGGTCCTTATCAGGAGATTTTAAAACAGGTAATGAAATGAAAGTGGCTCTTAAGAGGAGATTTGTTAATTGTTTGAAATATGAGGTTGAATTATTTGGCACAAATTGCCCATTATTGCTTCTTACATGTTCATGCATCACTAGTAATACTTCTCAAACTGTAGCAGTGCAGCTTACACACCCTTTGATGTTGATGAAGAGGTCCTCGGAGACCTTGTGTATGTTGAGAACCTCGTCTCTGGTGAGGATGAGGAAGAGGCCGCTCCGCAGAGCCATCTTCCACAGCTCCTGAGAGGCCTGGTTGGTGTTCAGGCTGCTGTGGCACAACAGGAAGCCGACTGCAAAGAGCACAGTCAGCCAGATTTAAGAAACAACAACCTGTGGCACTGGACGCCTTCTGCTTGTTCAACTGGTAATGCCTGTGAGGCAAAATAATAATGTACATAATTACATAATACATAATTGTATGGGTTGGATATCAGTATGTCTGAAATGTGCTAAAAAATGTGCAAACATTTTAAAACGCTGCATATGTTTATTACATTTATATGTTGTTAATAAAGAGAACAGATGGCAGATTCAGTATGAGTAATACATACTTATTATCCATCGCTCCATCACCTCCATAGACAGGTATTCACATGCCATCTGTGATAAATAACAAGCCCATTAACTGCCAATACAAACACATTATAGCCTTAAATGTGCTAAACCTACTGTATTAAAAAGTAAAACGTATCAGTTAAACGTTATGTTAAAAACATATTGATTCCTCCTGTGTTCTTGTTCTTCCTTCAAGACAATATATTGTTTTTATCTTACTTGAAATAGTTACCATCATCCCTAAATATGGTAAAAAGAAATACAAAAACCACATTTATAATAAAACTCAGAAGACCTGGCTGTGTTCTCAAAAGACTTTCAATTAGGGCCATCTTTTGCTTAAAATAAATGGTGTCTTTTCAAAATAAATTGTAGTCTGGAGGTCCTTTTTTGGCTGTACTAGTGTTTCCAATATGAAGAGGCCACAGGCAACAGGATTCATAACACTCACAGTGTCGCAGCAGGCCGGGTCCAGCATGGCAGCTGGAGCACTCAGCAGGCTGAGGAGCTGGGCGCTACGCCACTGCTCTGCTGGCAGGTTCCTGCGTGGGTAGACCATCCTCAGAGACAGCAAGGCCGCTGTCACAGACTGGGAGAGACACGGAGAAGAAAAGGGAGGAAGTGAGAAAGGAAACTGGAGAGAGGCAGACACAGGAAGAGGGCAAAATGACAGAGATACAGAGAGATGGCAATCCTCCACTATGAATTATAGCAAAAACCAGCTGGAGGTTGAAAACCTGTGTTTTTCGCACATAAGCATATTTTATGGTCCACTACACAGACCACACAGACGAGTCAGTATAAAAGCAGTACATAAAGTGATTAATCATCTGACCATCTGTCAACATGTTGTTATTTGGTGTCCTGCATCTGGCAGTTGAAAAAAATAAAGTGTAATCTTGGAGAGGTTGAAAATGAAATGCACCTTTTTATCTACTGTCTATTACATCAGAATATATTGTGCAGACCATTTGTTAAGATGTTTGCAAAAAGTCCTGATTAGTTTTCATTGTCTGCTGAACATAGTGAGAGCAGTGTTTGCAGGAGTGCAGACAGCTGTGCCAACTAGTTCAGTTTGTGTTAGATGACAGTGCTATGGAAGTTTGATGTTTGAAAGGTACATCAAACATCACTTGCTATAACAGGCACATCTGGGCCTCAGATGTGCCTGTTATAGCAGACATGTCCAAGGAGATTGTCCAAACAATATTTGCCTTGACGTTGCTGGCTTTGTTTGACGCACATACAGATGCGTTATGTTATTGCTCCTGTTTGTACTGTCTTGTATAAATAATAACTTACTCACTGAAACAAAAGGTTTGTATGATTTGTGTTGTATTGTGTTAGTCTTGGGTAAAGCATCTGCAATGTACAGCTATAGTCTTCGGAAAGAGCTGTCACCTCATCCTCATCCAACACCTTTAGGAGGACGTCTGACCTCGTCACATTACATTAGTGCCCGTCCCCCCTTAAACTGTGCGGAAAGCCAGTGCATGCTGTTGAATAATAAGGTGTAGTGACATTCTTTAACAAGACAGAAGTGTGTATCATTTCATATTTGTGTTCTCTGTTTAGATATACAGCATTATTTGGACAAGGTTAATCAAATCTGACAATTTAGTTTATTTGACTGTGCCACCATCTCTGTTTAATTCATGTAAATCACAAACTGTTTATATAGCTTTGTATTGCACTGTATATAAACAGTGGCACATGGAGCTTACTTTTGTGTGAGGGCCAAACTCTTCCGTGAGCTTCTTCAAAGGATGCTCATACTCCACAAACATCTGGCCGAGCCGTGGGTAGGAGGGGTCACTGCAGGATCCAACACAGTATGCAATTAATCAAGGTGAAGGAAAAGAAGTAGGACATAATAATAATAGATCAATTTTAATACTGTGCCACTCTAGCAGTCCCTACAGGGATTTTTACTGATAATACTTAAGTCTGGGATATCATTCTTTTACAACTTCATTTTTGAGTGGTTGAAATAATGCAGAGTTGTTTCTTCTCAAGAGGCTTCCCCACGTGAAATGTAAATGTGATTCTAAAATGTACAGTATGTGTTTGTGTTCCCTGCTCACGTCTCAAACTCAGATAAATATCCTCTGAGGGAATAAATAAATATGCAAAGTGGGCGGACTCAAAATGTCAGATTACCACTTGGCACTCAGAACAGGTTAGTGGTGGCTGCTCGATGTCTGCAGCAATTAAGATTGTAATTAATTTTGAGGATCAGAGAAGTGTTCATATTGATGGATGTGGAAACTCGTAATGGCTTTAATTAAACCACTTAAATTAAGTGTTTGTTAATTGGAAAACTGCGCATGGCAAATGCTCTCTGAATGGGGATTATTTGTGCATATATTTTGTCAATTTCTTTTTCACTATGTAATGTTCAATTAATGTATCCAATAATATCAAGCACTAGCAGTATCATGTTTTCTCACCTGCTCCCATTGGTCATCTCATGGGCGCAGTTGAACATTCCCACCAGTGCCTTCTTATCATCGATACGAGACAGTGTGATGATAACAGACGTATAGGTGATGATCAGATCCAAGTAGTTCTTGGTGAAGTCAAAGTTAATTTCCTAAAATCAAAATGTCAGTGTGGTCAGTGGCTCGGAAATTACTGTTAGTACTTCAGTCTCATCAGGACATATGTCAAAATACAAAAGCATATACGTAATGCACAAGGAAAGAGATCCCACGCAATTATGATAAATACAAGAACTGAACAGAAGGAGGCTACGGGCGGTGAAGAAAGAAAACACAACCTGCATTAGCAGGAAGGAGTAAACAACATACAGCAGATTGAGTGAAGAGACAACTGAAAATATATATTGTATTCAGTATACTTACAATATCAAAGAAGCACTGACAGGCATCTATGGTGTTCAGCAGCTCATACACGTGGTCCTAATGAGGAAGAGAGAAGGATCGGTTCAAAAAACAGACATTTACACCATGGTAAGCTTCTGAATTGATTTCATAAAACAACAACATTACACATTTGCATATTTATTTTTATAACGTCATGATTGAGTAATTTTCAATCTTACAAAAACAGATGATGCATTGGCCTGGCTGCGACCTCCATCACAGATGTATGCTAATGTGAGGGGAGGTGTGACAAACTGCACACAACACAGAGTGAGCTAAATGTCCTCCGTATTGGGAATAAAATCAGTTATTTTCTATGTAGAAATAAGCCACTTTATATGTAAATGTATTCCAGAAACATGAATAGCAGAAGAAAGGATTAATTCAAAAAGGAGAATAACAAACATTATCAATATCTTCTATTATCAGATTTGTTTTTGTATAGGAAAGTAAGAATAATGTATATTTATCCATCATCTTTGTAATGTTTGTAAATGTAGACAGTTGTTATGTGGTGCTGATGTTTCTTCCTCTGAAGTTGTCATGTAGGTCCTTGTCATGCAAATGGCATTCAAACCTTAACAAGAACTAAAGAGATCCTCACCCTGAACTCGATGACGTCCAGGAACGAGTCGTAGTAGCTCGTTGTGGCTGCCAACACTTCAGATTTCTGTCGCTGGATGCCGTTCAGATTTTGCTGCAAAAAAAGTCATCAGAACTTTGGTCAGATTTTATGAAGCAAAGCATTGTATGATATTATTTTCAAATTGTTGTTAATTAACTCCACTTGCTTGTTGATAAAACCACATCAGCTACTGTATGTGCAAATGGTTAAATGAATGGATTATTTTAGTATGTAAACAAAACAGATGATTATATGAGATATAACCCGTGCACTGATATGAGCCATATCAGAAAATGAGTCTTGTAGAGATTGTGTTATAGTTTTGAAAGGCCAGGAATGACATGCATGGGATCAGAATATTATCAATTTGACCAAATGTCATAATGTTTTTTAGTAGATCACACAATAATTACTTACCTAAATTGTCTAAACATTTTGTCTCAAGATCCAAAACAACTTCCTCATTACATAAAAACATGAAGATATAGTAAAAGCATGTCTATGTTTATAAAGCAGGAAGGGAAAAACAGTCGCAGTTACACTCACAATGTTTCCTCTGAAGTCAATGTTGGGGAATTTCTTGTTGATGTACTTGATGGCGGTCTCCATGGATTTATCTGTCAGGAGGGAGAGCCGCAGCTTAGGGTCTGCACAGGTCTGCAGCAGAGATTAGAAAAAGATAATGAGAATGTGATGCGAGCAGTTTGTACATCATACCGTAACACTCGGCCTGATATTTGTCATGATTATCACATGTATGGCAGTTAAACCCTTCATTTTTAAACACGTCTTCATGCCCGGCGGGTTCTCCTGACAGGATAAAATTGTTGTTGTTTTTTTAACATTTTGACTGGCATCCAACCACTGGTTTGCAGAGCGAGCTTGTCAGATGATGAATCCCCAGACTATCTGTGAAGATTGTGGGCAGAATGGGTAATATTTCTCTCCCCGCCTCCCTCAGAAACCCTGAAGGTGACCTTGAGCAGAATAGTTATCGCTGAACTGCTCCTGTGAGGCTGACAGTAGAAGGCAGTGTGCAGCTCGTAAGTCTGACTGCAGGAATATAAAGTAATGGATGCATGTTCAGCACATCTCTACCAGGCTCAAAATAAGACTGCTCTTCCACTTCTCCTCATGAAAATACATGCTCAAATAGGGAAACTGAATAGGGGATGTGTGTGTGTGTGTGTGTGTGTGTGTGTGTGTGTGTGTGTGTGTGTGTGTGTGTGTGTGTGTGTGTGTGTGTGTGTGTGTGTGTGTGTGTGTGTGTGTGTGTGTGTGTGTGTGTGTGTGTGTGTGTGTGTGTGTGTGTGTGTGCGCACAGAACACAAAACATTTTATATTTTCTCATGAGTGAAACTTCCTGTATGTCACGTTCAGTCAGGTGTGGGTTGTCAAGATAAAGCAAACATTCGTTCTGTGGAATCAATGAATATTAGTTCATTCCATTAACCCTGTAATGTCTTATTTTACTGGTCTGTTTGCATCTAATCTGATTTGTGAGTTTCTAGCATTCAGTTTAGAATAACTCAAACTAAAGTTGATAGACAGCTCAGACTGACTTCCTGTTCGCACTTCCTCTTTGGAGAAATAAGCTCACTTGCAGTTAGAACACAGTTCTGCATATACAAAAAAAGCAAATTGTTTAAAAAAACTCACATTATTTCATTACAACAGTTTGAGTTACAGCTCCTACATAGTTTATTGATTTTAAGTAACAGTGCATTACTATTGTATTAGTGATGCATCCTTATAAGACTATGTACTTTAGTGCATTACAGATCAAATACATTTAAGTTTAGCTTCATACAGTCATTGTCTACCCCTTGTGTTTACTTTCAAATATAACTTGTGTAATGGCTATATGCAGTTAAACATTTTGAAAACCAATAAAGCGTAAGTGTATAACATGAAAGTGAAGTTCCTTATTTCTGTTACTCAGACCTCCGCCTACTTAAATCTTCCTGCTCCCTCACCTTTTTAATGTAGTTCATGCGGATTAACACCCCACTGCCTCTCTCATTGAGGATGGTGAGTTTCTCTGCCAGTTTCTGTTGGTAGTCCATGGCTCCAGAAACACCAAACCTCTCTTTCCGCTCAAGCCTTGGCCTCCTGGTCCTGTGTAGCGCTCGAACCCTCGGAAACAAGTGCACCCAGAGCCTCACCCTGACACAAGGTCACATGGGGCTCTTTGGGGGGGGTGGAGTCATGACTTGAGAGCATACACTGAAAATAAATAATACAACACATAATTAATGTTTGAGAGTCAATTTGCAAACTTACTGTAACTGGATATCACAATGAGAATATACATGTATTGAACACATTCAATAACTACCTAAAGTTACCAACTGTTGGCACAATTAATACTTTGGTACTTTTGGATTTATAGCCAGGTTTCAAGAAATAACAGTCTTTAAATCTACATATTTATCACTAACACTTTGATTTGAATCTGGACAGAAAACATATGTTGCATATACCATTTTATGTAAATGAGGGGCAAGGTCGTGTTTCCTGTCTGTTAAACTGTCTTTTTTGTTGTGAATAGTTTGAGCTACTTCCTCCTGCTCTGTAAAAGGACTCCTGTAAACAGGGAAGTTGGTTCAAACTATATGATTGTTATTTAAAATAGTGTGCACTGAATATATAATAATATTACAGAAAAAATAATGAGTAAATTAGAATAAAGAGGAACAGGATGGAATTGTCAGCCCAGACCTGAAACAAAAGGAATCTCACTCCCCACAAGATGTCACTGTCTACCAAGTGAAGCTGTGTGTCTCTAACGGATAGGGGATCAATTATTCAACCGTAGATACATTTTTCTCCATCGATTTTCATCTATCCGGCAGAATTTGATTCTTAAATGTGCAATAACTCATCTTGAGAACTCAATCTCACGCCCAAAACTTTACTTGGATGAGATGCATTGAACGCTATAACCACATGTTAAGTTTTGTTTGACCATCCTTTGTTGTGACTTAATTGGATCAAAAGACTCCTGCATTTTGGGTTGGAACCTTGTTTCAATGCGTTGTCTTGCCTGCATCCTAAAAAATAACATATTTAGAAAGTGTCTTATAAATCTGTGTTTTTGTGTTTATGTGTGTTAGCAGATTTAGAGGCCTGTATAACAGGAAAGCAGCCGGGAGGTCACACTACTTCCATATCAAGCGATTGTCACATCCAGCATAATTACTGAGACTAAGACTTTGTCATGTAAACTAGAAAGGCCCAAGTTATTCAGCAACTAAGTGTTGTTTTCAGTTTTTTTCCCCACAATTGCCTATTAACTCTTTTTGGAATTTAGTAACAGTTCAGGAAAGTGTAACCTGAAGGCAGCAGCCTAGAGTACTGTAGAGCTTAGAGAGAGAAATTGTCTTAATGAGAGTCACTAAAGTCAACCACAGCGAGCACAGCAGTATAGCAAAGCAATGATGGATGTTAAGTGGACTTGAACAAATTATCTGTTTATTATTTTCTTGCTGGCAGAAGCTCAGAGAGCGGTAGACAAGTTAACAAGGCTGTCTGGGAAAGCAGACAGGAGGATGTGGAGGTGGGAGGAGAGCAGGGTGCAGGGAAGGGGGCTTTGTGGATAGGGTCACAAAGCGTATTAACCTCTGTGAAGAAATAAAAAAGGTGTGTCCTTACCTGACTCATTATGAAAGAGAGAGGTGAATGAATCTGCTTGGTTTTCAGTGCATGCATACTCATGATTTTTTAATCCAGGTACCAGATGCAAAAGCTGTAGTGGAAACAGGGTTTCTAGGCACAAAAACAGATTTGACAGTAAGGCATATAGAGTACATAAAACAACTGAGATCAGAGCTACTGTAACACTGTGCTGAACAGACCTTTGATCCAGGTTGGCTTGAGTTTGAAATGCATGCTATAGAGAAAGAGACATGATTTGAGTAAGATTCAAAATATGTTACAGATTTAAACCAATAGGCATCCTCGACATAAACCAATAAGCATTGAGCACTATACAAAACAAATGTTTAAGAGCATTTAGCAACATTAAAATAGCAGTGCAGGAAGTATAAAACATTTTGGTTCCTGTATTTCTGTTTGTAATTTTATGTAATGTATGGTAATGTATGTAATCTATTGGAGCACTTAGTAGGCTTAAAGTATGAAATACTGTTTGAATGACAACAGAAATGTAGGTTCAGTCAGGAAAGAAAGGATCTAAAGATTATGGACAATTCTTTCAACGTTTGACTGATTAATGTCAACCATTATATATGATTTTATAAGTCTGGATGGATATTCCACACAAGATTTCAAAGAATATGAATAGGTAATGGGCTAACTAAGAGTTATAATAACTACTTATATGATTAAACTAGTAAAAGGGAACAGATGAAATGGCCTTTAGGACATTAAGATATCTGGTGCCATCTGTGTGCAGGAGGAGGTAAGGGTAATGATAGAGGGGCTGCAGCCCAGATGTCAAAAGAAAGATGGCAAATCGCATATGCCTGCCTTATAAATCCAAAACAGCCAAGTATAATATAGGATGCTGTGGTATATTTGTTACCCTTCTATCAAACGTATTAGCAAAACTATCTGAGAGTCTTTGTGAATGGTTTTTCAAATGTTTGACAAACTTCAGTTTATTTTAGTTTGAAGTCGCTAAATAGATATTTTTTAATTCATTCAATCCAAAACCTTTAAATATCTGTCTGTACAGGCACTACTTGAACTCAGGAAATAGGACCAAAACAGAGCTGAAAGGTGAGTGAATGCTGGATGTATAGCTACAGTACAGTGTATTGCTATGACTGCTGCTTCATAGAAACACATTAACCTTAGAAAACTTGCTAGCATTACTGAAATCAGAAAAACCAGATCACATAACAACTACCACAAAACACAAAAGAGTACTTGATCGCTTTTGTTATGAATCCTCTAGTCTAAAAGGTATTTAAGAAGAGGAAAAGATGCTTGTCAATATTTGCTTGGTCACACATCTGACAATAAAGTGGAAGTAACTATGTCAGTTTCTCAGGTCTTCTGAGACCAAACATTTAGTGTATCATGCTAAACATATTAAGTCCATTAAGCTCCGCCTTTACACTCGTTACAATAAGGTGCTCCTCTGGTGCTACGCATAGGAAATATTTTCTAACCAGTATGGCTAAAAATGACAGGTCTGTTTCCAGCGTGTAAAATTGACTAGGGTTTGTTGATATAAAACAACAATGAATTGATATACAGTATTCAACATGTGAAACTTACATTTTTGGACTTCTTTTGAGTTCATTGCAATCTCCCACATTGTTATGTTAACATCAGACACCGAGGCGCATGGGCATATTCCCATTCCCATATTATCCACAGCTGCATGTTTCTGCTTTTGTGTATTCCCAGGTCATTTGCATCTCCCTTGATCTACATGTATTATATTTGGAGAATCCAGGTGGCCCAACCTAGGTCATAATGACTGGCAAGGCATTCAGCTGAACTTAATTGGTGTATTTCTTGGCAAATGGCACAGAATGAAAATAATCCTGCCAGCCATGCATGAAAGGTAAGAAAGTGAGAAATTGTGAGGAATATGTGTGTTAAAAGGAAAGGTTCAACTGCTACTGATTTGGAAATATCCCAGTAGGGGTGCTGCTATAGCAACATCATTTTGGAGTGAGACCACCTGCTGGGGGCAGAATACAAACTGTTGTCATGTTTGTTATCAAACAGTAGGACAGTGTACACTGCCCCTCATGTTGGTATATGAACTACTGCACTAGCCCTGTAACTATCTTTGCATTTCTCATCCTTTGGCCTTTCAACAAATCAAAGGAAGTGGAATTTCTCTTTTAAGAAAACTAGAGTAAATTCGGCCCCCGGCTATGACATCCTGCACAGCATGTAATTACACATCTAAATGGTTAAACATATAGAGGAGTTAAAAGACACGGCATTCTTACTTGGCACGTCAGGACATGGTACAGAGACAGAGAGAAAACAACTGGGGATAATGTATAGCCCTGATGAAAAGACCTAAATGTTATTGGCAAGCAGCAACAACACCCCATTACATCTTAACACTTTGACTGCTTACAGGCAGCAGGGAACGTGATGAGTGAAGATACATGCAAGTTCAAATACACATGACTGATGCTGATCCCCTCAGAATCAGACGCACTTTATTTGCTAGGTATATAAATCACAAGGAAAACAGGTTTTTCAACGTTAAATCTTTTTTTATTTGCTGGCTGGATATCTGCTGTAATTATGTTCCAACACCTAAGGGGACTAAAGTCTCTGAAAAGAATGATCTTTATACAGTAGCTGGCAGGAATTATTTATAGTGCCTATAAACAAATGTTTTCTATGAACGTTCTAATAAAACATGTAGTGACAAGCTTTAAAAAATATTATAATGTATCATTGGAAATATGTACGAGTATCAGCAAATCAGACTTGTAAAATAAGTTACCCTTACTTTGGTATAGGCAAAATAAGTGTACAGCAATTTGAGGGGAACCATACAATATACTTTCAAGACAAAAGCAATACACAATTAAATATATGTGTTGCTACAGGCAAAACATATGTGCATGATAAGCACAGAAGCATTGGTTGCGAAATCAGTTGAATTGCTTCTGCATTTTCCATTTAGGTGGTTAAAGTAGACTCAATTCTAACAACTTGTTAGGTGTTAAATCTCTAAGTAAACTGACTATATGCTGTATGTTGTACATCAAATCAGAATCTGAGGAAGAAATAGTGGCTATATCTTTCAGACAAATTAAATTAAAAAGTGAAAGTACAGTAGAAGTTAGAAATGATACAACTAAGTTACATATTTGCCTTAATAAATGTAATTGTAATGCCAAAACTAATATACTGTATGTTCCTCAGTTATTCCTGCTGTTTATTGAATCAAAGGTAGGTATTTATGCTTATTATGCTGATACTATTAATAGTAAATAGAGTCTTTGTGGTTATCGATGTTGCAGGATTAGTAGCTTGCACA
This sequence comes from Gymnodraco acuticeps, assembly GCF_902827175.1. NCBI lineage: Eukaryota > Metazoa > Chordata > Actinopteri > Perciformes > Bathydraconidae > Gymnodraco > Gymnodraco acuticeps. Next base: position 789,777 of record NW_022991632.1, read on the forward strand.
GAGTTTAAATTTAGAACTTTTTTTTTAAAGGAATTCCATAACAGAGAGAGAAGAGGAGACGAGAGAACCTAAGGAGACAGGATAAGGAGAGAAGCAGCAGCGCTCCTCAGATGATGAGAGATTCGTCTCGAGCTGAGATCGGACCTTGAGACGATCGTAGATAGAGATATGACTTGCGAGAGCTACGAGAGGAGAAGCCGAGTGAATTCAGACGCTATAGATCCTGAGTATCCGAGGGGTCCATCCAGCTTGCGATGGGATGTGAGCCATTGAATGCCAAATTTCCCTTAGGCTGTTTCCTACCACAACATCCATGAGAGTGTAACCTGCCAAATGCAAGAACTGCCCTTTCTACTTTGTCCAATATTACTAATGTGACCTAGGTAAGGGTGGCGGAGAATTTTACGCGAAACTGGTCAAATGTGCATGCAAGTACGGACTTATACACACTTCACAGTGGGCAGCTCCAGTAAGTGCATGCCAGAGGGAAATTCACAGACTTGTAAATCCAATAAACCGGCAAGACTTCACACAGCCAGCTGAGAGAAAGAATGAGAAGCAGGCACATAGACACATACTGTAGACATTATAGTAGCCGGTCAGGGGACTGAAATAAAGGGAGGGGGAGGCGGTAGTACCTTTTGAAGGATGGAGTTAGACAGTAATCCCCTCAACTAGCCAGGGGTTCAGCTACCAACTGTTTGTTTCAAATGTTGTCTGAGAAAGTGACCTGTAAAGCTCGGTCAAAACGTTTTAGATATTAGAGACGATAGTGGAAAATATATTTATTTTTACAGCAAGGGAATAATAAATCAACAAAGTTGATAGTTTGAGCATATTCATAGCAGAAGCTGTGAAATGTGTGGAATTGCTCAATGGTTCCCACTGCACAGATGGTAAGACTATCAACTCTGCAACACTTTCCAAAATACTGCACAACTGTTATGTGATAGCTGCATTTGCTGGCCCCTCTGTATGCATGATCAAGCACAACTCCAGAAGACCACATTTAGAGGTATTGATAAAAAAAATCATTAAATAATAACATTTAACTAGCCCCCTACGGTAATATCCCCCCCAAAAACCCAATTCACAAAAACACTTGAGTCGGAAGCCAGCACATAATGTGTATGAATCTCTCCAGGTAAAAGTATATATCACAAGGTTTGTTTTCTTTTTCACAAAAAACGTTTCCCCCCCCCCGTACCCTGCTTTGCTCTGGCGTCTCTGAGAGCCTGTCAGGGCTCATTTAGTCAGGGTGTGTCCCCTCACTGCACATTGAACTTTTCAAAGACAAATTAGAGCTATATTAACAGAGCAGTTTCTTCTACTCAGAAAAAAACCCACCTCATTATATTTTCCACCTACTCTGTCTCAGTTTAGTGACCAAGATAATGTTGTGACTGCCCAAACACAGGAGCATGAAATAACTCAAAGTCAATTTCAGAGGACAAAGCAACAGTGCTGTGCTTATAAAGGGCTACAAATATATCAGGTACCATAAAAAAGGGTGACTTTTATAACTACTGGTCAAATGGCAAAGCCTTTTGCCTCTGAGGCTGATGTTTTTACTTTTATTATATTAACAAGATTGCCGAAAATTGTCAAAGCTTCAGTTAAAAGAATGCTAATTGCTCACAGACGGCCTGGCCCCACATCGGAAACAGGTCAGCTGTCTGCCAGCCGCTCAGCTGGTAGCACAGATTAAATAACAGGTGGTTTCATTTGCACATTTTCTCTTTACCTCGGCAGGAACCAACAATCAGACTTTTAGATGATCTTTTACACTTGACTGCACTAACCACAAATGTACATACAATTTGATTTGGCCCATGAAGCGTGTTTTACAGTAAGTAGGGCTTTGATTTACATGCAACAAAGACGACAGTTGTTTTAAAATATTGTTTTCCTGAAAGACTGTACGCTTGTTTAAAATGATTAAGGACTCACTCAAGATCAGCTGATATTTGGAATGAAAGAAAATGATGAAAGTAGGAGAAGCTAACAAGAAAACAAATAAACAAGGTATCAAATGACTGGGTGAAAGGCAAAAAAGTGGAATGTAAAGAGTGAGAGGGGGGGAAGAGGTACAAAAAAAACTAGGTGACAGGGAGGAGGCAAACATGAAAAAGGAGGTGAGGAGAAATTCCTTCACTGATGTGGGGTTTCCTTCCTGAAGAAACTCCTCTGAACATGGAATGTAGCAAGTGACTGAGGAAGTATTTGCAATGTATTGTGGACGTTTGTGTTTTCTTATAGGCTTTTTACGACACTTGGCTTCAGTTCATTTAGAAAAAGCTGAATGTTCCATTCCCCGTCTCTCTTCTCATCTTCCTCTCCTGCCTGCCAGGGTTTTCTCGTCATGAGAGGAGAGTTAAGGTGTGCCAAAGGGAAATAGCTCTAGCAGTCATGCATCCAAATCTTCTAAGAGCTGCAGTAGGGAGGCTCCTTTCTTTCAAAAAGTAAAATAAAATAAAAGCTGAAACGGACTGTGCAGAGGACGGCAGTAAAACGGTCTTTAAAAATGTGGCAGTTTTACTGCTTCTAGGTCCTCACTCATTTCATTTTTGTAAAAACCTAATGACTCTTTTTAAATATTTTATGGTTTATGTTAAATGTTTCCGTCTTGCCCATCTTTCTGTCACGTATTTTACAGGTGATTCCTTATATGTTTGACTGGTGGCCACTTTAATGAAAAAATAATAGTGCTAGCCTATAGTTTTCTTATAGACTAAAAAAACTGTTAATTATTTTTGTTTCAATCCCACATACTGTACACGGTGTGTGCGTTAATACTCAATAGAGCATCCTATGTGTAACATGTACAGCTAAAAATAGTCCCAAACAAATGCATGATTAACTCCCGATAGAGTAATAGTGGAGCAAGTGCCCAGCTGTTAAAGGAAATGATTGACTCTTTAAAACTTCCGGACCTTTTTTAACAATGCAGTAGGAATAGTGGGCTCAGTACTGAGGACCACAGACAGGTTGGGGAAGTCAGAAAGAAACACATTTTAAAGATATATAACAAAAATTTGGAATAACCCCACTTTTCCTAACGCCAAATGAAGTATGTGCATATGAATAAATGAAGCAAATACGACCAACTGCTCATAGAGACTGCTCTGTGTACCCATTAATAAAAGTGTCATTACCCCCACCCTCTTACTCTGTTAGCACCTGTAGGTGGCGCACTCTTCCTGGCTAGCTGTGGCGGAGCACTGTCATGGCTCAGAACTGAGACCTGTGGCTCTGGCCCACCGTCTGCTGTCTATGAGGCCATTGTATCAATGAGGTAAAGATAGCATCTCTCAGTAGACATCACCTCCATGGACACAGAGCGCCCAGTGTTCACGTCCAGCCGCCCATGAATGAGAGCTCAGCGGCTGGCTGAAACTTTGCTCTGCTCCCCTGACAGGTCTCTCTACTCTATTTCTGTTTTTTCTTCTCCCTGTGGTTACCCCCTCACCCCCTCATCTCTCTCTGTTTGGCTCTTTCTGTCCTCATTACAAAACACACTTATAGTCTATTTTTCTCTCATCCCCCCATCATTTACTGCCACTTACTGAGCTGTAATATACTCACACACTGTTAATAATATAAAATAATCCTAATAATTATTTCACCTAACCTAAATGTTTCTGAGGTGACAGGATCACAGATGATCTGCTTACTAATTTCCAGTTGGAAATACTGCCTTTAACCTGTGCTGCCAGTGTATCAAGAAAAACTGACATGGCTATCCATCTGTTTCTATGGCAACTTTCTCCCCTGACAGTGGAAAGGTCAGTCAGTGAGCTGAAGGTCGGCCCAGGTGTGTATTAACCTGTCATCACATGAAGATGGCCGCTGATGAGGCGGCGGCAGGAGGGAGGTGACGACGGACGAGGTAATTGTGTCTGTCAGACTGAGAGATCTCTGCCTTCTCTGGTCTCCACGGTAACGCCCAGGGATGCACTTTATCTAAATGAGCATAGCCATTTAATGGATGACAAGCTACATCATGTAATCACATTTAAATAAAATATGGAAATAAGTGTATATTTTCTACAAATCTCAGTTTCACTTTAGTGTCCTTTGCTACTTTATTAAGGCCTGACAAGTGATACAAAGTTCATTAAATAAGATAACTCATATGACTTTCAATGCCGTCCATCTTCCTTTTCAATGTTTATGAAGTGTAAGTCTGAGTCTCAGTAAGCCATGAATGTTATAAAAATAGGATAAGTGATGCTATGGCCAACTGATGAAAGCTATTGCATTTGCAGTAATACAGTGGCGACAGTAGCAGAACAAATCAAAGGCAGTGATTTGATAGCCGTGGTTTCTCAGGCAAAGCAACAGACTCACTATTCAACTCAGTTGTGTGAAGGTGCCTGAAATGAAAATTCAATCAATCAATCAATCAATCAATCAATCAATCAATGTTTATTTATATAGCCCAATATCGCAAATGTTACATTTGTCTCAGTGGACTTTACAGTTTGTACAAAATATCAGTATGACAATACGACACCCTCTGTCCTTAGACCCTCACATCGTACAAGGAAAAACTTCCGAAGAAAACCCACAGTTTAAAGGGAAAAATTGGAGAAACCTCAGGGAGAGCAACAGAGGAGGGATCCCTCTCCCAGGACGGAGGACAGATGTGCAATAGATGCCGTGTGTAAATTGAAAAGATAATACATTTGCAACATAGGTAGTCCAAATGTTTGGAAATGCATGTGTGTATAATAGGAAGATGAATCCACGAGGATATCCATCCAGGACCTATGATCCAGGACCACAGCCACGACTCAAGATCCAGGGCTCGCGATCCAGGACAGAGGAGCGCAGGATCATCCATGACTCCGGATCCCAGCGTATATAGACACCAAAAAGAAAGACATTTGGGGAAGCTGGGTTAATCGGAACATGAGAGTACACAGGTATAGACAGAGAGAAGGAAGAAGTAAGATGTCCCCCGACAAACTAAGCCTATATCAGCAAAACTAGGGGCTGAATCTAATCAGCCCTAACTATAAGCTTTATCAAAAAGGAAGGTCTTAAGCGCACTCTTAAAAACGGATAGGGTGTCTGCCGCCCGAACACAAACTGGAAGCTGATTCCACAAATGTGGAGCTTGATAAGAAAAGGCTCTGGCTCCCATTGTACTTTTAGAGACTCTAGGAACAACCAACAACCCTGCATTCTTGGAACGCAATGCCCTAGTAGGACAGTAGGGTATAATGAGTTCTTTAAGGTAAGATGGCGCCTGCCCATTAAGGGCTTTGTAGGCGAGAAGAAGAATTTTAAATTCTATCCTGTGTTCTATAGGGAGCCAGTGTAAGGCAGCCAGAACAGGAGTAATGTGGTCCCTTTTCCTAACTCTGGTTAGTACACGAGCCGCAGCATTTTGAATCAGCTGAAGCGACTTGACTGACTTCTTGGTACACCCTGATAATAAAGAGTTACAATAATCCAGCCTTGAAGTAACAAATGCATGGACTAGTTTCTCTGCATCGTTTTGAGGCAAGATATGCCTGATTTTTGCAATGTTACGTAGATGGAAGTAGGCGGTCCTTGAAATTGATTTTATGTGGGCGTTAAAGGATAAATCCTGATCAAATATAACACCAAGATTCCTTACAGTCTCACTGGAGGCCAAATTAATGCCATCCATAGTTAGTATATCCTTAGATAATTTGTTTCGTAGATTCTTCGGGCCAAGTACAATAACTTCAGTTTTGGTCGTGTTTAACATCAAAAAGTTTAAGGTCATCCACGTTTTTAAGTCCTTAAGGCAGTCTTGAATTTTATTTAGATGATTAATTTCATCAGGCTTGATTGATAAATATAGTTGAGTATCATCCGCATAACAATGAAAGTTTACAGAATGATTCCTTATAATATTGCCTAACGGAAGCATATATAATGTGAACAAAATAGGTCCGAGCACTGAGCCCTGTGGCACTCCATGGCTAACTTTGGTTTGCGTGGAAGATTCATCATTGACACGTACAAACTGAGAGCGTTCAGATAGATAGGACCTAAACCAGTCTAAAGCAGTTCCCTGTATGCCAACTAAGTGCTCTAGTCTTTGCAATAAGATATCATGGTCGATAGTATCAAATGCAGCACTGAGATCGAGCAAAACAAGAATAGAGACACGTCCCTTGTCAGAGGCTATTAGAATGTCATTTGTGACTTTAACCAGAGCTGTCTCTGTGTTATGATGTGTTCTAAAGCCAGACTGAAAAGCTTCAAATAAATCATTGTTTTTTAAGTAATCACACAACTGTTTTGCGACCGTTTTCTCAAGAATTTTTGAGAAAATTAATCTCAAACTGGATAAATTAACAATTTATTTGTTTCCCACTATCAGCATGATTAGCATTAGTATACTTAGGTTGAGGCACTCAAATTACTTGATTACAGTAACAATAAAATGTGGTATTAGTGTAGTTTTTCAATTTTGTCAAATTGTTTTCATTCAGGACTAGGGATGAGACAAAGTCAAACAATAACAACTCTCCTATGACATTCTTGGCAAGTCAAATTGTTGCCAGTTTAAGGTATTTGCAGGCATCAATTACGTTTCCTTCAAACCCTGTTAGGTAAAGCAATATAGTAGTATTTCAATGTAAGTTTGGTGACAAGGTTCACATTTTCTCTTTCAGAATTTTGGGCTAATCTGCACTATTCTAAATGTGTCCTTTCCGGAAAATTCCGCTTGTGGTTTCCCTAATAACACTAGAGGGACTGTTGCAGGGTGAACTGAAGCAGTCTGTAAGGTACCTCTGTCAGCCAGGAGCGTAGCTTTTTTTTTGCTCTGTCATTCCTCAGGTAATTCCTGAGACCCAGCCCAGCTGCACTTACCCCGTCCATCCCCACCACTATTAACTCAAATTACCACATTCCTTTCCCCACAACCTTAAAGTGAATAGAATAGGGTGCCAGAAGATAAATATTAAAGGAAGTGCACAGAAAATACCTGCAAACAGTAGAAAGACTCAGCATTGAGTGATTGGGGGATTAAGGAGGTTCAATACTGCACACAGACTACAAAGCCCCAATGAGATGGTTCTTGTGTTGGTCATCTTCTGTATCTGTGATTTTAAGCATTTAATATTATGATTGGTGCATTTTTTGGGTCGTTTGTTTTTACAGTTTGAGTCTTCAAGTATCCAACATTAGGGAAATTATACTCACCAAGTTTTCAGCTCTGATTTTCTGGCCATTCGGGGCATTTAAAAAAGCTGTAAATACAATTTTACAAGGTTGTTTTAGTAAACTTGATTAAAAAAACAATGGCTAATGTATGCATATGGTAGACAGATAATGAGTGTTTATCTGGAGTCATGTTTTTGTCCACCTGATGAACATACATATGGCGCTTCAGCTGGTAAATGCTCCACTACGTTCACCATCTAGTAGAGGGTCTACACTTGGTTGTTGGCTTGGCTGAGCATAAAGTTATGATAACTGTGTTTAAAAAAAACAATTATCTGTTTTGCATCTATTTTTTAGCTATTTAAACATACTGTATATGGTACAGTGGTATTATTAGGGGAACACGGTTTACATGAATGACATCATCATCTTTATAGCCCCCAGGACTTCACACACTGACAGCTGAGATATATTGATCTAATTAGTTCCTCTGTGCTGGCCACTTTGATCTCACATCCAATTACAACACACGCACTTTTAGAGAAATAATAAAAACATCAACATTCGTGGCCTTCAAGTTTCTCCAGCGCTGTGGGCAGCACTCCGGGACAGACAGGAGAGAGAGAAACATCTTCCCCTCAGGAAACAGGATGTCCCGACTCACACGAGCGCCCTCAGCACAGAATCAGACCCTCAAACAAAATAAAGTGTTTCCAAATCACAATATGGGGCAATCGGAAGCTCGGGGGCCACCCAAAGCTGTTTCAACCTTTTGATCATCCCTTCCAAGTTAAACAAGCTTTCTGCAAACCCATTCATAAGATAAAGAGATAAAGTGCTTTGATCACAAATATTATGTAAATTCGGAACATCCTGTTATCAGTCCTGTGATCAGACTTAGATTGTATCTCATTTTTGCTGCTGCCTGTCTTTCTTTATTTGTGAGATAGAGAGGAGAAATGTATATCATGTCATTGTGTTACAGAATGTGTAATAAAGTGATGTTAAAACTGTATGTATACTTTTCATTAAAGGTCTCCTGTTGGGGAAATATTCTCCTAGGCCCATAACTTTGACCCAGTTTATCAGTTTGTACTGCCCTTATGAGCGTCGGCTCTGATCTCAGTGTTTTGTCTCCCTGCCTGTTGGCTGTTATGTTATCACATCTCCTATTATACAGTTTATCATCAATATATTATAGGTCTCAGATATATACAAAACATGTCTCTGAAGTGTTTGGCTGAAATACCAAACAGATCATGCATTGTAGTATCCCATAATTCCCTCTGTTTCAAAAGTGCTGATTCTCTGTCTGTTACTTTAGATGAAAATAAGGAGCCACTCCCCACACCCCTCTGAGAGATATTTGGTTAAAAAGAACACAATGGTGCTCTAGGAGGAGATTCAGGTGATTAGGTGGGGGGGGGGGGGGGGGGCTACCTTGGTTGGTTATTGGCTAATGGTTACACAAGCCAAAAAATCGTTATGACATCATACTGTAAAGTGGCCAAAATCTGATCAGCTCGTTTTCAGACAGGTTTTTATATAGATGGATCAGGACAAAAAGAGAGACAATCTTTTTTCCTGAAACTTTCAGATTCTCTTAACGCAGAGGGGACACATGTTGATGTATAAAATACCTGAAAAAGTGGATTTTGCATGATAGGTGACCTTTAAATCCAGATCCCAATCTTGCTTGGTTTCATTGATTTTTTTTTAATAATCATGTTTGGTTTATGTCATTTAGTTTTTGGTTTATACTTCACTGAATTGTTATGATTGTATGCCAATAATTAGGGCTATTAATAGTGGGCCCTTGTCAGTGACTTGAATAACCCACCCCCCAACTTTTGTAAAAAAAAAAGAGCCTCAAATAAAGGATTTGGGACCATAAATACACCAAATGTAAAGCATGAAGTAAAGCTGTTATTCACTAATACCCAGGAACATTATAGGGAGCACATCCAGACGAGGTCCCCCTGGCCTCCAGGACCATATGATCCCCCAGCCCATGGAGGAATACGTTCTGGCCTTTCATTTCCTCCCTGCTCTGCCCTCTGTGATGCAGATGCCTGGTTCCTCTCGCCCGTGTGGACATCTGACTGTGGATCACAGCGAGCAGATCCTAATCCACAGCGGCAGGGACCTCTCCCTGTCTGTTGTCTTTGCAGATTTGCCCCTTGCTCTGTTTTCAGCGTCGGGGAGGAAACGTTTTCCATTACTGGGGAAAGAACATGAATGGTAGCTTTGTTGGTTGGTCTTCGTGTTGGTTTGGTCAGGTCTTTGAGCCCCCCTCCCATCACCACACCACTGCATACCCCTAACACTCATTACCACTTTAACTATCCATCTCTTACCTCATTGTTGTTTTAAATTATCTTTCTTTCTACCCAACTCATTTTTTTCGGATCACAGGAAGAAGAACAAGGCAGGAGACTAGCTTTGATGGAGATGGGGCCGTCTGAGAGCATGAGTAAGACCTAAGAGCTGGAGCTCAACAAAGGAAGCTCAGTGCTGCGGGCCTGGCCAACTTTATTTGATGAAGAAGAGGAAAGACTCTGTTTTCATCTCCCATATGTACATTTCAGCACATTCTTGACCAAGCAACCTTGATTTAGACTCAAATGCACACTATGTATACAATCTTAGAAATGATCCATTCACGTTTAGCCTCTTTGGTCCAGAATGAAATATGTCAAAACCTTTTTGATATATTACCATGACTTTGCTACACATATTAATGTTACCTCAAAGATGAATCCTAAAAATCCCCTAACTCTTTCTATTGCATCACTATGAGGTCAGTGTGTGTTTTAGAGATGATTTGTTATAACTTTGGTGATCCTCATCGATCAGATCAAAGTCCAATTTGTTCGCTTGGTTTATGAAACTCATGTCTTTGGATTGAATTAAATGCAAGAAGATTCAACGTGTTAATCAGTGAGCTTAGTTTTCTGACTGTTCTACCTTTGGACTGAGCCATGTCATTAGCCATTAAGGACTGCAAACCCCGTTTGCAGTCCTTATCTTCATATTTACTGTGCAGACATCTGCGTGGTTTTGAACTTCTCATCCAACTCAGGCAGGAGGGAAAAATACATTATTTTTCAGGATGTAAAAGTACAGAACTTAAGTCCAGATAATGTAGTTCACCTAAAACTATGTATAACACATACAGTATAGCTTCACGTTATTTAAAAAAAAAGGTGCCATTGCTCTGATGAATAGGACAGAAAAGGAAACAGATGTTTCACACATTGCTAAACTCCATTTACACCTAAGATGCTTCGTACCGACATCAGTGGTCAGAGTGTTCAGAGAGGTCAGAGAGGCGACCTCTGTTTGTGGGAGGGCCGGCGGTATCCAGGGATTTTGCTGGGAGAAGCATGACGGATGCAGAGAGAGGGTAGTGGGAGGCAAATAGAGCCGAGGGTCAGTTTGTTTGGGATTCTTGAGTGGAGATAGCAGTTCACAAAGCCTTTCTAATGGGAACCAGCTGACCACGAATACAGCTATAGCCAGGCTGGGCTATTTGCTTTTGTTGTGGACCTTTAGAGAACGGGGGTTCTGTTTATTGTGCTTTATTCTCCCAAGCCCCTCAAAAGAAGGCAAGAGAAATGTATACAGGGCTGAGTTTACTTTGAGTCCAGCAGACTTTATCGAGCTTTCCTATGAGTTTTCCCAGAGTGAGAGATTTGCTGATAAAATGAAAGCTGACAAATCCCCATTGATTAGCAGACTTTGTTATACACTTTGAGTTTTGAGGTTATTCGGATAATGTGTTTCAAGACTGGCTGGTCTAAGCTACCTTCCCAAATTCATTTAAAAGGAAACATATTTTATCCTGGATTTAGTTTGGAGCTTTTGCAGGTACATTTCTAACAGACTGCGGAAGGTGTGGCACAGAGTGGATCAAAGACTGGAGTCTCATCCAGGAGACAAACGTTTGCGTAATCGATAAAGTAATTAAGTTGTAATAAAACATTATTTTGTAGGAGACGTGATTCTTCAATTTGTTTGTGCAGTAACCTTTGCTTAGCTTTGGTTGTAAAGCAACATACAATGTCAGTAATGTACTTTAATAAAGTGTGAGTACATAAATGATACAACTTTCATGAAGGTTTTATTGCTGGACTGTTAACATTACACTGCATTCATTTTAGCTATACAACTTATGAATGGGCAACTGAGGGCTAATACAAATAAATACATTGCTAGTAAACAATAATACTGTGAAAGTCCTTATAGCAGTTCTAAATTCCACTGCTTGCATCACATGAAGCATAGACAGGAAATGTTTTTGTGACTGATATAATAATAGTGGGAAGGAGATAATATAAGTGTGTTTTCCTGTATGCTGTGTCCCACTCTAAATGATGGGATAGGTCCTTTCTGCGGCTCATCCAAAATCAACACGGAGAATGTGTTCAGTTTGCAAAGAAGCATCTGATAAAAGAAGAATTAGTTTCCTCTCTAAAGCTGCACATCTTTTATGTTTGTTCTGAAGAGAGTGAACGAGTGTTTTGTTTGGTCTGAGCTTCTGATGTGCTGTAGAGCATGTCAGTATTCCTTTCAGAAGACGCTTGATTCATTTTTGGAAACGATCCAAGATGCTGTAGGTGTTGAACTGGAATGGGTTAGGGTTTTCTCTAAATAAAACATACCATACACAATGCTTTGTACAGGCTTCTAATCACTGCTCTGATAGGATAACACAAACTCAAACAGACACAGAAATTAGTCCAGACGTTTGTGACATAAGCCTGTTTCATGATCTTCAATTAAAAGCCAGTTCTCATAGAAGAACTGAAAAACATGAAATATTGAGACTAAAGCCTTGATGCTAGCTTCAGAGGAGCTGTTTGTTCCTCACCATTAATCTGTTTGCATTTCTTTGTCTGATTATCGCTGCAGTCACTAATGTTATCGTTTTATTTGCTCCCTCGCCCCTAAGAAATATCTCTTTACAATAACTGAGCTTGTTCAAATAAAAATCGAAACGACCTGGGAGATTCTTTGGAAGACTGGTGTGTGTATTGTTATACTGTATACTATACTATCATTTTAATTTTAACTATTTGTTCAGTGCTGTCTGCAACAAATTGTCTTCACTCCCCTGTGCATACAGCGAAGACTACAGCGAAGACTACTAATTCTCTTCGGTTCGAAACATAATCTCAGCAAATCCGACGACTTCTCAGTTGCAGTGGGCGACATTATTGTCACAAGTAAGAAGGAAATTACATACCTAGGATCTATTCTTGAGGCAAACCTCTCCTGTGACAAAATGGCATCCAATGTAATAAAAAAAGTCAATCAAAGAACTAGATTCCTATACCGGATCTCCTCTCTGGTAAACAAAAACACCCTGAAAACTCTGGCAGGAGCACTCATTCAAGGGTACTATGACTATGCTTGCACGTCATGGTACCATAGCACCTCCAAGGCGCTAAAAATAAAACTTCAAACATCGCAAAATAAACTGGTCAGACTACTGCTTGACCTTTCATCTAGAACCCACCTCACCTCTGCCCACTTTGACAACCTAGGATGGCTTAGAGTAGACGACAGAGTACAGCTACTTGCAATGGGCCTGGTCTACAAGATCCACTACACCTCTATGGTACCCATGTACATGTCAAAATTCTTCCCAAAGGTCAAGGAATACCATGATCATAACACCAGAGGGAGCTCCACAAATCATGTGAAACCCAGATTTGGCACAAAAAAGGGGGAATACACGTTTCGCAATTATGCCACATCAAGGTGGAACGCTCTTCCCACAACTGTAAAGGAAAGTAAAACTATACTTACCTTCAAAAACCTCTCTTAAAGAGCACCTTCGGGGGAGAGCATTGCAAAACTGGCCCCGGTAATGGTACAAATCTCAACCTGTCGTTCAATGGACAGCTTCCCCCCCCCCCATCTATGTATATACTCGCATTTTAGACTCTGTTACTAACTGTATATCTGTAGACTTGGTATGTCTTAAATGTCCGGTTAGGATGTATTAGAACGAAATCTAAAATGAAAATTGTAAATAAGCAATCTGTATGTAAAAAACCACCTGTATGTAAATTGTAAATAAGCCATCTGTATGTCAAATATGTCTTATATGTCTTATATGTCTTAAATGACATGATGAATTGGAAATGGGGGACCCTGATGTAAACAAGACGAAAGTCTTTCTCTGGTGTGCATCCCCTTAACAATTGTATGTTTTGAGCTGTACTGTACTGTACCCAATATACAAGCTGTTAATAAACTTTTCAATCAATCAATCAATCAGTCAATCAATCAATCAATCAATCAAAACTAGCAAACACTTAATGACAAATTGTTCGAGCTGTATCATGATTTTGGGAGTCATGCCACTGAAGTTAAGCCTCTCAGTCTAACAATAGGAACACTATAATACAAAAATGAGACATGAAACTTGCAAAGACCATGTCTCAAATGAAAAATGATGTAACAATGTTTTGATTTATGAACTAATAGTGCAGCCCACAAAAGTTTAAAGCGCATATTGATGGAGTAATTCAACTGTTTAGAAAATGAGGTTCATATTGGTAGAACCTTGCTCAAAGGGAATGAAATAACAGCAAAGAGGACATTTGGGAGGGTAAAGGTGTAAAATGTAAACAACTAACAAAATGTAACTTTGTCTTGTGTTCAGCGTCTTATAAACATTTATTTGTTTCACAGTACAACCTGATGGAGTTATGTGTTATTAAATTAGAGTGGCAGAAGAAAACTGAAAATAAGGTTTGGACAAGCCACTTGAATATATCAGCCGATGTGTGGAGAGATTTGTGGATGTTGTAATGTTATACACAAAGAGTTCCTCACTTCAGAATACTGCACCAGCTGGGATCGCTGCTTCTTCATTTCCATTGGGAACCTTTCAAAGCCACTCAGCTCACGGCTGGAAAATAAAAACAGAGTCATTGCTTCACATACTTTGGACTGATTGATGTTGCAGTTATTATAAAGGGAGTCCCGTGAGAAACATAGACCCACTGAGCTGAAACCCTCCCTACTCGTGTATTCCTGTTTGCATACCACACCTAAGGAAATGTTGTGCAGCAACTGGATTCCTTTTCATTTCACTGTAAGTCATTCTTGAATATGTAGGCGTTGCAGATAGGCCATGGAAACAGGTAATTCAGCTAATTCTACTGCGTCAGACTCTTGGATAAATAAGGACCTTCTTTTGCCCAGTGTTGACAGAGGGCTGTTCTCTGCTGCTTGAAAAGCGTTCACTGTCTGTACGAGGTGAACACTTCACAATCCAGACTTTTACCTACCTGAGCACTGCGTAGTTCCACCTCCACGACCAAAGGATCCCACAAGCAGGACATATAGAGGGCTCTCTGCGGAGAAAAAACGTTTTCATGACGAAGGATTTATATAAATTATTCGACATAAGACATAGGAAGGTCTATAAGCTAAGTGTGAAAATTGAACACAAGTGAGAGTTATACTTTTGTGTTATCCTGTTCATTTAAGCGTTTCAAGGATAAAAGTGTGGATGTGATGTCTGATTGCCTGACCTTGCAGTAAAATCACACTTCAGTGTGCTGTTATGAAACACAACAATCTAGGCAGTCCAGACGTGGAGCCAAAGTCTAATTAGTGTGAAATACTCTGCCAGTGTTACACATAATCAGTTAAATAAAGCTGTTTTCATTCAGAGGGGACCACAGAAACAATTGATGTATTTTTCTGATTGCCTGGCAGTCACAATATTAGTAGAGTAAAGACGTTGCTTGTGAAGTGAAGGTGCAACCCACTGCTTAGACACAACTGCATCTGTTATCTCTGTATAATTGCTTTGCAAAGGTTTCACCACACATTTAATTTGTAATGTAATAAAAATGAATATTGAGATGCGGTGGATGGAGGAAGTCGCTCTCTGTGAAGTCAGGGAGAAGAACATAACAATACGTTTCCAGTCCTTGAGATAAAAGGACAGCACAAACTGCAGAAACACCCCAAAAACAAGAGTATAAGACACAATCTAACAAAGAAAAAGTTGCTTTGGATGATTTTAAATCCAATTCACTAACACACTATAGGAACATTGTAAATAATGGTTAAATAACTGTCCAAAAGGGTTATGTTGGAACAAAATTCCTGTATAATCTTACATACTTTATTATATCTAAATTAAACACCTTACCCAGTGTTACTTTCTAATCAAAGAGTCAGCAAATCATAAGCTAACGACAGTGGGATTCAAGTATGAATAAACCAAACCAGAGTAATCTCTGACTTGTCCAAGTAAGCACAGCATCCAAAAACAGTTATGTAGGAACAGAATTCTTCTAAGATCTTACATATGGCGTGTGGTGCAGTTGATAGAGCCTTGGTGTGGGACCAGGGGGTCACAGGTTCAAACCCCACTGCAGTCAGCATGTCGTTGTGTCCCTGGGCAAGACACTTCACCCCAAATTGCTCCTGTAGGGATTTTCCACAGTATTGAGTATGTAAGTCGCTTTGGATAAAAGCATCTAACAAGTTACATGTAATGTGATATGGGGCTTATCAAAAGGTAAAATGGGTAATTTCCAGACACAAGATACAGAAGTAGCATGCTGCTGTAAATATTGCTGCTCAGATAAATATGTCTTTCTGTTTCTGTGGGCCTTGGCTTTGACATAATTATCTTTATTGCACCGCCGGTTAAATCAAACGTCAAGTAAAATAAATGGGGCATTATGGTCCTGCTAATGAAGCAAATCTCATGAAAATGTTGTAGATTTATGCCAGAGCAAGCAGTATTATGATTGCAGCCAAGGATGGTTTATTTTTCTAGCTGGACCTGAGGCTCTCATCAAACATTTGCTGTGTTGAACTCGCTCTCTGGTGGAGCAAACAGAGACTTTATGGCAAGCTACTTTCATCCCAGTTGCCTGAGTTTGTGCAGCGTCAGAAAATACCTCCGTTCCAGAGCTGAGTTTACCTGTGGAAACATCAGAAACAGAGGGACTTTTTAAATCCCAAATTCCTGGCCCACTCAAAGAAAATAGAGTTGCCAGAGCGGGAATTTCACTTTCTACTCCAACAATAAACCTGCAGTTGGATTTAGTTTCCAGGGTGGGGGGTAAAATCATCACGACTGGCACCCTAACAAAGCTCAACAGCTTCTTTACTTTCCCTCACTGTTTGGAACCAAAACATGGAGAGGATATATATGTCATCCCCCTACTCAAACAGTCCCACCCTGTCCCCCTCCTCCTCTGTCAGAGGACACATGAAAATGACCCATTGGAAACCGAATTTGGGTTTGGCAGCATTGCCATGCCCTCCTCTGAGCAACTATTGTACACATTATTAAAGCATTACAAATGTCTGGAAAAGCTCAAGTGTTTATCTGAAGTAAAGATAACCATACTTGTCCATCAACACCAGAAATCATGATTAATAGCTCAGAGTAATATCCTGATTGGTGTTTGAATCACCAACTAAAAAAGTAACTCAGTTATTTATTCCATTCGAAGGCTTCACTGATTTAGGTATGCAGTCAGTCAAGGGAACAGAAAGACGAACATTAGGAAGCAGTGCTCACTTATGGCGCGTTTCCACTGCAGCGGGTAGCTCGAATTAAGCGTGCCGAGCCGTGCGGGGCCCGTTCTTGGTTGCGTTTCCACTTGGCCTAGTTTTGGCCCGGGCTACTTTTTCACCTTTTTTCTGGCCGGACTAAAACGTGGTTCTAGGGCCAGGAACAACCAGGCTGAGTCGGGCTGAGTATGCTAAACTAGAGAGAGAATCGCTGGCAAGGGGACTACAACTACAACAAGATGAACATATTTGACCGTGATTTAATTGCAATACACGTTTCAAAATGATGCCGAAGTAACAACATACTGATACCGGTTAGTAAAAACCATGAATTAATGCGTTGACAAGTCTGCAGACAGACGACAGGCGAAAAACCCTTTTAAAATGCGTGATTTATCAATGGAGCTTGGCTAAGCTAACGTTATATATGCTCCGACCGTCCACACTCACAACAACGGCCTATACAGACATAAATAAACCAGCGACTGTATTCGCCATTACACAGGCAGTCTGTGGTTTGTACTTGTTTAACTTTTGTCTAGTTTCTGAACAGATATGAAGAGCTGTGAGCTCTGAGTGCTAAGAGCTAACGGCTGTGTTGTTTTTTGGGGCTCTCATTGAAGATGACGTCACGGCTCCGCCTACACTGCGTTACTATAGTAACTACCCCAGTTCCTAAACTGTAATGGAAGCACAGCATTAAAATGCAATAGTATGAAGCTGCAGCGTCGGAGGCTGCACTCTCAGGACCGCACTCCCACGACCCTAGTTGTTTTGCGTATTGTGTTGTGTACTTACCATAGACTGTATATATAAAGTAACATATTATATTATAATCTTATATTATTAATATATATATAAATAATTCTGATAAAATGTTATTCCAGCGTCAATAAATGAGTGTTAATCCCAGTGTGTTTAGTGTACAACATCACATGTCATTTCACCTTCAATTCACGGTTTTCAAAACGTTAGCCACATGCTAATGCTAACCGGAAAAGAAGAATCTTCAGAATAAAAGTGTTAAATTAATAGTTAGTGTGAACTTCCGGGTTTTTCAGAATAAAACTGCTTTAAATTAAAACCCTGTATTTAATTTAAATTACGTCATATCAACATTGAAACATTGAGGTTTGGGAGGGAGGAAGGAAGATTAGGATTAGGTAAAAAGGTAGGGAGTGGTTAGGGTTAGGATGGGGGGAAGGGAAGGGTTAGATTGCGCACTGCATTGAGGGGCTTCAGGCGTTCATGTGAACGTGCTCCGTCACGTGCCGCCGTGCCGTGCTCCGTCGGACCTGTGTGTGCGGTTCTACAAGTGCAGTCCTGTAACTGCTGTCTCCGACGCTGCAGCTTCATGCTACTCTTAAAATGAGCCGGGCCTAATAAGGCCTAACCAAACCGAGCGAGGCCGAGCGAGGCCTGCAGTGGAAACGCGCCATTAGTCCTTTTCTCCATCAACCTTGGATAGATGTCTTTAGTAAAAAGGGATTTATTGTCTTAAAATACATGAGTATAGCATTTACTCAGAAAAAAGTGATTGTTTTATATTCCTGTTAGATCTGTCAGTTACCAGCACAGGGGGAAAACAGTTGCACAAATTCAACGAGTGTGCCAGTCAATGGGTATGATCCATTTAAACCAAGAGCAAGAACAATGCAAAGGGTAACTATGACAACCATTAGCCAATCAGTTATTTCTGTGTGTCTCATCTCATTCATGTTAATAATGTGTCAAATCCTTGACCGAACTGCTTTTAAAAAAGCAACTCTGGGCCTATGGCATTGTATGATTTGTTTTAACCCCGCGTTTGTCTTTTACTGTGAATCACATGGTTACATGGAATCTAGAAAGACACTCAAGACATACATTTTACTTACTAGCTAAACCGTAATGTACAGTTTTGCATCACCATCTTTTCAGTATTTGGTAATAAATACGTTTTAAAACAGTTTTGTGTAAATAAACAGCAATAATAAAACAACTCCATATCAGGTGTGGTTATCTTCTTTCTTTTGTGACCACTGCCTTTGGGGCTGATTAATTAGTTTCTGTCGGGCTTCTGATTCTTAACTCCAATGTCAAACTCAGCCCACTTTCCCTCTAATCACTGCATGCTCTTCTCTCTGATCTCTTTGGACTGTTTTTATGAGAGTTACTGGAAAAGGCCCCATCTGACAACCTCACAGGTGAACAGAGCAGCCATTGAACTCGTTTCAGAAGTTATTTACTGGACCTCTGCCACAGGCCGATTAGAGCACACTGGTCTACCAAACTAATCTGCTGAGGGGGGTCCATGCTGGAGCTTTGAAACACACTGTACAGGTACAGTGAGGTGCTAAACAGATGTGACTGGATTGCTACATTTCAAGGTGCAATGATGGGGAACTGGATAAAGTAGCAGTTGTATTGAGTTTTTGCCCAATATAACAATCAAAATGTAAAATACATTTGATGAAAATGCTTTCAAAACAAGATGCACTGGCCAACATAATTCCTGCATTACATCCTTTTTTGACATTTTGTATGGTATATATTGAACCACAGTTGTAGTTTCATAGAAAAGTATTGTCCATCAAAAAAATACAGTACCTGTATTCATCACAAAAGGAATTAAAAACAGCAGACCTCTCCATCGAGACTTTAAAACCCTTCGTGTGACTGAATTCATTATACTGGAATAAGCCCATTAAGAACAGCTGATAACGCTAGCAGTGGTATTCTAGATAAGTATGGGTTGTTTGGCAAGAATGTTTAATTCCTGATTCATATTGTTTAATGGTGCCCTATAATCAGCTTAGAGGATTGCTGCTCTTTTGTTGAAACGGTCAACAAGCATTTCTTCCACAAGGGGGCCTTTAAATCTCAGCCGATTCAGAACTACACTATGCTGTACAGTACTGTATATTGGTACACACACACACACACACACACACACACACACACACACACACACACACACACACACACACACACACACACACACTCTTCAGGAGGCTGTGAATTGCACTCTCACATACATACATAGCATTATTCCCCACAGTATTCCAAAATATAACTCTTCACAATTTCCAGTTCTCAAACACACCTCTCTGTGGAGAAGATTCATATTCATATTCACACACACATACACACACACACACACACACACACACACACACACACACACACACACACACACACACACACACACACACACACACACACACACACACACACACACACACACACACACACACACACACACCACACACACCACACACACACACACACACACACATACACACACACACACACATCCTGAATAACTCCAACCATAAGTCAAACATGCCAATGTGTGTTTGGTTTTTGTGTATCTATTTAGGAGTTATCACCATGTACAGAATATGAACTGAACACTGTTCTTTTGTCCGCCCATGCAGGTAGCCCTCTCTGTGGCCCAGTGACCTGCTTCCTGCTACCTGATCATGGCCTGAAGAGCTTCTCCTCTCTGCTGGAGGTGGACTGGATTACGGATACCTGCAGAGCTCCATTTAGGTGGATCTTAAAATGTTGTGGTGGAACCAAGTCACACACTTTGTCAGCAATATGGATTCAACTAGAATGTGAAGGCACACTGAACACAAACATATAAGTCAGTATGATGCATTGTATTTGAATGTGAGATTAGTCCAGAAAGAGAAGGAATCCACCTGATGTTATTTGAATATTTGAACATTTTTCTGACTGATTGGAGATTTGGTAAATCACATTTTTAACGCTTATTTTTTATTTTCCAAACTGACACCACGATCAAAGCTCTATCCTAATGCTCCTCTATGTGAGTCACCAGATAGCACATTTAAACTGCCCTCAGCATTTGAGTCCCAGTCTCCCTTTAGACCCCTGGAGCCTGCTCAGTGTGGGGGAGTCTGTAAACAAATCCGCCATCACCTCTCTCTCTCTCTCTCTCTCTCCACCTCTTCCTCATCCTTCCTTTGCCCAACACATACCCTGATTCCATATTGCATTGACGTGATTCACCCCTGTAGTACTCAAGCTCCTCTCCTTCCTAAAGGTCACCCCAGACATCAAAGTTTCCTCTTAAATATTTCTCTCGCTGTCTTCATCTGCCTTCAGTCGTCATTGAGATATGTGCCTTCAAACATCTATTCCTTAATCTTATCCACTGTTTTCCACCTTTGCCTTTCAGATCAAGCTTTTATTACTTTACCTGATTATTCAAGGAACTCATCTCTTCTAACCTGTCTTGCAGTTGAAGTACTTTTTTCATTGCAATGATACATCCATCCATCCATCTTCTCCCGCTTATCCGTGGTCGGGTCGCGGGGGTAGCAGTTCCAGCAGAGAGCCCCAAACTTTATTTTCCCTGGCGACATCAACCAGCTCTGACTGGGGGATCCCAAGGCGCTCCCAGGCCAGCGAAGAGATATAATCCCTCCACCTGGTCCTAGGTCTACCCCTTGGTCTCTTCCCAGCTGGACGTGCCTGGAACACCTCCCTAGGGAGGCGCCCAGGTGGCATCCTAACTAGGTGCCCGAACCACCTCAACTGGCTCCTTTCGACGCGAAGGAGGAGCGGCTCAACTCCGAGTCCCTCCCTGATGACCGAACTTCTCACCTTATCCCTAAGGGAGACACCAGCCACCCTGCGGAGAAAACCCATCTCGGCCGCTTGTATCCGCGATCTCGTTCTTTCGGTCATGACCCATCCTTCATGACCATAGGTGAGGGTAGGAACGAAAATGGCCCGGTAGACAGAGAGCTTTGCCTTCTGGCTCAGCTCCCTTTTCGTCACAACGGTGCGGTAAAGCGACTGCAGTACCGCTCCCGCTGCTCCGATTCTCCGGCCCATCTCACGCTCCATTGTTCCCTCACTCGAGAACAAGACCCCGAGATACTTGAACTCCTTCACTTGGGGTAAGGACTCATTCCCTACTTGAAGTGGACAGTCCATCGGTTTCCTGCTGAGAACCATGGCCTCAAATTTGGAGGTGCTGATCCTCATCCCAGCCGCTTCACACTCGGTTGCGAACCGATCCAGTGAGTGCTGAAGGTCGCAGACCGATGAAGCCATTAGAACCACATCATCTGCAAAAAGCAGTGGTGCAATCCTTAGTCCACCGAACTGCAGACCCCCTCCCCCATGACTACGCCTCGAAATCCGATCCATGTATATTACAAACAGGATTGGTGACAAAGCGCAGCCCTGGCGGAGGCCAACCCTCACCGGAAATGGGTCCGACTTACTGCCGAGGACCCGGACACAGCTCTCGCTTTGGGAGTACAGAGATTGGATGGCCCTGAGTAGAGACCCCCCTCACCCCATACTCCCGCAGCACCTCCCACAGTAACTCCCTGGGAACTCGGTCATACGCCTTCTCCAAGTCTACAAAACACATGTAGACCGGATAAGCGTATTCCCAGGCCCCCTCCAGGATCCTTGCGAGAGTAAAAAGCTGATCCGTCGTTCTACGACCAGGACGGAATCCGCATTGTTCCTCCTCAATCTGAGGTTCGACAATCGGCCTGACCCTCCTTTCGAGTACCTTAGAGTAAACTTTCCCGGGGAGGCTGAGTAGTGTGATGCCTCTGTAATTGGCACACACCCTCTGATCCCCCTTTTTAAAAAGGGGGACCACCACCCCGGTCTGCCACTCCTTCGGTACTGTTTCCGACTTCCACGCAACGTTGATGAGACGTGTCAACCATGACAGTCCCTCAACACCCAGAGCCTTCAGCATTTCCGGGCGGATCTCATCCACCCCCGGGGCTTTGCCACTGTGGAGTTGTTTGACGACCTCAGTGACCTCCCCCCGGGAGATTGGTGTTGATCCCCCGTCATACTCCAGCTCTGCCTCTAACATAGAGGGCGGAGTTGTCGGGTTCAGGAGTTCCTCAAAGTGTTCCTTCCAACGCCCTAACACTCCATCAGTTGAGGTCAACAACGTCCCATCCTTACTGTACACAGCTTGGATGGTTCCCTGCTTCCCCCTCCTGAGGTGTCGGACAGTTTTCCAGAACAACTTTGGTGCCGCCCGAAAGTCCTTCTCCATGTCTTCTCCGAACTTCTCCCACACCCGCTGCTTTGCCTCGGCCACGGATGAGGCTGCTGCCCTTCGGGCCTGTCGGTACTTGCAACTGCCTCTGGAGTCCCCCGGGATAACAAATCCCTGAAGGCCTCCTTCTTCAGTCGGACGGCTTCCCTGACCACCGGTGTCCACCAGGAGGTTCGAGGGTTACCGCCCCTTGAGGCACCTAGGACCTTGAGACCACAGCTCCCCGCCGCGGCTTCGGCAATAGAGGCTTTGAACACCGACCACTCTGGTTCAATGTCCCCAACCTCCACAGGAATGCCCGAAAAGCTCTGCCGGAGGTGTGAGTTGAAGGCCTCCTGAACTTGGGCCTCCTCCAGACGTTCCCAGTTCACCCGAACTACACGTTTGGGCTTACCAGGTCTATCCAGAGGCTTCCCCCGCCACTCGACCCAACTCACCACCAGATGGTGATCAGTTGACAACTCCGCCCCTCTCTTTACCCGAGTGTCCAAAACATACGGCCTCAGGTCCGATGATACGATAACAAAATCGATCATGGACCTTCTGCCTAGGGTGCTCTGGTACCACGTACACTTATGAGCATCCTTATGTTCGAACATGGTGTTTGTTATGGCCAATCCATGACTAGCACAGAAGTCCAGTAACAAACCACCACTCCGGTTCAGATCAGGGGGGCCGTTCCTCCCAATCACGCCCCTCCAAGTGTCTCCATCATTGCCCACATGTGCGTTGAAGTCTCCCAGCAAGATTAAAGAGTCCCCTTCAGGAGCCCCATACAGGACTCTTTCCAGGGTCTCCAAGAAGGCTGTATACTCTGAACTGCTGTTGGGTGCATAAGCACACACAACAGTCAGAGTTTTCCCCCCCATAACCCGCAGGCGTAGGGAGGGCGACCCTCTCGTCCACTGGGGTAAACTCCAACAACGAAGCACCTAACCGGGGACTTGTGAGTATCCCCACACCCGCCCGGCGCCTCACACCTTGAGCAACTCCGGAGAAGAATAGAGTCCAACCCCTATCCAGAAGTAAGGCTCCAGAGCCGACGCTGTGCGTAGAGGTGAGCCCAACCAGATCCAACTGGTAACGCTCCACCTCCCGCACAAGCTCCGGCTCCTTCCCCCCCAATGCAATGCAATGATACAGTATAATAAATTGTCTGGTCTATTTTGAAAGTGAGGAAATGCTGTAGAAGTATAACGAAGCCATGATATCAAAACAGTAACATTTTTGACAGAAAGAGAGTTTCTCCCTTAACCATAACCACTCTTAACTTTAGACCTCAGACTTAACCAACCTCCTTCTCGTCTTCATATTATAATAAGGAATATACTTTATGGTTGAAATCATTTTGAAAGAGATTTAATATATCAGAGAACAACAATGGGCCGAGCAGGTTTGTATATGAAAACCCTTCAGAAAAAGGACACATTTGACCCTTTAACTAGTAAGATGGACTCTATGGATGGAACACATGGCTTATCTTTCTCTTTATTATGGTGCACCAAATCTTAAAGGCTCATTACTGCCCCCTGAGGCAGGAGTTCAAAAACAACCCAGTGATATTTAAAGTTTTGGGCCCAAATGTTAAAGATATAACTTATAACCTTTATTAACTCAGATACAGTTGACCCTATACGTCAGATGACTTTCATATCTTAATTAAAAGAAAGGCGCGTAGCGAGAAATATATTATGTTTAGGTCGAAAACTATCATTATCCTTATATGCAATTACATTTATAATACATCCTTCAAGAGAGAATTTGAGACATATCGCATTGCAAAAAAAAGTGCATTCACACACATATAAACTGTTCTAAAATATGAAAGATGTAACATTATATATTAAAAGAAAAAGAGAAAAAGTAGAGAGACAAAAGTAAATGGCACTGGGCAACACAACAAAGGCACATATTCTATATATTCCTTAACCCTATATATATCCATACATACCCAACTCTTCCCTCCTCTCTCCCTCCCTACATCCCTCCCAAAAAAAAAAACCTTTCCTCCCAAACCCTGCCATCTCCCAGCATTCCTCAGGTCCGCCACACAGAGTCCCATTGTGTCAGTAAGGGAGGGAGCGCACAGCACACCAACCTCTCCCCATGTGCTGCCGCTCTGCTAACCTTAGGAGACCACCAACTACTGTATATACACACACACACACACACACACACACACACACACACACACACACACACACACACACACACACACACACACACACAGAAACATACACCTTGCTTCTTTTTGTCCCCATTTCCTCTGTCATTCCCTCTCTTCCATCTCAAATTCCATCTTTCGTTCACTTTTCTTCCCCTCACACTTCCACACTGCTTTTGGAAATCAGCCACCATCAACACACACATCGTACAAACAGCCCTTCTCAAAAAGGCTATTGATGAGTCTCAAAGTAAGGGAGCGAGGAGGAGGAGGAGGAGGAGGAGGAGGAGGAGGAGGAGGAGGGGAGGAGGAGGAGGAGGAGGAGGAGGAGGAGGAGGAGGAGGAGGAGGAGGAGGAGGAGGAGGAGGAGGAGGAGGAGGATGTAAGGAAGGAAGGGGGGATGAAGGGGGGGTACACTTTGAGGGGCCATTCTGTATTAAAAAAAAGTGCCAGAGAGAAGACCTCCACCCTGTCCTGCCACTCAAACAAGGTCTGAAACAGGCACGGCTGTATTGTAGAGCCCCAGCGGCCCGGCCTGCTGCTAATCAACACGGTTTCCATTCAATAACTTTGATATGACTTTTCTGAAAATAGCAGAGGCTCTGGTGGCATTTCAAAATAATACATTTCTGACATTTCCTATTGGACTTAAATAGGTTTATGAGCCTTTAAAGGTCACTTTGTAAAGACTGCAAGTCCACCAAGGCCCTTAATTATAAAACTATTGTAAAGAGCTTTACTAGAACATGTTTTCTATAAACCTACTTTCATTGTCCTTTTGACCTTTTTTTCAGTTCAATTTCAGTCTGTAAAAACAAAAGGTTGAGCTACAAAACATTGGAGATCTCCATAAAGCAGAGTTAAGTCTCTGTGGTTCATGATCACACTTTTTTTCACATTTGTTAAAGTAAACATTTGATTATTCCGGCTCCTTATTAATAATAATAATAATAATAATAATAATAATAATAATAATAATAATAATAATAATACATAAGATGGTGGTGGTGAGAGGACTATGACATTTATAAAGATGGCACAACTTGAAGTTGGCAGGATGGAGAGGAAGCCACACAAAGTTAAATTTGAATTACAAAAATGTAATTGCATCAAAATGTCCATTATAAAAGTAGAATTATACATTGTTTGATTTCTTCTCTTCTTTTGTTTTGTTGCAATTATATATTCACTGCTATTAGAAAGCACATTGAAATCCTATAGGGCAACAACAAGGGACAGTCTGTGCAAGAATTGACCCATTTTACACCAGCCTCCAGGTTAATGAGTTCAATTGGACCCATTTGAGAGCTTATCACGTGTGAATGAGAAACATAACTCTGTAAGACTCTGAGAGTCCAGAAGGGCCGGCAGTCTAAACAACAATGTTGTTTTCCTCTTACTAAAAGCTCTACATGTTGGAGCCGCTTGTTTCTGTCTAAAAGAAGAATTGAGAGTCAGGCCTATATCACTCTGGTTTATCAGTCCAATTCAATTAGAGAAGGCTGCTACCTACGATATTGTATGCAATCATCATGAACGTCATATACACTGGCACACACAGACGCTGAGGCTCAATGTCTAACTCCACACACTTTGCACACTCAGTCCGGTCTGAGAGTTCAGCATTCCTGAGCGGCTTAGATGGCGGCTGAAAAGAATGAGCAGCCACACAGAGGGATCTCCTCACGAGATAGAGAGCCATGTGGCCTGCTCTCAGGCAGATTATTGAGTCGAGCACTCACCGTGACCTGAGAACTAGGAGGATAGAGTATCACTTTTCAAAACAGGCAGATTAGTGTGTGCTGTTACAGTATGTTGTGAGGATCATTTACTTTTGCTGTGTTACGCTTTATTTTGAGCTGTGGGTTTGTGATAGAGGGAGAGATGTGTTTAAAGATACATTCGATTTATTTATTCAGGCAGCACAGCTACTGTAAATAATGATAACTAATGAAAGGGTATTATGGTTCATATTTGAAATGTAACACCTTTACTGTTTATGTTTTTATGAAGCACTTGCATGATATTATACTTGAGGATCACCTCCAAGAGAATCTTCTTGTCCAAAACAATTATCAGCCGTAATTTACCAATTAACCATGTGTGTTTTATTTCATATCAGACAAATATTATTTATTGTCCTGAAGTTAAAACCTACTCTCTAAAGACTCATTCAACACCCTCAAAACAAACTGCTGGGTGTTTTCTAAGCATTTTCATGTACAGTATGTAAAGATTTGTACCAGTTTAGAAGGTATATCAGTAAACTGATACAATTATACAACGTGACTTCATGGTCAAATTGTATCATTGATGTGTTTCATGAAAGATATTGCAATTATCTTTCTGAAATGATAAGAGCTGGACATACGTGTTCAAAACAGACAATTTAAACTTGACTTTCTTTACCATAAAGAATAGGATAAATAGGCAATAAAACAACCATCAATAAAGCAGCAGGGCAATACCATTTGAAAAATCATGTAAAAAGCACAGGTTTTCTCAAGAATGAACTATAGCTTGGATTTTGATGAACTGCCCAGCAACATGTTTTGCCAGAACTACTCGAGCCAGAAAATAACATGAATTGGTTAAAGAGGGGAAAAAAAGAGTTTAACTTAACCATGAGAACTCACTTTGATCGACTCACACATGTAGAATCAAGGAAACACTGCAAAACATGCATCTCTTAAATGTTCTACATAGCACAAAACGCAGACCCGACTTAAACCCACACTGTGGATGTATATGCACATGTGTGTCTAGCACTCATATTTACATATTAATCAGTTACATATTTACCACTTGTCCTTGTGCTGGCTATTTTTAAAGCCCCCTCCTCTGTTAGGATCTGATTGATGACTATCTGTTGCCTGTCACTGCAAGCTGTTAGCCATGGATGATGTGATACAACAAAGTGAGGACCACAGGGGGCCTTTCAATTGCAGGGGGATCCGTTAAATGAGCACAGTTCACAAGCTGTTCTACAGTATTCAACAAGAGGCTCATGGTCTATCCAGAAAGAAGAACAGATTGTGTCATGTCATGATTTCTTCCACAATGACGTAAAAGTAGCAAATAATATGCAGGCTTTATTTTTCAATGACTATTGATATCAAATCAAATGAAATCAAGTTTTATTTATATAGCACATTTAAAAGCGATTTTTGGTCGAGCCAAAGTGCTGTACATGTAATAAAAACACATTACTACAATCACAATAAAAGACAATAATTTACAACAGAAATATAAAAAACAAAAACACAGGGAATAGTCAGTGTCATGCTCCGCTCTGACTAGAAGGCCAGGGAGAAGAAGTGAGTCTTTAATGAGGATTTAAAAACCCCTAGTGTCTGGGCCGACCTCACATGAAGGGGCAGACTGTTCCAGAGCCTAGGGCCCGCTGCTGCGAAGGCTCGGTGCCCTCGGGTTTTGAGCCTGGTCTTGGGCACTACCAGCAGCAGCTGGTCAGCAGACCTTAAAGCTCTGGCTGGGGTGTAGCGATGGAGGAGTTTGGCTATATAGGCAGGAGCCAACCCATTTAGGGCTTTGAAAACAAATAAAAGGATTTTAAAATCAATTCGGAACCGAATTGGAAGCCAGTGTAGTGAGGCCAGAATTGGGGTGATCAGAAGACGTGCAGCTGCGTTTTGGACTAGCTGCAGGCGTTTAATTGAGGCCTGGTCCATACCCACATACAGAGCGTTGGAATAGTCTTGAGGTAACAAAGGCATTAATAACCCTTTCTTGGTCTTTAAAAGATAAATACGACTTGGTTTTGACCAATAGTCGTATTTTAAAAAAGCAGGATTTGACTACGGTGCTGACCTGCTTGTCAAATTTAAAAGTGCTATTGAAGGTCACTCCAATGTTCATGACAGAGGGGAGGATGTTTTCATTGAGAGAGCCCAGAATATCAACCGGAGAGGCTGGAGTCCAAAAAAGATGACCTCAGTCTTGCTCTCGTTGAGGTTAAGGAAGTTTTTGCTCAGCCAGGATTGTATCTCTATCAAGCAGTCCATCAACTGCTGGAGTTCTGTGCATAGGTTTGAAGCCAGACTGAAACTTTTAATGGATGCCATGCGTGGTTAAGAACGACTGCAGCTGGACATAGACTACTCGCTCCAGGGCTTTAGATAAAAAAGGTAGCTGGGAGATGGGCCTAAAATTTGCGAGAATGGAGGGGTCGAGATTTTTCTTTTTAAGTAGTGGCTGGACCACGGCATGTTTGAAGGCAGCTGGGACACATCCTGAGCTAAGAGAGGTGTTTATTAGTAATAAAATACTTGCTCCAACTAATTCGAAAACATGATCAATGATCAATACAGACCTTTATCCTATTCAAGTTTATGGTGAATTGAACATTAACAAAGCTCTAAAAGCTTATACTGTAAGACAAGCCTATTGTGTGTTCAAAATTAAATGACTATCACACAAACTGATTTCCAACATTATCAGGAGTGAAGGTTGATGCTTTGTGCATCAAAATCTGGATTGCGTTTTAGTTTCTTTTAGTTTAGGTCTAGTAGTGGTGGGTCGGAATCCCATGTGGAAAGGGCCAGACGTTTGGCATGACATACAAATGAAGAAATAAATAATGAATGAATAAAAATAATAGCGATGGATCCTTATTGACAAACTTGAAGACTCATCACCTTTGGTTACTGCTCTGCTGGGTTTATAGGTGACATTTTCAAAATACATAATATTTTTGGCACATAAATGCATTTAAGATAGCAATATAGTTTTGTAGTAAAACCTGGAAAGCGCTACAGCCGGAATTCCATCAATAGGGTGGACAACATGATGTCAGCACTTCTGTGCAGAAACATAAAATAGAGCTGCACGGCTGGACTGGACATGTAACAAGACTCCTTGTCCAAGAGGGCACGAGGCCGAGGAAAGAGCGGAGGATCTCATTTGAGTGTGAGGAATGTACATATTTGGGAATGGTCTGGTGTCTTGTAAGTGTGAGTGTGTCTGTGTCTGTGTGCCAATGCCTTCCTGAATGACTAAGCGTTTGTTTGTTTGTTTGTTTGTTTGTTTGTTTGTTTGTTTGTTTGTTTGTTTGTTTGTTTGTTTGTTTGTTTGTTTGTTTGTTTGTTTGTTTGTTTGTGTGTGTGTGTGTGTGTGTGTGTGTGTGTGTGTGTGTGTGTGTGTGTGTGTGTGTGTGTGTGTGTGTGTGTGTGTGTGTGTGTGTGTGTGTGTGTGTGTGTGTGTGTGTGTGTGTGTGTGTGTGTGTGTGTGTGTGTGTGTGTGGAAACATGCACATTGATGCATGTGAGTGGGTGGGGGGTCAGGAGTGCAGCATTGTGACAGTGCTGGCTTTTATTGGTTCAGCTGGGAGGAGAGAGTTGCAAATGTCAGAAGAGGACTTCTGCTGAAAGGTTTTACAGCAAGACTCCATCCTGCACAAACTCCCTCTGTGGCACAAATGGTCATCGGTGGAAAAGGTTTATACATTTGGCCACTGTCACGCTCAAGTGTGAGATGAGGACCAGCAGCACAGCAGTTTCCTACAGGTTGTATTTCCTGCTATCAAGCATCCATCAAAGATTTGATGAATAAAGTACTTGATATTTATTGCAAAGGGAATTAACATCAAGTCAAGTAGAAAACATAATATAACAATAAGAACCTCATTTAAATAATCTGAAATTCGACTAAATGTAAAAGCAAGCACTAACAACACCATTCCCTAAATATACAATGATGCCTGGAAAATCTAGCATACTATTAATTGTTTTATATTGGCAAGCTGCTTCATTAGAGTTGCAAGGAGAGTTATTTGGAGTACTAAAGGGATCAACAGTGACATATTTGCTTTGGCCTTTAAACTTAAAAAGGCGTTTATCACAGGGGATTGTTTGAAAACAAGCAACACTGGTTTAGCTTCAAGGAACTTTTTGCCATTTTTCCCACTAATTAATCTTTTCTTTCTTTGTCATTTCTCTTTAGACCTGCAGGGGTACAACAAGCGAGCCGGAGTTTATTAAGAGAGCGATTCCAGATGGAGCCTGGATGGGCTGAGGTGGGGAGATCCTTCACAGCTTGTCAAAGGGGCATGAAAGCTCAGACTGAAAGCTTTTGAAGCTCTGCTCCCCAGTCAGTTGAGTGGGTGTGCATGAAGTAAAGAAAGACGGAGAGAAACAAATAGAAGGAAGAGCAGAGACAAAGACTTGGGAATAGAGTTTGTTTACTGATCATAAAACCCTTTCAGCCAATACAGAGCAGCGACACTAAGGATGTCCCACAAGAGGAGACAGCAAACCCACAACTCTTCTGCTTTTCATTAACACTCAAGGTTACCTTTTTTCTCCGACTCTAACACAGTCCAGCTTGAGGCACAGGGAATCAGTTCATCTTTCCAGCACACAGGCTCAGTGCTCAATGTGTCTTTGTTTTGCAGAAAACTGTCCTTTTCTTCTTGAAACAGGGGTCTCTTTTGGACCTATATTCATATTCAAATCTGTCGTGGATGTAATTGTGCCAAGAGTTTATCTGTTTTCCACAACACCTTGACAGGGAAGAAAAATATCTTCTATTTATCCGCCTCTCTCTCTTCCCACTTTTCCCTATCCCTCTCTTTCCTCCTGGATGTATGTCAATCCAGTCATTTGTGGTTTTGGCTGGAGCTGCAGCAATATGTGGAACATTCCATTTACAGCAGCTGATACTTTTGCCGCCCTGTGATTATGCAACACTTTGGTCCACCACAACACAGCAGAGGGTTCAAATAATCAATATTACCAATTTGTAAATGCATTTCTAGTGTATTTATACTGTTGCATTGTGATGATTCATACAATCAATTGTATAATTCTGGCAAATAAATGGAAACCTATATCTTTATTTAGAGACATTTTCAAGTTTTCATCTGTTGTATTTTAATAAAAAGGTATTTGTTTGTTTTGGAAACAAACGTATTTGCTTTCTTGGTGTGTAACGATAAGTATATCAAGACCACATGGCTGTACAATAAAGCTAAAGTTGTCTAGCTTAGCTATGCACGTAAACAGATAGTCTGGCTCTCTATAAAGATAACAAATGATGGTCACTGCATTGCCAGCTAAACAACTGAGACTCCAGATATGGCCTCTACATAACTGACAGATATATAGCATGTTGATTTGTGAGCTATAGAGGCGCTAGTAGTCGAATAGTTCTTCCTACATTTAGACAATAACCAGCTATGTGTTCCTATCTCATTGTGCTAAGCTAACTGGCTGCTGGTGGTATATTGATATTAATCATGTTAACCTGTGAATGCTATCAAGTGGAAAAGTGTATTTTTCCAACTACTTCTAGTCGGGGACAAAGACGTCTCAACAACTGTCCCATTAACAAGGCGCTGAATGGTTGGCTTGAATGGACTGAATACACACCCACTGAAACGTAACTTCAAGGATAGAAAACAGACGCTCTGTGACTTAATGGCATGTTTTTGGTCAAGTGTCTGTCATCTTGTGCTGGAGTACTTAAACCCCACTAATACCCCACTAAAAAGGAGACTCTGTGATTGGTAGATTACCCAACCAACTGTAGTCTCTGCCGCATTGACTCTATTATCTAAACATACAAGAATACTTGCCTCAGGCAGAGTCTGGTGTACCATTGGCTGTGGAGCTTTTTACAAGTTCCCCTGTTTTAATAAAGTTTGATAAACACCGAAAAGAAAAAGTGGCCATCTGTTTGTGTGTCTGTGAGACAGACGAAGAGAGAGGGTGGGAGGACTGTCTGGATCAGTGTGTTTGCTTGTATACTGTATGTTCCCTGCAACTTGACACCAATTAATTTGACTGACGGCCTTGTAATTATAACCAAATGTAGGTGTGGTAAGTTAGAGCTCGGGTCGCTTTGACTTCCTGTCATTTGATGGGTACGTTTCTGGTTAAAGAGGTGGTGGTCTCACTTTGATATTTTTATTTTGCATCACCATAATTGATAGCTGTAGAAAGTTGCAAAGATGTATCTGGTTGTAAAATCTAGCCCAGAAAAAGGATCTATACAGAAAACTAGTTAATGAAAGATAACAAAAATGATGATTCTTCTGTTCTCATTCATAACACTCCGTTCGATGTCTCACTATGGGATGCGCCTCATCGCGGAGCAAACAGAAGCATCAATCTCATTACGCCAATCCTGATTGGCTGGTGATCTTGACGTCAGCGTCAGGGAATTCACCCCCTATAAGTAGCTTGCGCCACGACGCATGCGTCATTCAAACACCTCTTCTCGCTTCAGAGCACATCTCTATAGTAGCCGGACAAGCTTAACGGTCCACAGACTGAACCCCAATATAACCATTTCGGTCGACGGGCGCTCGCCGGCTACTCCTTCTAGTTCGCAAGAAGACGGTAATACTAACGCCAGTTAGTATTAAAATCGACCTCGCAGTTTCTTTCCCCGGAAAGTAAGGTAAGGTTTTGATTTTTCTCAAGCTAGCTACACACCTGTTGCTAGCTAGCTTCCCCTTACTACCGACACCACGGTAGCGAGGACGCTTTTCTTTTTCTCTCTTACGGAGGAGAAAAGGATTAGAAGTATATTGACACACCAGTCAATATTCTTTGAGAACAAAGGACCCACACCGTCCCCTTTTTCTCCGGATTAAGGACGGGTTGGTAACACTTTTTCTCTCAACGACGTACCTGTTACGAGCGGGTCCTCTCCACGCCACGAGGCGAACAAGATGGACGCCTCTCCCCCTCACACCAGAGGAGTCAGGGACTTGGAGGCTCGGTCATGCGGCTGCAGGTTGAAGATAGCAGGCACAGACTCACACCAGGTCTGCTCGTCCTGCCTCGGGCTGGAACACGCCCAGGAGGCTATCGACAACCCCGGCTCGTGCGGGCATTGTGCCCGTTTCACCCGAAAGAGTCTCCACCGACGGCTAGCACACCAAGCTAGCTTGTTGGAACAGGACTCCCTCATGTCCACTGATTCGCCGTTTGGCAATCAAGACACGGGGGCGTCCGCCGCAGAGACTGAGCCCCTCACTGTGTCGGTCTGGGGCTCACTAACAGCGGCAGCTGCGGAACCGGGATCCCACGCCGTGTCAGGCCGGGACCCGGTGGCGGCAAGAGACGCGGGAACGGAGCCCCACGCCTCACCAGGCGGGAGCTCCCGGCGAGACCTCACCATGGTCTCGCCCCCGGAGGATGTCCTGGAATTAGACTACATGGAGGACGAAGAGGACACCTCTGAGTTCCTCCTGTCTGATTCGGATGAGCAAGAAGAAGAAATCTTCATGTCATCGGCTCAAACGGCAAAGCCGGGAGTGATGGCTGCTCTCCCGGGCGATAGCACACCAGCTTCGCCCTGTCTGAGCATGGACCTGCAGGCCGCGTGTCAGCGCACTGCGTCCAGGCTAGACATCCCGTGGCCCGAAATGGCCAAGGAGACCGCCAGGTCCCGTTACAAGGAGAAACATTCTCCCCAAGCAACGAGGACAAGGAGGCAACTCCTCCCGGTCTTCCCGGAGATGTTGGATGAGGTGTCGGTCTCGTGGAGGGACCGACCCTTTAGCAACAAGGCCCCAATCCAGGGTGCCTCCTCCCTAGACTGCGACGGTATGGAGAGGCTCGGCCTGCTCCGCATACCGCCGATGGAACTGCTGGTGGCAGCCCACCTCCTACCGAGAATGGGCCCGTCACCAAGCAGGAAGCCCACGCTGCCAGCGATGGTGGACCGTTTCCAGTCGACCATGACTGAACGGTCCTACAGAGCCGCAGCGTTGTCCGCCAGGGCTCTGAACGTTTCCTCATTGCTAACCGCATACCAAGCGGAGCTCTGTGAGGATATGTCGAGTAATCCTGGAACGGCCGTTCTGGACGAGTTGGCCGCGGTCACAGACATTTCCAGAATTTCGGCCAGCAGTCGAGGAAGAAGAAGCGAGCGGCGTGACAGCCCCTCCTTCTCCCCTCTGTGACAGAGCTGGAAGTCTACGGTTCCCCAGCTCTAAATGTGTTCCCGCCGCCTTGAGAGATGCCTCAACACCATCCTCAAGTCTGCATAAACACATGTCACACACTTATTGATTTTTCTGTCATAAAACATTTTCTGCTAACGCATCCAGGCTTCGAGCCAAGGGCGCAGCTCTAAAAAAATGAAAAGAAAAACAATAAACAGTCCGTCAACTGTTCCCCTTCTGAGAGCAGCTACGGCCTCTCTCAAAGGGCGGACAATTGACGGGTCTGTGAAGGCACCACCGTTACGCGCATGCGCAGTGCCGGCTGATGTCGTGAAGGCACCACCGTCACGCACATGCGCAGTGCCGGCTGGAGCTGTAAAGGCACCACCGTCACGCGCATGTGCAGTGCCGGCTGGAGCCGTATGCACGCTGTGTCGGTGGGGATTGCCGAAATGGGGCACCACAGTGCTCAGACACTGGAGGGCCCCATAACACAACAAATAGAGACTCAGAGGGGAAGAGACATGACATCTCAGCTGGCTCTAAGGAGCATACAGCGGGAGATGCTCACGACATCTGCTTGGGTTTCTCAAGACAGTTACACGGAGCTACAGACTCCAAGTCACCGTCACCCCCCCTCGCTTCTCGGGCATTCTGCATTCGCAGGCCCGAGGAGAGTCAGCCCATATTCTGGAGAGAGAGATTCTCTCACTCCTAGAAAAGAGGGCTATATCTATTGTACCCGCCGAGCAGAGTCAGGGCGGCTTCTATTCCAAGTACTTCCTCGTTCCCAAACGGGGAGGGAACGGAATTCGGCCAATACTTGATTTGAGGGGTCTGAACAAATATCTAAAAAGATATAAGTTCAGAATGCTCACTCACACATCTCTGCTGCGGCTCGTGCGACAAGACGCTTGGTTTACATCAGTCGACCTGAAAGATGCGTATTTTCACATCCGAGTATATTACCCACACAGGAAATATCTGAGATTCACATTTCAGGGGATCTGTTATGAATACAGAGTACTCCCCTTCGGTCTGTCTCTCAGTCCAAGGGTGTTTGTACGATGTACGGAAGCCGCGATAGCCCCGTTAAGACAACAGGGTATTCGCCTGGCGACCTACCTGGACGACTGGCTGCTTCTCGCACAGTCGGAGCAGGAGGCTGATACGCAGACAAATGTCCTCGTAAAGCACCTGCTCAACCTGGGTTTCATAATAAACACAGAGAAGAGCATGTTGTGCCCCGCGCAGACTATACTCTTCCTGGGTTTACGCCTGAACTCGGTATCCTTTTCAGCTCGCTTGTCAGCGGAAAGAGTGAAAGCTTCCAGGGCTTGTCTCGCTCTTTTCCAGCTGCGCAAACATGTTTTCTTCAGATCATGCCTGCGATTGCTGGGGCTCATGGCGTCAGCCATCCTGGTCGTACGACTGGGACGCTTACACATGAGGGAGTTTCAGCGCTGGGTAGCCGCCCTAAAACTAAACCCTGCGCGTCATGGCGCGCGGAGAGTGACGGTTACTGTGAAATGCGTAATGGCACTGCGCCACTGGCTGCACCCGACTTTTCTAGTACGAGGTGTGCCTATGGGTGCTGTCCTTTCACGGAAAGTGGTCACCACGGACGCATGTCTGACAGGTTGGGGAGGTATTTATGAAGGTCGCCCGGTGAGGGGTCTCTGGAGCAGAGACTTCCAGCGGGCGCACATAAATTACCTGGAGCTTTTAGCGGTGTTTCTCACCCTAAAACGCTTTCTGCCTTTCCTCAGGGGACATCACGTCCTCGTGAGGACAGACAATACGACCACAATATCGTATATTAACCACCAAGGGGGTTTGCGTTCTCTCCAGTTACACACACCTGCGCGCAAACTGATCCTATGGAGCGGTAGACGTCTCCTCTCTTTGAGAGCGACGCACGTACCGGGAGTGATGAACCTCGGGGCAGATCTACTGTCCAGAGGTATACCACTTTATGCAGACTGGACTCTACATCCAAGGATTGTGAGCCAGCTGTGGGTGCGTTACGGCAGAGCCGCGGTGGATCTGTTCGCATCGAAAGACAACGCTCAGTGTCAGCTGTTCTTTTCGATGCGCGATCTAAATGCACCGTTAGGCGTGGATGCACTCGCGCACGATTGGCCCCCGGGCCTTCTGTACGCATTCCCACCCCTGGCTCTGATACCCCCAACTCTGGCCAGAGTGAGAGAGCAACGCCACACACTTATCCTGATAGCTCCGCACTGGCCAGCTATGTACTGGCTAGCGGAGATATATCAGCTGCTGTGCGGGCAGCCATGGCAGCTCCCACTACGCAGGGACATACTGTACTGTCCCAAGCGGGGGGGCGATCTTTCACCCACACCCAGAGCGCTTGGCTCTATGGGCCTGGCCCGTGAGTGGTACAATCTGAATACAGTGTGACATGAAGCTGACCCTGGCAGCTGGCAAGCGAGCCAGTGGCACTCATGCGCTATCTGTACAGTCTTCATGCACTCAGTTCGCCCCAGGGCAAACAGAGTGTGGTTGAAGCCCAACCCTGCCTTTATCTTAAGGCGGTTGGCTCAGGTCAGCGTCAGGGAATTCACCCCCTATAAAGCTTGAGCCACGACGCATGCGTCATTCAAAATAAGCACCTCTTCTCGCTTCACCATAGCAAGGAGGGCCGTCTGGTGAGACATCTCACTTCATGTTACTCTGAGAACTGGGGTTACGTAAGTAACCTATAGTTCTCATTCATAACACTCCGTTCGATGTCTCACTATGGGAAATTGTAGCTCCCGTATTGTCAGACGAGCTTATCTCGAAAATCACCAAACCAACCAGAACTTAACAGGTAGAGCTCTGACTCAACCAGGTGCCCAGCACTGCTTGAGTCACACTGGGAGCAGAACGTCCAGCCTGTTAAGAGGCGGACAAAAGTGAGCGGCGAGGACCAGCTCGCCGCTGCACCAATGTCTTGGATGGGAGACATCCTGGACAGAGCCCAGGATGCAGCCAGACCCTGAGTCGAAAGAGCTCGCAGACCCGAGGGTGCCTTCGAACTCTGACTCGTATGGGCCCCAAAGCAATTGCTTCCACAAAAAAGTGGGAGAGCCGTTGCTTAGTAACAGGCTTGCCCTTATAAGGGTTAGCCCAGGACACAAGGGGTTGGTCATTATGACGAAGCACCCTTGATCTGTCCCTGTACGTGCGTAAAGCACGGGCTGGACACGGCAAATCCGGCTGCTGTTCCCCGGAGGAATACAGTGGCGGGGAGGATGCCTCAATGTCAAATGTGGTACGTCAAGATCACCAGCCAATCAGGATTGGCGTAATGAGATTGATGCTTCTGTTTGCTCCGCGATGAGGCGCATCCCATAGTGAGACATCTCACTTCATGTTACTCTGAGAACTGGGTTACGTAAGTAACCTATAGTTTTGCCCCCATGTTTTTCTTGAGTGACCTTTTTAAAAGTTTATCACTGCAACCTGTGAAGAATGTGGATGCACATTGCACATGATCACCGTGCAGCTGCTCACCTTTCTCTTCCTACCTGGACACTGAACATTAGCTCTAATGGCTCAATAATGCCTAAAATAAAGTAGATAAAGAATCTGAAAGCCCCTTTCCAACAACACAATCAGGAGGTGCTATATTTTATACTTTGACATTTGGCCAGCTGTGCAGAAGTATGGCTGTGTTGAACCACTACTGACATTTATTTTCATCTGTACAACATGGTGCAACACCACAGATAAGAGAAGCCTTTGTGTGTAGGACCACAAAGACGTCCTTTTATGCTTTTTGGGGTCTTACCTTTCCTGTAGTTTATAGGTTTGTGTGCATGTACTGTATATGGTCTGAAAAGGCTAAAATCTCAAAGTTCACGAGGGAGTTTCTCTCCCACACACTCCCCCCTGCCTGAAACGCCTCTTTTTGACTCCTTTGTTTACTTCCGTGACATACTAGTGACATCACTATGTAAGACTAGCGCATATAATGGCTAGCTCTCCAACAAATATAACGTGATGGGCGGTTGACCAATCAAAACAGAGACGGCCAGCTTACCAATCAGAGCAGACTGGGCTCTGGTTTCAGACAGAGGCTGAAAAGAGGTGCTGCAGCAACCTGAACATTAAAGCATGTAAACATGTCACAGTCGAGGCTCAAAATAAAATATGAACCATAAAATTAGCATTATAGGACCCCTTTATGTAATTGTGTAGACAAAGTATTATTGAGAGAGTTTTCCACTTTCTGCAGCAATCTCATGTAGTTGTTATTGTTCTCTTTCTGTTTTAAACACCTTTGTCTCTCCTTATTTAAACCAATGAGAGACAAACAAGTCCGAAAGGTTCAGATCATACTCATTCAGGCTTTAAATAGTTATTATTACTAAATCTCTTGACATACTCCGCTCCCAGGGTAACATTATCCTTAGATTCACAATGAACAACACAAACTGCTTTTACTCAAAGTCAAATATTTCTTCTTGCCACCTTTAACATTTCACCACCTGGTTTCATCCACAGGAGCACTCAGCTCCTATAAATAGGGTCATTCATGTGCCTGATCCACTGCAGGAAATGAGCTCCACAGAGCACAGAGACCCTACATACAGTACCCCCTCACAAAAAAAATGTTCCCCAGTGTTTTGACTGTGTCACAACCATCAATTATGAGATGCTTATCAATCAGGACATGTTTTTGATGTGCTAAACTGTGTTTTTGTGTTAGACTGCCATGGTGAAATATCATCTGAACAATGCATAATAGCAGTAGATGGCTGGATGAATTCCTGACATCTTCTTTTTTATTTATGGTACTTATATTTCATAACCAAATATCAGCTGGTAGTAAGACAATACTTGAAGAAAAGATGTAAAAAGTATTTGTTCCTCCAAGTAAAAAAACATCCATGAGGACAATACATACAATGCAAGCATCTCCTTGAATCAGAGCAAGAGAATCACTTCAGAGCAAGAGAATCACAGAGCAGTTTGTCACTCGCTCCTCCTCTCTTTGCTCTGATTTCTGTTTGTTTGGTCTTTTGTAATGGGAATTACAAATCTTAGCACAGCTGTCCCTGATTTGTCTCTAAACATAAACGGTATGCTCATGGCACCAGCATGAGCATAGCCAGTGAGAGATGGCATTTACTGTAGGAACATTTATAACGTTTTTGTATGCAGTACGTTACTTTTGGTTTGGTTTAGGGAGGGTGTGACTTGTTCATGTCTTTCATACATAAACATGTGTCCCCTCTGTGTAAAGAGATTCTGAAAGTTTCAGGAAAAAAGATTCGCTCACTTTTTGTCCTGATCCATTTATATAAAAACCTGTCTGAAAATGAGCTGATCAGATGTTGGCCACTTTATGATGTAATAACGATGTTTTGGCTTGTGTAACCATTAGCCAATCACCAACCAAGGTTATTATGACCAATGCTCCGATCGATCGGTCACCGATCGATATCGGCCGATACTCACTCTCTACCGATCGATCGGTGCTCTCTAAACATGCCGATCGCGAGAGCCGATCGCATGACGTAAAATACATGACACTTTTCTCTGTGTGCGGCAAAACAAGCTCGCCAAAATGGCTTCACCGGTCTGGCATTATTTTAAGGTGTCCGAAAAAGACAGTAAAATAGCGGTATGCAACGTGTGTGAAGCAGAAATCCTGCAGCTCCGCCCGCCGGACAGGTAAGCGCAGCGAAACACACACACAGGGAGAACCAGACCGCAGTTCATTTTCATGGCAGAGACAGTGGGTGAAACTGGTAAGTTTTCGCCTGTTTGGGGAGTTTATATATATATATATATTGCTCGCATAAAATCCCCGGGGTTTTTTGCTTTGTATGTCGGGGGCGGGAGATTCATGTGATTGGTTGTTGGTCGCGTTGCTCGCAAAAAATCCCCACGCTTTCAGACACGCCCAGCTCCAAGATTTTCAAGATTTTTGAAAAGCTGCTGTGTGGACGTACCGTAAGAGTTAGACCTAACACACTTAGCTATTTTATCTACCTCTGGAACAAGCTAAACTAGTTATTATAAATATATTTATTCTTCATTGTCGGGTCACTCATTACTGGATCAGTGAGCTGCATGAGATACTGACAGGCTGTCAGGAGAGGGAGAGAGGGGAGAGAGGGAGAGAGGAAAAGAGAGCGCTTCCGCTAATTTCTCCCGTGTTATTATCCAAAGTGAATGTAAACTTGAATAATGTACATCATTTGAATGTAATAATTAAGTTGATTGTTGTTTGTGGAAGCTCCAGTGAATGAGCCCCATTAACTGAGTTTTAAACATCATTTTAAATGGAAGATTTAAAGTGATGTTTAAATCTTCCATTTAGGCCCCGCCCACTCGATCGGATCGGCGATCGGTATCGGCCGATACTGATTCCGGCGATCGGTGATCGGCGATCGGCCCCGAAATTGGCGATCGAAGCATCCCTAGTGAAAACTCAAAGTGTTGACTGTCACCACTTTGCTAATAAATACTGCTCATTGAAATGTACCATAACATGACCATGCTTTACTAGTATTTATAACTGTGACTATGTTGGTCTATTATTTATTTATTATCATTAGATTATATTCGTTGTCTGTGAGGCATAAAGATGATTATTTCCTGCTAACATAGCTTTATTTATATTTATTATGTCAACTTTGCACCGTAGTTGGAGACATTTAAGAGACATTTCCAAGACATTGGCAAAAGAAAATCTGGATTAACATATATTTTCATCAACTACTGTTATGTAAATATTTAGTGTTCGGCACTATCGATTTACAATGATGATTGCAGCAATTGGGTGCCATTAGACAATTTCAGGCGGGCGCAGCAACAACTTGACATCAGTCCAATAAACTAAAGCATTTTGGAAAATGTAATGGAAATATTACTTTTGTGTTAATTTCATGTATTAACCCGAGGAACTATATTCACCTCATCCACTACTCTCGAGGTCTGTTGTTATTGCACTTAGTTGTCTTTGGCTTTTTTTGATACAACAAGATACCATCTCAACCAACCGTGTGTAAGAAACTGTTTTGGGATACTAAGTCATGAGAAAAAAAGTCTGTTGTTTCCACTAGAGTCTTTCAATGTCCAAATAAAAAATTTATTTTTAAAAAGTATTGGTTAAGTAAAATTGTTGCATCCGGAATAAAGCACAGACAGAAAGAGAACGGTTTACAGTTCAGTTTAACGCCTGCTGCTCAGATGGATGCTGTTGGAAATCTTAAGAGGCCGTGAAGAGCAGATGTGAGGGGTTAGTGCATGTGGGTCTTCATGGACCCTTAAACTGTCAAGTAGTCTTTCAGCAACTAACTTTAATACATTTCAGCACTATGGTTCATAAACACAGCCTCCCTAGAAAAGCTGTGAAACTATTGCGTATGTTTACTGGCCTTTAATCATTTAAATAGATCAGTCAATGTAAACCATCAGAAATAATTTAATATTCAAATTACTTTAAGAAATTAGTGCTGTTTTTATTTCTTAAGCATGTCAGTGATCTTTTGCTAACGGCTTTTAATGTCCTGACAGGATACAATGTTAAGAGGATTTGCAGATGAACATTTTTTGACTTTCTTTCTAAAGTATTTAAAACAGCTAGCAGGAAACCTGACAGCCCTGAAGAAAATCCCAAAGCTG
This sequence comes from Gymnodraco acuticeps, assembly GCF_902827175.1. Taxonomy (NCBI): domain Eukaryota; kingdom Metazoa; phylum Chordata; class Actinopteri; order Perciformes; family Bathydraconidae; genus Gymnodraco; species Gymnodraco acuticeps. Next base: position 832,272 of record NW_022991632.1, read on the forward strand.
AGCTGTCAGAGAGGTGGGAACACTGGTCACACTGATAGACAAACCAGACACTTTCAGAGAAAGGAAGAATGGGAGCAGGGAGCGAGAAAAACAAGTCAAACTTAGAAGAAATAGATTCAGAGAACAAAAAAACCTGTGATGTGATCCAGGTGATTCAGATCCAGGTATGAGTAACGCTGCAAGTACTTTTCTTAATGAGAAAGCAATCACTGCTATTGGGGTCATTATTTGACAGGATATCCTACTCTACTTCATCAATATTTTCATTTGAAAATATTTAAAGCAGTTCAAAAATGTATACGTCAGCATTCACAAATGCTCCTGAAGTTTCCACTGCTTCCCCCCCACCCTTCTCCCTCATCATCATCGCTCCTCTAACTCTATTTTGACTCTCTCTCTTTCTGTCTCAAAAACACATGCCCGGACCATTGATTCCAAGCTCTTCCAGAGATTTGGACTATTTCACAGCGCTCCCCACCCCCGACTCCTTTAAGAGATTTCCACCGATGCTGCCACATTCTGCAGCTTTTTCCTCTTTTTTGACCTTGTCTTTCTAACTCATCTGCACTGATCATCTGGTCAATATCTGAAATCCGTCTCCTCGTTGTAAAATATATTTCTTTGCACCATTGATACCTCAAATGAGGTAAATGCTGATTTTTTTCCCCCCATGATCCACACTCTGAGTACCCCTTTCTTTATTTTTGTTAACTCAGGCTCACACTTGGGTGCCGACTGCTGCTAATTCAAATAGTGAGGGCTTTGTGCGAGACCGTCATTGACTTAAGCAAACATAATTTGGCTGTGTTGTTGACTGATGTGCTCCAGACAGAGGGGTGTCTTTCAGTCTGAATCATCAGGTACACAGACGTGTCCACACACACACACAACCATACACACACACATAGGCAGATATCTGCATTCACACAAAAATGAGATGATGATACAGCAATGAAAGTTTAATGAATTGCCCCTCATCTCTCCAGCTGGCAATATTGCATAACTAAGTCTAAAAGAGTTTGCCTCAAAAATCATATTGGGGTGAAAATGTTTATTTCAGCATCAGTGGTTGCAGCACTTATTTTGACCTATATTGAAAAGTGAAAGCTTTTTTATATCTCTAAAAGACATGCTATTTAGGTCTTGCAAATCTAAATTGAAAGGGAATTACACTTTCAGCTAATATCCCTATCCAATCAGAGGAAGAATTTTAACATCCTGTCCAAAACAGAAAAAACACTAAGAAGAACACAGTGAAACCATATCTGCTTACAAATATAATGAACCCATTTGCTTTTAAGTCCCTAACTCTCATGCTGACATCAATAACCCACAGTTTGTTTAGTGGATACAGTTTATTTAGCCAAGCTGGAAAGCCATAAGAGTGCTCGTTCCCAGCCTCTTTTTTATGCTCCATCAATAAACATCTAAGTTCATATGACAAGACTGCACATTTTACTGCTGCTAATTAAGGGTTGCTGACTGATTTTGACATGTGTGTTGAAAAAGATCATATTACTGTAGATGATGATTTAAGGAAAAATAAGTGTTGTGACGTTTCTATTGTACTTATTGTCCAAATGAGCTGATTCTCAAGTGTTGTCTGTGTGGCTAAATCCTGATATATATTTTCTTCTGTGCCATTAAACCCCCAAAACACTGTGCTGTTGCTTTAAATACTCACTAACAATAGTACCAAAAACGTGCACTATTTACTCCTGTTTGAGATATGTTTGCTACAAACTACAATGCCCAGCTGTTTCAAAAACTACATCCAACAAGTATTTTGATTATGAATCAATCTTTTTGATCAATATAGAAAATATTGAGAAATATGATATCAAGTAAGCTGACTGCTTTAAATGTCTTATTTGTCCAAGTAACAGCCCAACATCGTCATATGTAAAGAATTACATTATCCACAAGGTGAAAGCTAGAAGCAGTAGATTTGGGGAATTTCATCTTGAAAAAAGTTTTAGTATACTGTGAACTGTTTTCAAAACTTTAAGTCTTCAAGAGGACAGAGAAGGTTTGAGGCTAAGGCCCACAGACAGTTTTAGAAAGAAGTTAGAAAGCAATCAGAGTCGATAGCATTTTATCTTTTTTTCATGGGATTTACTGACAGCCATCCACAATATTCCCTGCCTTGATGTGTAAAAGGAGTCGATTTTGGAAACGTAGACAACTGAATCAAATGTATGGGAGAACTAAACAGTGTTAGTAGTGTGGGGAGTACACTCTGACAATCCCCATTTGGCCCCGTAGTAGAAACCAGGCTAATGGAAGTAATGTTATTATGGCTATAGGTAGCCTGACAGTGCGTTATTTCACAGCCAACCCAGCTGGTGACGTCATGGCTTTTGTTATTTCAGTGGCAATCTCACATGGCCTCAGTTAAAGCTCTCCCTGCTGTGTGCACCTCACTCTCTCTCTCACACTCTCTTCATCATCAATCTCCTTCCCACTCGAGGCATCCCACCCTCTCCTCCTCTTTCAGCTGTCCCCTCCCTCACTCCTGCCTTCCATCTCTCCCACCCACCTTACCTCTCACTCATTTTTGTTCTGCTCCCCCCCCTCTCTCTCTCTTTCTTCTTTTTCCCTCCATACTCTCTGATTATATTTCCAGACAGACTTCATTCCTTAACAACTACAGACCTATATTCACCAACTCTTCCCATAATTTCCCGCCTCCTTTAAGTGCAGTCTTCTGTGTGAATATCACGACACAGCAGACTGAACTTCCTGCTGCTGTAATTTGTCACCACATAAAAAATTCACAGAGAAAATAGTTCACTTACTAGCAATTGCGTATTATTAAAAAACAATCTATATTTATTCAAAGAGACCCTCCTAAATGTATTCAATGTGCCCTTGCTAAAACCCATAAACGTTCAAATCCATAGGGAAGTTGTAATTAAGGGGAAAACAATGGTTTTGCCTGTCCCTATGTTGGAAGGTATAATTCCCAATCTCTGGGTTCTTGGATCATTTGATAACTCAAGTGCCAGTGTATATGTTCTTATACTTTCTGAATCATCAGGGATTCTTTCACCCTTAACCCTTCACCCTACTGGAGGGGGACACGTCTGTCAGCTCAGCACAGAGGAGCTTTGAAGAAGTAATCAAAATCCTACCACAGGATGCTGCAACCCATCTCTTTTCCAGACATAATTGAGGTTTGCAGGTCTAAAACAAAGCAAAGTCTTGTTTTGACTCATTGACAGCGATCTCTAATACTTTAACCATGCGTGCACTCTCAAAGACACGGACATGAGAAGTGAAAAATATCAAAACTTCACCCGGACAGAGAGTATCATTTACACTGGTTTTCAAAGAGTTCTCTTAAAAGACAGTTGTGGGCTGCTAACTGAAAGAGATTATACACATACAGCACAACACGTGACCTGACAGTATATCCTGCACTGAGACCATGAAGCAGCATATGTTCTCCTGTCAGGCACTATTTCAACTGTTGACACATTTCATAGTCCACAAAACACCTACTGTAGTAGCCACACTGCCAGTGACTACCAGCAGTAGAAAAGCAAGACACTAGCTGATTTTAGGTCCCCAGCCTATGAATAGATAATTGTTAGTTCAGTGATCCGAAAGACTTTGATCCCTGGGTTACGCAGGCTTGATGGGCATGCCACAAGATCACAAAAGGAAAACAATTACAATGTTCTTGGAGTTTTGCTTAACATAGTCAGACGCAAAAGTACAGAAACTTCTAAATTACAAGTTGCACATTTTCATATAAGATTGCAGAGCAGGAATAACATAAAAAAGAAAACTTTGAGGGACAATTATGTAACACATAACCATTTACATGTTTATTATAAGAGGACTAAAAGTGAAAGATTAAGATTAGACACAACTCAACTTCACAAGTGACTACATTTGAACCAAAAACTAGAACAATGCAAGTCTTTTCCATCACCATGTTATTATGAGACATGCAGAGTTAATGTGTTTAGCAGCTTGCAGGTGTTTACAACAGGTTATTCCAATAAACAGCCACCAGTAATTACTCCACTTGAACCTGAACCCAATAAATGACCCTCACTAACAAACTAATAAGCAGTACAATTATCTGACCCACTATACAACCACAGTTCTCCTTTGACGGCCAAGTGGTGAGGAATAGCCCTAATGCTGCCGACTCAGGACAGACCAGCTGCTCCAGTTTCCAATAAAGTGGGTGGGGTCAAAGGTCGAAAGCTCACAGGTCACAACCTGCAGAGGGGTGAGGACCCTGCAGCAATGACGCTACCAAGCTGTCCCCTGCCATTTATATATAGCTGGAGTTGTAGCTGCAGTGTACGAGTGGCTCTCCATGGCATCTACATAAGTACTCAGTACATTGCTGTGATTGATAATTTCATGTGACAGAGTTAGAGCAAGAGTGTCATTCCTACACAAACTATGTGCTCAATCCAAAGGTCAGATGGGGAGATCAAGGCTGTTGGGAAAATGGAAAAGGGTGTTGCTGCTGCATCTAAAACTTAGAGGTTACTAAGTACATTTACTCAAGTACTGTTACCTGCAACAGAGTTTGACAAAGTTGGATTATGGCTGGAGGTCAGATATGCCGTGATTATGGTCCATAAGGTACTAATAATAACAAAACTAATTCATAACGTTAAACATTAAACTATGGTCAAAGCTTCATGGGAATATTCTTTGATGCTTACAGTTTCAGTGTACAGATATATCCGAGCACGTATTGTTACGAGTATGCAAACCCACTCCAAAGCTATTATGTAATCACACACACCAATTACACCCGAAGATTGGTTGACAGCATTTAGAGTGACAATATATAGATGGGCTTATTTTTCACAGTTATTCAAAGTACTCTGTTGGTGTACAGCTGCAGTTCTTTAAAATTAGCACAGTAGTGTTTGAAATGGATGCCAAACTGACATTCAAATTACGCAAAGTCCATCTAATAAATATCCCTTCCTCAAATTTAGCACAGTCCTAATAAAAAAAACATTGCTTGTCCAGTATATCAGAATGGATAAATAAAACCAACCATAGAATAATAAACTACCCCTTTTACTTTTTTTTGGTGACTGCATTACATTGGTAACTGAAATGCACAAAACTGCACTTAAGTGAAGAAAAGAGATCATTTAATAGCCTTTGTCTGTGTTCCTTTGTTTTTGTCAGCCAGCGAGACAAGCCGAACACGTGTTGAACGTCACTGTCGAAAGCATTTATTCGATTGAAAATCCGTGTGCGAGCAAATGAGCAATGTGCAGACTGTTTGAGAAAAGTTCAGTTCTGAAGCCATAACAGAACCCGATGCTCCTAGAAACAGTTGAAATACAGAAACTAAGACACACAGGCAGCAGCCCCTCAAATAGTTATGAAACCAAATGAATACGGGGAGAAAACGTACAATTCATATCGACTGCAAGGGACACCTGGCTTCACCTGTGTTTTTTCAGTTTTAAAGCAAAGTGAAAAAGGCAATGATATATTTTAGTAAACAGGTGCAGATTTGCAAAAGCTTCAACCTTCCATCCATGCATTTGCACACACAACCTCACAAACACTTGACAGCCATGCAAATATTTCAGCCTCAAAGGGCTTAAACTGTGATCGCCAAAAGGTGAGGAAACATTTGCCAACCGACCTACCTACCATAAAAATAAAGATCGAAAACATTAAGATATTATTGACTATCATCTTGAGCCGCAGGTGTTATGGAGAAGACAACTGTGAAAACCATTGGGTTTTGTCCAACCAACAGTCCAAAACCAAACAGATGATCACATTTGAGAAGGCACATCTGTGGCACTTCTTCCTAAAATAATAACTAAAAATGTATTTAATGACAAAATATCTCTGATACATTTTTTGTCATGACATTTTGTGGATCAAGGCGTAATATCAATGAATGCAAGCAAGTCAGTGTGTTCTTGAGAAGCTTATCACAGGTGTTGGAAGCTGTTTTATAGATTGGCCACATAATAAATGTATAACTTAAAGGAACTGTAAGTAAACTTTAAGAACTTGAAGGTCCATTACGTTTCTTTATATTAATTAATAAAGTCTCAAGCATGAATAGAAATGGGGTTGTGGGTCTTCAAAACACATTATGTATTATAAGTATGCATTATTTGTGCATTATTGCAGTATTTAAAAATGAATATATAACCTTATAGATTTATAGTGGTAGGATGCCATCTATTTCTTCTTGTAGTTTGACTCCTCATCAACATTTATACAGGACTGTTTGTGTCCGTGATATTGGGTGGCTTATTCTAATAGTGACTGTATGTGTATCCGGTCATTTAAAGTGTCATTTTAGTATTTTTCTTAAGAACACTGTCTGATGTATACAGCCACCTTGAAGTAGCCTTTTTGAAATATGACAGTGTGTGGTATTGTTGTGGCCACCCCATAGCACTTGTTAGAATATAAGGCTTTAATTTGCAAAAGTTTATATTATTGCACATAGGTCACAACACAGACCATGGCAAATTGAAGAAGCGCCCTTAATTAGCGTAACGAAGTGATTCTGACATCACTATGCTTTCTAAGAACGAGGCGGGGGAGAAAGGGGGCTGGCATCAAACTTAGGGGGAAAGTTTACGTTTTTTTGGGTTCAGTAGCAGCACGTGGAGAAAGGAGTGGTCTGGGACTGGAATAATAAAACCTGGGAGACAGAATGGGAGGGAAGCGGGGCTCAGATTTCAGCTTGACAGGGGGTAAGGGGCTGGACTGATATTTGGGAATATACGAAGATTCATTGAAGGCAACGGGGACATAAAACTACAGCGTCTGGCCTAAAGCGGTCGGTGCTGAATTTCTGCTGCAGGTCCGGGTCCTGCCGCTGGATTCCCCCATTGGTTTTTTTGGGAACTGTGATTGTCGAATTTTGTAACGGAGGACACACACACACTAATCACTGAGAGAAGCCTCCGATATCTTCGCACCTTTCTTTCTCCCTCACGGGCCCTGCATGTCTAATATTTAGACATGTTCAGAATAATGGATTCCAGGACTGTACTGCTACTCGTAGCCACTCAAGCATGTCTATTAGCCGTTGTAAGATGTCAAGAAGAGGACCGTAAGTGACATTTAATTCATCTCAAAGAGCTTTAATGAACAAGAGCCAAAGTTGTAATACGGTGCATTTTGAGAGTGCTTCGGCAACAGGTTTATCTTGAAAGAAAGCACCTGAGCTTTGAACGGTGCTTGTGTGTGGGCACTTGGAGGGGATTTGGTTATCCCCTCGCACCTTTTAGGCGCATAAAGTTCATTATTGCCTGGATTCTCTGCTTCATGCTAATGTGTCTGATTGATGATAGTTGTGGACCTTCTGTCTACCAGGATTGCTTATGTTACTATGCTTGCAAGGTGTGATACAACTCAATATTAGAGTTGGGTACGTGCGTAAAAGTGATGCAATGGATGTGTGTAAGGTTTGCGCAAAAATGAGTATATGCAGTTTATTGTTGTTGCTTTTGTGGAGTACACAACTTAATTCAATGTGTTATTGCAGTTTGCATTCATTGTCGTTGAAGTTAACCTTCTGGAAAGCGGAGTTTCAGAATTTGATCCGCTCCAGTGCAATGCCTCGCCGCCTCCCCCTTCTTTCTTAGGTTAAGCTGCCAGACACCTGTGGGTGCTTTAGATGCCTTGACAGACTCTCATTTTAGCTGCAGATTCACTTAATATAGAGGATGAGAGGGGGAGGGGATGGGCAAAAAGGGAAAGGTGGTCAGGCTCAAGGGCCTTTAGTAAAAAGTGTTCACATTCCATTGCTGTCAGAGGGCATCCAGGCGAATCCTGGCATGTTGGGGTGGAAAGGTGGACTTATATCCGATATTCCCATAAAAAAGTGTTTTTCAATTTATTTCATTTAAGAATCCAATAGCAGTTATGGTATTCTTTATACCTGCAGACGTTCTACTGTCTTTGCAGTATTTTAAATACAACTTGAGTAAGGTTATTCATCATCATTATTAATTTTAGTTTTTACAGGAGACATTTGAGGGAGAAGGAGCACCAGCATATTGGAGCCAGAAATAACGTTTCATATGATTTCAGGATTTCCATCTGCAAAAAAGATTAGCCATAGGCCGTGACAATCAGCCCAGGGAGAGACAGAGCCAAGGTACCAGAGTTAGCTGATTGGAAAATATCAAAGCAAAGATAAGATGTATTTTCCTAGAAGAAAAAGGGGGAACATTCCCAAAGAAATTGCAAGTCTCAGGTTACCCTTTCCAATATCGAGTCCCCTGGATAAACTCCTCTTCTTTTCTCAATATTAACTGGAGGCCAAAATGAATCTGGGAGACACTGAAGTGTTAACAGGTCTGATTGTGAACTCAGCACAGCAGGCTCAATGGCCCCAATACACTCTGAGGGGACAGGGGTCACTCTTTAACTCTCAGTGTTGTGGACACTGACTGAGTGTTCATGTAGGAGAGGAGCCCATAATAAGATGGGGGATCAAGTGCCTAAAAGTATTTAATACAGTGAAAACTGAGTTGACTCCATACTGTCCTCGAAGTACACATGGGTTCACTTTAGAATTGTCATTGTTCATTTTACTCCCCTGGAAAACAGTTTGGCTGCCAACACACAGGAGCTGAGACCAACAAATTATCCTCAGTGACGAAAAGCCAGCTTTCTATCAGCTCAGAAGTACAGAGGAGCCCTTTACCCAGAGTATCAGGAGAATCTTCCATATTTGAGCCAATGAAGGGACAGGTGCAGTCTTCTGACAGTGCATCCATGCTTGTAAAACTAAATGTCAAACCTGCAAGGTATGTGCATAAAAGAAGACCTTTTTTTCTCTGGTATGTTTGAATTGGCATCTGACACAGCTATGGTTTCCAGATGGGGTTTAAAAATGTGCCCCATGTTGATACAAGGCAATAGTTTGTGAATTGCCCACTCTGTCCCCTTCCAGAAAGACCTCATTCATTGCTTCTGAGGTCTGTCGGGTTACCTAGACTTAAGCAGAGCTGAAAGGTAAATATAGCTACTGTACTTGCTCCTGTTCCTCACGGTATGAACCCTGAGGCCTTTCTTTTGGTGGAACCACTTTCACCCCTCGGTGTGGGTTCAGTGGCTCCAATCAGAGCATTTCTTTGAGCAACTGTTTGGCTTTCTGTTGACTTTTTAGGAAGCTGTCAGACTGAAAAATGAACAGGAATATGGATAATTAATGAGTTCATTGTTAAATGTCCCTGAGTGGTGTCATGTACAGCTAGTACAGTACCTGTATTGAAACAGGCCCCACCTCCATCAGGTTCAGCTATGCTCACTTTGCCAGGCTGTGGCCTGAAAAAAACGTCATATACTGAAAGCACAGTCTGTTAAGGGTGTCTCCAAAAGTGGCCTATATTTAACTTAAGGAATTTAGGTCTCCAGCTCCTGTGAAGTTTTTGGAGGTTTCCTGCAGGTCTCGCTCAGCTGTGATTCTGTGAGGCTACACTGCCACCCTGAGGCCATCTCAGAGGTTGCATTTGTGTGGATTCATTCAATAACTGGACTCAGTGGTGCTTATTTATTAATACATTGATAATGAACAAGATTGCATTGTTTTTTTTAAGATGATTTTGGGGAGTCTTTATCTGATGGTGTACTTTATAGTCCAGAGATAGACTGTAAATGTGGAGGGAAGAGAGGATGTCAACAGAAGGGCAATAGCTGCACTAGAACCTAGAAGGTTTCTGTTTTAAGCTGCAACATTATTGATCAAAAAACTATGAATTGGAAATATTTGCTATAGTTTTAACATCTCAATTTTAAGATGTATTGGTTTTCTTTGTCATCTATCATAGTAATGTGCATATGTTTGGGTTTTGGACTGTTTCATTGTTTCATTGGATAAACCTAGCAATTTGAATACGTCAAATTCAGTCGATGTATCAGTTAATCAGGAACATAATTGGCTGGATAATCACTTGTGAAAATAAAAGTTAGTTGAAGTTCTAATGTAGATGTCCTTTGCCCCCTTGGCAAATGTGACACCCTGGAAGATTTTAAGAGAATGTGTTGATAGAAATATACAAAACTTTAAATTCGTCATTTATAGTTTTGTATTTCATAACAAAGAGGTTTGATCACTGATCAAGTCTGTTTGTTGCCATATGCCCATCCTAACAGCTCAATGAAATGTAAACAAAAATGTTTTGTTCAAGCTTGTACTGGTAATGCACTGCATATGTGTTTAACACCTAAACAACATATTATTTACTTTGCTATACATCTCAAAGTCTTACAGTAAATACAATAATAGTTGTTGTTTATGTTTAAGACATTGCAGTGACTGCTTTTCATTCCTGACGCATAATCTCCTTTTTCCTCCCACCATCTACCTGCCTTGGCCTCTGTGTGTCCTCGTCTATGACCTCACACACAGAGGAGGATGCTTTAAGCTGTTTACAAGATGGACAGCGCTATAGTGACAAGGACGTATGGAAACCAGAGCCTTGTCGCATCTGTGTGTGTGACACTGGAACCGTCCTGTGTGATGAAATTGTCTGCGAGGATCTTAAAGACTGCCCCAAACCTGAAATCCCATTCGGAGAGTGTTGCCCCATCTGTGCACCTGACCATTCTCCACCCATTGGTCGTAATTTATTTATCTCACAACTCTTATAAATAAATTGCTTTACAACATCATGTTGTTTACTTTGGGGATAAACTGACACATGGATATTTTTTTACTAATCAAAGGTTGGCCTCAAACACCAAAAAACGAAATAATTCATGCTATGTGTCAACCTTTGAATTGAATACACTTTTTTTTAACCCCAAATCAAACAAATGATAAGAAAAAAACAGCAACAGTGACACATCAGACCATTTCAGTGAAATGCTACCTCAACGTAATTTTTCCATAGCTGGCTCACCTTGGCCCCATCTTGTTTGAATACTCTTTTCTTCCCTGAGTATCATGAAAACATGTGGGAATCATTAAGGAAATACCTCAGTGAAGCAGACTCGGCTTCACATTTCTACTCTATATCCTCTCTGAGGATTTCTGCAGATCTGATGGCGAGAAAAACTGTGACATTCCACTGAAACTCTTTAAAGGAACTATTTACTTTACATTTTTCCTTATAAACAAGTTCAGTTTGGTCAGCATTTGAAATGCAAACACAGTCAGTTGAGGAGCATACATGAAATCAGAAGTGTCACTGTTTGCAATGCATGCTTGTGGATTAAAATGCTTTATAAAAATACTTACCTTTCATTTAGGGCAAAATTAAGTGCTTAGTAAGATATTGTAAGTTATCATAGGGCTGGCTATCGAAACTATCTGTCAGATTCATATTCTTGTTTACTTATTTTGTAAATATCTGATTCAAATTCAACATTATGCAGATTTTAGTCTGTTTGATAGATTCAAATGCCTGGAATGACTACTTCAATATAGAACACATTTAACGCTTGGGAAGTCTGGCTTCTTTATTGAAATGTTTATCTGGTGTTCTAGAAAAACATTGTTATTTTTCTTACATTTATTATAAAATATACTATTTTGGTTCCATTTGTTCAAAAAGTTGCGGCATTATAACCAAAATACAATTATTAACGATAACCAGCCCTATCTTACTAGTATTCACATTATATTATTGCTATTGCTCTTTACCAATGCTTATTAGAATGCTTTGAAATATGAAAAACAATAATCCAGCAATGGCCTGCATCAGATTTATTGCTCTGAAATTGGCTATTGCAACTATTTTGCTTCTTACTCTTCCTTTCACCTGCAGCCGCTTTGCTTCTGCTCTGAGCTCTTAAGATGGTGAATCGACCAACACTTTTTCATCCTGATGGGCTCTTTGGGTGCCACAAATACGATTAGGTGGTGCATGTTAGACTAGTTTAGTTTCGCAAAGTTTGAATTGCTATAAGCGCGTTTACACTTTATAGGACTATGTGAAACACTGTGCAACCCTCTGCGATGGTTTTTGTGTATAGTCCATTCGCTAACTTTGATCTGTTTTTCCCCTGTAACCTGCTTTACCACATAACAGGATCACCAGGAGCCAAGGTGAGACACCAGATGCTCTGTGTATGAGTGTGTGAGCTAGTGTGCATGCATATGTGTGTAAGAAAGCTCTCCAGCACCTGCAATTTAATCTGTATCTATCCCAGACTCATATCAGTGCTGCTGGGTGACCCTATTTATGGATTTAAATGAGACTTTGATGTGAAAGAGCTTTGCCAGATGGATAATAGTTATTTCCTCCTCAACACTACATGCCATATGTATATGTCTAATGAGAGTGTAGGATGCACTTATTTTCAATATTTTGCTGTTGCCCAGTTTCCCTAAAATGTAAAATGTTCCATAAGAGCTGTTGTTTATTTGGTCTCTTAAGGACAGGGGTCCAAAACATATGTGTAAGAAAAGACAGTCAGGCCTAACTGGTTTTTAATATATCTATATTGTTGATGCTCCTAAACCTAATTGCTGTTTTCCTACCCTGTCTTTCCTAAATTAGGGTCAGAAAGGTGAACCTGGAGACATTACAGATGTAAGTTGACACCACTCAACACTAAAAATACATTTCAATACATTGTTTTTAAATGCCATATCTTACCATTGACATACAAGAAAGTAAAAAATAAACAATATGAAAATAAACCATTACAAGTATGAGTGTTATCCTATTACACATTATACAAGGCACAAAGAACTTCATGAACTGATGAATTTGTGCCGCCGGGTGCTTTGATAGAAATAGCTCATATTGAAAGTACATAATATGAGATGGATCACAGAGGATTCTCTTTACGCTTAAGTCAAAGAGAGACTAAAGATTGTGATGATCTTTCTGACCTACGACTTCATCGAAGTCTGAACTGATAGCTTTGATTTCAATAATATTGAGTAATTGCACTTAGTTACATGCCATCACTAGCATGTTACCCCTGTCTATGGCTCTATTCAAGAATAGCCTTTAGTCATTAGAGACATACCTGAAATGACTGAGTCTGGAGAAATAACTGAAGAAGTCAAAGCTTTAATACCATCAGGAAGAAAGAAAAGGGAGAGAGGAGGAGGCAAGTCTGTTAGCCCAATTGTCAGAAGACAGCCAAGCACAATAAAGCCTCCATACAATCCTCCATAAAGGTCCCCACAGGCTAGAGGAGAACAGAGAGAGTAAACTCACTGCTGCTGCTGCTGCACCTGGAAATGCTTAATCCTACACCAAGTTCAAGGCAGGAAATAGGAGGGCATTGTTTATTGTACGTTTCCTACAATGCCATGCCCGAAGTGATTAGCAATTAACAAGCCTGTTCTGATGAAAGAAAGATAATGCTTCCCCTCCGTGTGGCAAGAGAGTTAAACCTCACAAATACATCTGGTTGGTTTCGAGTATACATCAGCTTGTGCACTCAAATACACCCTGATATTCTACATATGCGTATGCAGAACAAATATCTAACATTTTCTAACATCTTATTTTTTCTCTTTTTTGCTTGACCAGGTTGTAGGACCAAGAGGACCAGGTGGCCCAATGGTATGCATCAATTTCTGCATTTTTCCTTTGAAAGATTTTACAATTTGCTTTATATATAGACAATTTCAGATATAAAAAAAGAGAAAATCTGCACAATAACCATACACGTATTGTTGTAATTGCTAGTTGTAGTGACAGGAAGTGTGATCTGACTCAAAAGTGGCAGAGTTTATATCTAATTCTCCTTTTCTCCAGGGCCCATCAGGAGAGCAAGGAAAACGAGGATCAAGAGGAGATAACGGGGAGAAGGTCAGTTAAAACAAATATGAAACGATGATGCCGCTATGTCTTGTCATTTTCAATTCAAAAACTAGACACACACTCTGCTCCTTTAAGAATTACAGTATATCCTATTGAGTGCTATAGCTTTAGGTCTTTGGGGGGGTATGGTGGGTGGATGGGGTATCTGCTGCAGCTTGCAGGGTTGCAGAATGGTGGCCTTTCATTGAGCAGCTCAGTGTAAGTAGTCATGTGTCGTTCCCATTAGGTTGTGTGGTCTGCTGAGGTCTGGGTTGTTTAACAGATGTGGGACTCTCAGAGACTCATAATGTAAACCTCTGCTTCTCTCCATCAAGTCAGTCAGTGTGGGAAATCAACATCACCGCAATCACCACGCTTTGATCATTGCATTAATGTAACAACATTTGGAGGTGATAATAGCTTCAGGCAAGGAGTTTATGTCTTGTAGTATTCTTGTTTATGCAGATTTAAGCACAAAGCAGGCTTACTTTTGGCGAGCAGAGGTTGAGCAGCCTTTTAGGTGTGCAGCACATTCTTTGCTCGGGATCCCCTTGCAGGGTAATTTGCCACTACATGCACAGAGGTATGCCAGGTAGTCTGATTTGGGCTGATAAATCTACAACCTCTGCATTTTGAAGGTTTTTGAATTCTTCTTAATCCTTAAATATCATGTTTAGTTCAGTTCAAAATGACAACCTTCAGTCCTGATGGATCTCTGTTTGCTACCAGCCGGTCATGTGTCGTCAAGGTTACTCATGTAGACAGTCAGAGCAGACTGGAGCATTACCTGAGCATCAACTGAGCATTAAGCTTCTGTCAACAGTTCCTGACTAATGTAGTCCAGTGGTGTGTCATCTGCCAGCAACTGTGTAATGATTTATTCAAAGTACTTCTCAGCTATAATATTGGCACAAAGTCCTGAAGTGAATCAACTGTGACCTGTAAAGATGATTATTTAACACCATCCTGGGCTCAAACAGTATGTGCTTAGAAATTCAGTGGATTTGGTTCATTTTAAAGTTGATATAATATCAGAGCCAAATGTTTTTTACTCAATGATATGTATTTTGCATTTGGATATCATATACAATTGGTAGTCTCAGTTGTCACGAAGCATATTGTACATAGACATTTTAAAATATATTATATATTTGAGTATAGCGTCAATTATTATCAGATTTAGTAGATGAACAGGATTTTAGGAATTGTTTGTGTTAAATGCCATAAAGCTTCTTAAATTAGAAAATGTGCGATTTATTGTTTTTTTATATTGACTTTGGGAAACTATATATTTGTTTCACTTTTTATGTACTAATTGATGGATCTGACTTATTCTCAAGAGCTTGCATCATTGGTAATTTCAGTTACAAATAGGAATAACATTGATCATTCGCTATGAGCATTTGATTTATTGCAATATTATCTATTTATTTCAGGGAACCCCTGGTCCCCGCGGCAGAGATGGTGAGCCTGGCACCCCCGGAAACCCCGGCCCCCCTGGACCTGCAGGGCCTAATGGACCCCCTGGACTTGGTGGAGTAAGTATCACATGACAAAAATGGGCGGGTTAGCATTCACTGAAGACATAGGATCAGACAGGTTGAACACTGATGCAAGGCCAATAATGGGTTTACTTGGATTGGCCGGAAAGGGAAGAGGGGATGGGAAAATGGAGCCGGGAGATAATCGAAGAGCACAAAAGATTTTTGGAGTTGGGAGGAGGCAGAAAGACAACAGCAAGTAGATGCAGAGAGGGAGAATAGAGCGAATGCCTCTCATTCTTTGTAAGAGAAAAATAAGGAGGAGGTGGAAGGGCAGGGCAAGAGGTAGTATCATATACTTGGGGAGGGAGGGGAAGGAGCTTTTCCTGGGGGGGAACAAGGGGACTCTTTGTGAAGAGGAGAGAAATGAAAACTGTTCACATGCCCTCTGTCTCTCGTCTGTCTGCATCAGGATTCACATAATAAGCTCTGCTGCCTAAATTCTATTAAAAGCTGATCCTGTCTCCTGCCAAAATGACACAGCATCCTCCAAACTCTGCGAATAAAAGACAGCATATTTGGCTTCCAGAAAAAAAATACTCTTTGGAATAGACACTGAAACCAAACCTTTAAAGTTAATGCAGTCTTTCTTCTCCTTTTTTAGCGGGCCTGCTATATATTCCGAGCAGATGCTTTACCCTGCAGTCAATCTGAAATATTGACCTTAAAAGCCTAATCATTGAGATGTCTTAAATGTTTTTAAAAAGTACCTGAAGATGGCCTTGTTAGCCACATTTAGAGCTGCGTTTCCGGCCTTAGGTCATTTGTTGTATGTCATTCCCCTTTCTATCCCACTCTTTCCCCCCCATTTCTTTACTTCCCTCTGTCACTTCAATGCTACTTTTATATATCTTGATACAAATCTTATTGATCCCTTTCCTTTGCCTTTTTCAGAACTTTGCTTCTCAGATGGCAAGTGGATTTGACGAGAAGTCTGGCGGCGCTCAGATGGGTGTGATGCAAGGACCAATGGTGAGCGAGCGATGAGACCTGCTGCCCCTCCCGTCATGTGTTTTGTTACAGTCGGCTGCTTATGTATCTGCCTGGATGCTACAGTCTTGAAGTGGGTCAGGACCAAGGACAAATAATAATACACACTGCCCTCCCTAATGAAGACCTGGGTAACAGATTTGTGCTGGAAGCGTCTTGACCCAAACCGCACTTTTACCAGCTCAAACAACTACTGCAGAACATGTCTTTATCAAATGTGAAAACTACAAAATAGACATCACCACCTTTACCAGGAGAGCAGATACCCATAAGGATTAAAAAGAAAATCAAGGATGGGATTCAAGAATAATCCCAGGGATTTGAAGCATCTCCAGTGCTTTTCCCCTTCCATTGTTAATAGTTTTGGGAAGACAAAGGTCGGTCCACAACTATTGGAGACAAAAAAACACACAGTTCTAGGTCCTCTTGGAAAAGAAACACCTCAAATGGAGTACAGAGGGTTATTTTTACAAATTAAGGAAACAGCCCTTGATCATCATTATATTTCAAGCCCATGAAAAACCGCCGCTGCCGACGGGAAGCTGGCACTGCAGCTTACCCGAATGGAGCAAGGAGCACACTGGGAGCTATTTTGTTTTGGTTTGGAGAGCCGCACAGCAATTTGGCAGAGTCTCAGCCCAGCAGAAGTTTGAGAAGCGAGGACTGGTGGGGGGGGGGGGATTAGCTCCACACAGCTAGCAGCCGTGTGTGTGACTTCACTCCCACTGACTGTCCTTCCACACGTCTGCCTGAGATCTAAGCCACAATACTGGGTCCTTTTGAAGCCAGCCCACGTTTACTTTGGCGTTGGTCGGATAGAGCAGTGAAAGAAGAGACAGAACTGATGTTGAATCAAAACCTAACCCCTTATTCATTTGCTCCTACACCTACGTACCTATCCTTCAAACAACACTCCAACTCAAATAAATGCAAACACACATAAGTTTGCATGTCTCCCAAAAACACATTTAAAAAGTGCTGAAGATATAGAGCCCTATTGATAAGTCTCAGTCCGCTGTGGTTAATGGCTTCCCACACCCCCTGAAAGCTTACTTTCATTCGTTTCTGAGGACCACTGTGCTGCGTTTTCTTTGGCTGCCATCCCTGATTTTATTTAAGTAAAACCATGATACTAAAGTGTGGTTTTATAAAAGCAAGCCTGCTGAGAAGAATATGTTTTTATGCAAAAGGAAAAGCTGTCACGAGGAATCTGAAGACTTTTAGGATACCCACCTCTACAGTCCTATCATTCCTTGAACAGCTGATTGTTTGTGTATATGTGTGTCATATAGAAAGGCAGACAGAGGGAAACAAACATTCAGATTTGGCTCATCACCTCCACAGAATGTCATTTTCTGCTGTTAAGCAGTGATGCATGAAGTTGAAGTAGAAATGACGCTGGCGTGTGACTCCAGCCAGAAGCAGATTAAGGTTGAGTTAGAGATAGTTTAGTTGAAGAGATTTCACATTTTGTTTTGTGGCCTGAATTCTACCATTCATAGATGAAAGATTTCAGCTTCATGTTGTTTTTCATTCCATTTCAAAGTGTAACAAGTCATGTGTAGTTCAAACACTCCTCTTAAGAGTACAGCACTACCACTGCCGACCTTTGAACTGTAGAAACACGCAGCAGGTGGGAAAAAGAGCTGCGAGAAGAAGATGGAGGGGGGTAGACAGTAAAAAAAGAAAGAGATTGAAAGCAAGAGACTCACTGATTGCAGCTGAGGAATTTCAAACGATTTATGGATTTGACAAGCAGAGCCGTTTGTGTAGCTTCAGGGCAAAGCAGGTGATATTTCATTATATTTTCTGACAGAATTTCAGTCGACAAAATCAAGTCCTTTCCCCTTACACTCACAATTGCAAAATGTAAAAATAATAACGGTGCAGTGGTGTTTTATGTGTGTGTGTAGTGTACTGGTAAAATATGTGATTATATGTGGTTAGTCTGATGTTGTGTCTCTTGTCTCTCGTCTCCCCCTCAGGGCCCCATGGGACCCAGAGGACCACCTGGCCCCAGCGGATCACCTGTAAGTACCTCCTCTGCGCCCCAGACAACACGAGCAGCATGCACCTGTAGACTAAATCCTTTGTTCGGCCACAGACAGGCTAAATCTCTTAATAGTAACATGCTTGATGCTGTGTAGTGTCCATAAGTCACATTGTCTACTTCCCCTGAGTGTATTTAATACCAATACCGACCCCAAAATGACCAGTGTTACTCTGCCACCTCCAACAAAGCGAGCATACCACAGATAAATGTGTACACACAGCCCTGTTTTTAACTGCGAGGGTCTGCTGTTTTCCGGAGGAAGGTGGCACATGAAGAGTACTTTAGTCTCACAGCTGCAGCCTCCAGGGCTTTTCCCCCACCACGACCGCAACATCTGACAATTTAGCTTTCAAGGAGACTACTGGGCTTACACACCTCACACACACACACACCTTTCTCTGCTTGTTCCTGAGACCAAGTTCTACCTGTAGCCCTTTGAGGCCTCCTGAGAAGAGCGATTAGGTTTTAGTTAACGCCAGCTGACATGCCTCAACTTGATGGTTTAAATAACCCTGAGCCCACTTTTGGAGAGAAGGATTTTTTCTTGGAAGTTTTTAACTGATTTTGGAAAAGATTCAAAGGAGGTAGACTTTCTCAGAATAGACAGCATGGCATTTGTAGGACATGTGTCTATGAACTTTATTTTGCTCAATGAGTAAATGTTCTTTATATGGCAATTCAACAAACTATTTCATTTTAAACTGAAAATAAGATTTGCAGTATTAACTACATTTGTACAACATAAACAATATTTAATATAGATTGTTTAGCAACAGTTATCACACAATAAAAGTTGTCATACCAAGTTGCTCTAAAAAACATGGATGTTGAGTCTATTGTTTCCCATAGCCCAGATTGACATATCCAAATTGATGGATTTGTTTGACCAAAAGGAGAAAAGCCCAACATATTCAAGTACTTATCATATAAGATGAAAGAAACCAGCAAACAAATCTCATTTGAGAAACTGGAAAAGGTCATATATCAAGTAGTTGGTGATTCATGTTCTCTTCTGTTCAGTTCTTTTTGTTTGTATCCTCCTCTCAGTGACCGTATAAAAAAGTGTACTTTCTTGTTTCTGCATCCTAGGGCCCACAAGGTTTCCAAGGCAACCCAGGAGAGGCTGGAGAGCCCGGACAGTCTGTAAGTATCCCACAGGGTCAACAATGTGATTTATAATATATACTTACTGTACCCTATAAACCTCCTCTCCCTTTTTATCTTTGTCTGTTCCTTTCTTCTTCTTGTGAAAAGTCAGTCACTGCTACCTCATTTCCATAAAGTTCCTAACACTTTCTAACCTTTTATTGCCCCCACTAACTTTGACTGTTTTATCCTTCTCAGTTTGACCTGCCAGCTTCTTCAATTTCAACATTGAGAGTCAATGCTTACAGTACAATGCTCAAACCCAAAGCTGTGTGAATCTGAACTGGCCTTCTGCTGCTGTACTCTCTTCTTTTGCAGATTTACAGTTTTCTCATAATTCATTGTTTTTTTGACCCATCTTTTCACTGACAACTTCCAGTGTGGGTTGCAGCCCTCCTGTTCTGCCAGATAATTCCCTACCTCTCACATAACCCCTCTGAGACAGAAAAATCCTACCCCTTTTTTATTTCGTTTTTTTTGTCAGTCCTTCTTACAAGTCCTGCTTTTTAGTTGTTTTTTGTTCATCTTTGCAACCCCCTCTCCACTCATACTCACCCCAAACTAAGCTTCCAGAAATCCCACTACCCCTCCCCTGTTATCCCCCTCCCTCAGCAGGTAGACAATGCAGGGTCTCCCCACTGCTGCGTTAATCTGCTCTTGTGGAGTTCAGATATGCCGCTTCTGAGGTGCCCTCTCCAGCACATCATTATGGCCGATTAAAATCAAGCTTCTTTCCAGAAAATAACTTGACAGTTGTAGACGTGGGACAGAAGTGTTATTGAAGACCAGAGATGATTTAGGCTTTTGAAGTTACAAGAGCTGAACATAACCAACAGGATGCCTTTAATAGCTAAATCGAATCAGAAAAATATATTAGTGTTTTTTATATAGTGTTAGTACCTCAAAGATGTTGTTTTTATGCAAAGAAAAAGAAAGAGGAGTCCTTCAAATTAAAGTATAGCGGCAGTATCAATAGGCATTTATACACACAAGAGTGAGGAAGCTAAGAACCTGGCAGACAAACATAAATAATAACACAAACATCTGCATTTTTGGATCAAATAAGGATATCAAAGTATTTGTTCCATCTTCTTAAGCTGAAATATACTGTAATTAACCATCGTAATAGTGTCATTATTGTTTACGATTGTCATGGTGCTTTTATACAGACAGACAGACATTAACCAGAAAGCAAGATGATAATGTGTGCATTAACTGCTCTAGCTGTTTTTGATGAATAGCTGTAATGCATTACTAGTGTCAGCTTGTGTAAATGAATATAACACAGGGCTGGTTGTAAAGTGGAAGAGAGAAGGAGTTGTCTCCACATGCTAAGAATTATACATCTAAACTGTGGGACGCTGCCCTCTTTTGGTCATGAATAGAAACTTGTGTCTCACCTTTTGATTGTTTTTCTTTACTAATAGGGCCCCCTGGGTCCCCGTGGCCCCTCCGGACCTTCTGGAAAACCCGGAGATGATGTAAGTGTGCCGGTTAAAACTTCATAAAACTGTGAATACCTAACCCACAAGCAGAAGGTCTGACAAGGTTGATAGAAATGTAGTCACCGTTCTCATATCTCTGTACAATATCAACGTTTCTTCTAATTGTCCTCTAACTTTGACAAAGAAAATTGAGAAATAAATGCTCTAGTGGCCTTTCCTGACTCAACGAGCAGAAATACAAAGTCAGTCATATTTGTCATACTGTAGGTCAATTCTGCTGATTATGACGACTCATACCTGGCATTTTCAAACATAATAGTACAATGTAACACTTCCATTTCTGCCACCTGTTTTATGTCTTGTCCGTATGTTTCTTTGTTAAGCGACCTTGGGTTGATGAAAGCCGCTATATAAATTAAAGTTATTATTATTATTACATAAATATTTACACAGTGTGACATTACACTTAAGGGTAGTACTTATAAAGTCAATCACAGTGTCTTTATTATGAATTGATATTATCGGCCGTTGTTAGTGCCTTCATATTTTTACAAAGTAAACTTAATTATTCTATTTCAATGCCCTACCATTTTGTATCTGAATATGTTTTTCAACATTAAGTTGTTCTGTCAAGGCCCTATTTTATTTATTATAAGAGAAGAGATCCTCAGACTCTGCTTAATGCTTTTTCTAAAGCGTTGCAACAAATTGACATAAATATTGCTTATTTACCCGTCTCATCAGGGATCATAGAAATCAGAATGTAATTCATTGGGTTAGCCACATGATGGCAGCACGCATGACATTACACAATGTGTCCACTAGGAGGGCTCACACTCACCAGCATCAACTACACTCATAAAGTACCTACCAAATTTGAACTTTTTTTGAACTTTTTTTCTCTGTTTCTGTTTTAGGGTGACGCTGGCAAACCTGGCAAATCAGGTGAACGTGGACCTTCTGGACCTCAGGTGAGTTTTCTCAAATTGTTTCTGTTTTTAAAGTACTGAGTAGTTTGCTAAAGACCAGTCTTACATGACATACTGTTAGGTTTTACTCTGTTTGTCTTTCTGGTGACCAGCAACCAGTCTTGTAATGGGCCTGATCTGGGGGAATTGCATAATCTTTACTTGAATATGTATACTCTATAAGGATTCAGTTATATTGATACTGTTACTTTACAGACAATACACTGGTAAACTGCCAGTGTACTTGAAATGTTTAACTTTACAATGATTGTACAAAAAAGCAGCTCTCAAATCTGCAATCTCAAAGATTGTGATTAGAGAGTTCGATTACTTTATTGATAATTAAGTTATGAGTTACGTTAAAGGTGGGGTAGGTAAGTTTGGGAAACCGGCTCGAGATACACTTTTTGTTATATTCCATGGAATGCTCTTAACATCCCGATAGCAATGAATATCTGAAGTGCTTTGACAAAAAATCCATCAAAAAAATGTCATCTGTGGAAGCCGTAGTGCTGTAAAAAGCACGACCAATCATTTTAGCCGGCCTGGCTAAAGTAACTGGATGGCCTACCTGCCTGTCAGCCTTCCATCTGTGCACAAATTATCTCGTGCCCTCATTGGTCATGTGCGCGTTCGTGTGTGTTGGAGGAGGGGCTCTGTAAGGAAGTGGCAGATTTCTTCCGGCTGTGTTTTTTCAAATTCTCGCACACTCGAGCTGGTTTCTCCAAAATTACCTACCCCACCTTTAATCATCCCAAGCCAAAAATCAGAAATGTTTTTTCTCCCATGTGGCCAGTATTAATTTGACCTAAAACTGGACCAGTATTTTGTCCATGTAAATAGATAAGCTAATATAAATTACTGCTTTAAAAATGTATTAATGTATTGGGGTAAATACATGCTGATTCAATCTGTCCCTCTGTGTCCTATCAAGTGGAAGAAATCTTGATAGCACAATAATTGTATATCCTCACCTTCTTTCCCTCTGCTGTATATTAATCCTCTGCATCACCTCTCCTCTTGCATCTCAGGGATCTCGTGGATTCCCAGGAACTCCTGGCCTGCCTGGCATCAAGGGACACAGAGTAAGTGTGTTGGTCGTTTATTAATGATCCCCAGGAAAATGAGGTGGTTGTTTATTATTGTTCTAACTGTGCAATGTCTCTCTGCTCTTTCTTTTAGGGTTATCCAGGTCTTGATGGTTCTAAGGGAGAAACTGGAGCTGTTGGGTCTAAGGTAGGATTTCTTTTTTTTTACACACTGTAATAAAAGTTAATTAAGGAACTGCTTTACTGTTTGTATGTCTAATCTATATGTGTTGGCAGTGGTGAAAGTTACCACGGTAATAGACTGTTATTGAAGGTTGCCTTGACATACTAACAGTCAAATATATCTTCCTCTTTAGGGAGAGTCTGGTTCTTCTGGAGAGAATGGCGCTCCCGGACCAATGGTGAGTCATTCTAGATTACAATAACAACATGTGAAAACAAGTAAAATGTCTAAAAATCCAGTCTTTGATATAAGGGTGAACTGATTGTAACGGTTATATTCTCTTCTCCCTCACCTACATAGGGACCACGTGGTCTGCCTGGTGAGAGAGGCCGTCCTGGACCCAGTGGAGTTGCTGTGAGTGTCGACTTCTTATCTAAAATGTATCATCAGAATTACAGCAGATGGATTAGATGCTTCACTTTGCAATGTAGAACCCTAACTGTCTACCACAGAGTTAGGGAGCATGTTCTCAGAGTGTACTGTAATATAAAGGAGTTATTTTACTAGGCCCTTGATGATAATAGCAATATAATTTAGTTGTTAATCTCAATTATGTCATTGTCATTTGTCCCAGTACTTATGCCATGTTTTTTTGAATTTTTAAAAGAATGTTTTGATCCAATGTAATGATTATGTATTGTTTATTTCAGGGTACACGTGGAAATGATGGCTTGTCCGGTCCTGCTGGCCCCCCAGTAAGTATTATTTTTAGTCCCATTTACTTCATTTTCATCCTTTAGTTTGTCATTAAGTAAGAAATACTAGAGATACACCAATCGATCAGCCACAGGCTATGACAGCTCACCGTCCATATCAGTTATATATTATTCAATTTACTGGCGGTTCAATTTAAACACGTGCCACACAATGGTTTTACATTGAACATACATGTAACAGACAGTCAAGTTACTGCGACTCACACCAATATCATGTTGTTTGGTTGGTGTTCTTCAATGGGAGTGAAGAAGACATCAAACTCACAATTTGTAATACCTGGTAAACTGCCAGTCATGAGAATAGGTGATATAGCTAGCTTGATGCAGTTTTCAAGAACTTGTCAAGTAATTTAAAAGTCAATGGATTCTTATGAACATTATAATTGAACTTGAATCATCCATGAAAGACAAGTTCCGAAAATAAGTACGCAGGTCAGACTCTTAAGAAATAGAAAATAAGAATTGGCCGAGAAAATTGTACTTAGTGCATCTGTAAGATATACAGCTTATGAATCGATCCCCATTTCCTGATACACACAACCAGGATGTGTCAGTTATATATAGCCGAGCTGACTGACTGTATTCCCCTCTCTATAGGGCCCCGTCGGCCCCTCTGGAGCTCCAGGCTTCCCTGGCTCTCCTGGTACAAAGGTAAGTCACAAGTTACCTAGATATTACCTACAAATTACTCACCTTTCACCTTCGAAATTCTGTGAATGACATTAAGTAACTGGATCTGTCACTTCCTGTCTTTGAGAAAACTAACATGCCAACTTCCTTCTTCTCTACAAAAGTAAAGTTAGGCATATGCAAAAATGTGGATTTGAATTTTGTACATTCAGAAGAATGATTTATTGAATCAAATAAAGTGAATATTTAAAAAAGAAAAAGGGCTCAGGGAGTATATTGTGGGGACAAGTTGAAATGCTTAGGTGAAATAGGAGAAGCCAGTGCTGCATTGAAAAGTGCTTTAAGCCTCCATCTGTGTGGAAAATTAAGGAGGAGGGGGTTCTAAAGTGTTATTCTCCCGCTCCCACTCCTTCTTACTGTCTTTTTCTTCCTTTCTCTCTCTGCTTTCCATCTGATTTATTACTCCTGCATGGCAGACAGGCTCAGCTCTGTGCTCGAGGGCCCAGTTCTGGTGGTTTGCTTTCTTCAAGCCCCTTGATAGTTAGGGAAATCTTTTAGGAATTAGAAATGGAGTATCTCTTTACAAAATCCAAGAGTTTCCCTTGAAATAATCAAGGCTAAGCTAGGCTCAAGATGTGAAATGTGTGTGTTTATGTATTGTATCAACTTACATTCATAAACACTGAGTCCTAGAGTCTGTGAACCTGTGTGTGAATGTTTGTCTTTGTGTGACTTCATAGTATTCTAGGAAGGGTCCCATGGGGAGGAATGTTAAACTCTCATTATGTGTTATGGTGTTGTACCTTCAGGAGCCTGAGAGCTCATGAAATGTAGCCTTGTGTTTTCCTCTGAGCATTATGAGCAAAATTAAAAAGGACCCAAGACTAATACAATAAAAAGCTAGCAATACAAAAACAACACACTAATTGTAAACTTTGACTCAATAAACCGTGCTGTTGCTGAAATGAAAATATAAAACTAAGACAACTTTTACCCAGCTCCAATTGAAATTCTGCATTGTATTCATAAAAGCCAAGCTATCAGCTCTAATATGCTAAGAATTGTTTCCATGACCTTCCATAAAACTGACAGATGTTTCTTCTGCTGTCCTTTAATTCACCTTAGTTTCAGTGCCAGTAAAATATTGGCCTTGAAAGTGGAAAAATGTCCAAATACTACATCACAATTTTCTGTAAACACTCTGTTATGTCATACTATCGAGTCTGCAAAGTCTACAAAGCTGCAGCAATATAAAAATAATTCCATTCACCAGCATACAGAAACTGTAAACCACATTTGTGGTTAAACCTCTGGATATTTTAATACTGAGGGCCTGCAAAACATTATGAACCTGGGTTTGGATTAGGGCTGCTACTAATGATTATTTTCATTATCAATTAATCACTTTGTCTATAAAATGCCAGAAAAAACTGAAACATATATAAGATATATAAAAGGGAAAGACAAGAAAGTATTCACATTTGAGAGTCTGAAAACAGCATGTTGCATACTAAAAGAAAAAATTGTTGTTCAATCAATTATCAAAAAGGTGTGTGAATAATGTTCTTTTGATAGGCTTATCAATAAGACAACAATTTGTATTGCTACACTTTGGACAGCACACATATATAAAGGAAAGAACAGCAATGATAAGACAAACAACATATAATTGTGTTGATTTAAATGCTACTAGTGCATACACGATAAACTATGTAAAGGTGTTCTGTGTGCAATGTTTTTAGGCTAGATAATATGTTATAATTTAATTTTAGTCAGCCAAGTTACAGAATAATAATGTTTACCTCATCAATACAATTCTAAGCAAATATAAATAGATCTAAATACATCAGCAAGCCAAGAGTTATCATAACTTGTTCAAGTACCAGGCAATATCTTATTATGAAAAGCAACAGCAACAAAACATTTAAGATTGGCAATTATCCAATGCATAAAACATAAAACAGCACAATGTTGATGTAATAAGTGTACAAAGAACAACAAAGTTACACCTCAAAGTAAGATCACACATAAAGCATGAAATATGCCTCTATTGTTAAAATTAAAACCACATGTGAGGAAAATACTGAAAAAGCCATGTGTGTTAAATGTTAAATTACTCCCATAATGATGTCCCTCCAGTTATACTATAACTTTATTTACTCCCATAATTATTTCCCACCAGTTATACTATAACTTTATTTACTCCCATAATTATTTCCCACCAGTTATACTATAACTGTATTTACTCCCATAATGATGTCCCTCCAGTTATACTATAACTTTATTTACTCCCATAATTATTTCCCACCAGTTATACTATAACTGTATTTACTCCCATAATGATGTCCCTCCAGTTATACTATAACTTTATTTACTCCCATAATTATTTCCCACCAGTTATACTATAAATGGAGGGAAATAATGATGGGAGTAAATTAGCTGGGTGCAAGACAACAGTGATGGGGTGTCACCAAAACAACAGCAACGTGGAAGAAACTGGCCACAAAAACCAAACCAGCCAACAACAGCTCAACACAACAGCAACTAAAAGACAAATGAGCTTTGCAACTGCAAGGAATACATTAAATATGAATACCAAATAGTAAGAGGTAGGCTGCAGCTGCAGAAGCTAGCAAACAGGAGCAAACATCTGCGACGGGAAACGCACAAACTCTGGCAAACAGACATCACATTTCACATCAATGTATTGTTACAGTAAAGAAGGAAAATAGCCTTACTCAGTCTGGTGAAGTGAAGCAGAGATACCCATGGAGAGTGTTCAAAGTGTCACCGTCCAAAACTGTCAACACAGACAGCAGGGAAACTCAGCTTCAGGTAAACACCGGGGTTGAGTCAAAGTTGTATTAGCGGTCGATATGTGTGTCATTTTAACGTATACACTGCGTAAAATATGGAGCGGCGTTTAATGTAGATAACCATGGATGCATTGGATAACATTAAGGTATTGACCAGATCGTGGTCTCAGCAAGAGAGATGATTAATTCCCTTCAATTTAGCTAAACCGCCATAATGGACTTGGTGGTTGGATAGCTTGTTTGTTAAATGCACGGCCATATTGTAGGTTAGCATTAACTGTTCATAAGAGTTAAGCTACCTAGCCTACTAATACTCCCCGCGTAATATGTGCTACGTGTCTGTATGTGTTCTGTATGTTATGTTCTATAATTAGAACTCATATTAAAAAAAGACTGTTCAAATTAAGCTAGCAAAAAAAAGTGGACACTGACATCAGCGAATAAACTTCAAGTGTGAAAGTGAAAGCTCAAACTTCAGTGAAAGTGGGCCCTGTCAGTTTTTTTAATTTAATATAGGATTATTATTGTTGTATTCATTATTTATGCATCACTTTTTTTTTACTGTAGTCAACTATGGTATAGTACAGAGTTTCCACATTAAGTATTTGCCTGATTCATCTGTGTGTTATTTATTGCCAAGCAAAATGTATAGGCCTACTTCACTTCTTGGTTTAGTATTACACCTCCATCTTTTAACAGAGTGCACTTTGTTATTCTTAATCTGCTCTTAAAATATTTACAATTTCAGGTTGTCTTTGATTGATTTGATGTGTTGTCTTTATGAATGTCTTGCTAAGGTTTTGTTGCCATTATAAGTTATTTTACTTAAAATGAAAAGGCATTTTCATATGTTATGGCATGCTATTAACACTCATCTGACTGCAGGCAGGTAAAGTTATCTAAAGTTAGGGTGACCAGACGTCCCCATTTTCCGGGGACAGTCCCCGTTTGTATTGGCCTGTCCCCGTTTGAAACTGTCCCCGGAAATGTCCCCGTTTTTTTAATATACGTTAAAAACACATAGCAAGGTGAAATAAAACGTTTCATGTCAGGAAACACTGGGTAAACAGACTGCGGTCATGCCAGCCCCCACTTCGGAAAACACAGTCAAGCCAGCCCGCAGTCCCGCACGTGTATTGCGGTGCGCGAATATCCTATGCATTACGGTAGAGGCCTGTAAAAACTGCCTTCAAAATAAAAGCGTTTACTCGGTCAATAACAAATATACCTAAAAAACACACAAAAACATATTCATATATAGGCTACTGGAGCTTAAATTAAGAAATATACATGTACTATATAATGTGATCAATAATAATTTTATAAAAAACTACGTATAACTACCACATTATAACTGAGTGAATGTAAAATGTAAGTATACAGTTATGAAGGCATATCTGACATTTCCACTGGGTGACTAATTTCAATTGATGTTGACACCATCTCACAACACTCCTAAAATAACATTACTTTCTGAAGCACAATTTAAAATGTATGCTGTTTAAAATCTCAAATTAGATCTATTGTCCATCTATATTTAGATTATTATTTAATGGAAACCGTCCATAATCAAAGAGTCATTCGAAGTCAATCAAATACTTATTTCACTTCAGGGTGATAGCAGGAGACCCCATCTAGTCAATCTGAGAAAATCAGGACAATCTGATGTAGAATTTTAAAATAAAATACTTTTGAAATCTCATATGGGCTATCGTCCTTCTGTTTTTATACAAGAATAAATAAAAAACTGTCAAATTATCAAAGTATATTTCACTCCAGGGTGATAGCAGGACACCCCATCTAGTCACTCAGAGAGAATTAGGACAATCTGATGTAGAGTTTCAAAATAAAAGACCTTTGAAGTCTCCTATATGAGCTATCATCCCTCTGTTTTTAGATAAGAATAAAACAAAAACTATCCAGTATCAAAGTCTTATTTCACTCCAGGGTGATAGCAGCACACCCCATCTAATCACTCATAGAGAATCTGGACAATCTGATGCACAGTTTCAAAATAAAATAACTTTGAAGTCTCATATGAGCTATCGTCCTTCTGTTTGTTTCCAACAGTTAAAATGTTCGAATTACATTGAACCAGAATTGTCCCCCTTTTTTCTTTAACAGTGAAGAAAATTGGATATGTTAATGATATATATTGACCGAAAAACTCAAAAATGTCCCCGGTTTTAATTTTGAAAATCTGGTCATCTTATCTAAAGTAGGCTACCCTTTTTCAGTTTTTTCAGTTTTTAAATGTATCAACATTTCCCACAGTCCTACAGTACATATTGTTCATTTTTAAAGCCTTTTTTGGGGGGTGTTTTGGGATTTGTCTGATTACCAATTATTATATTCAATTCAACTTTCCAGGACCTTTGCTTGTATCTTAATTTCCTATCATCTCTTTCATCCCCTTTGCTATCAGGGAGAAGCTGGTCCTACTGGTGCTCGTGGACCTGAGGGTGCTCAGGGACCCCGTGGAGAGTCTGGCACTCCTGGATCATCCGGACCATCTGGTGCTTCTGTAAGTGATGCTATAAACATGTATCCATCTAAATGTAGTTTACTAGCCCTTGCCCATTTTTACGTAAAAGAAAATAAATGTTTTAAAAATACACAGTATTTTGTGACAGGGTAACTTTAGTATTTTTCTTTCATATGATTGATGCTGCAAAAAAGATTGTTATTGACAAAATATTCTAACATTGAGGATCAGACTATAACTCCAGTAACCATAACTTAATCAGGAAAAGTTATAATTTGTACAGTCTATTCACTTGTTTTGTCTCTTTTATCTACAGGGAAACCCTGGAACTGATGGTATCCCTGGATCCAAAGGATCAGCTGTAAGTTTAAAACGCTTAATTGTCTGAATTTAAACTGATAAACACCTACTGCAGATATTGCTAATCAACCATTATGTATTAGAGGTGTTGGGGCCTTTTTTAAATATCACTTTCATGTCTTCATTCATTTTCTTTTTAAAAGACATAGGGTTTTTATTGTATCAAACATGTACTACATTTAAGATCACCACACTATAGAATGCACAGTTTTGGGCTTGAGCAACATTTGTAATTCTAATTTCACTGTTACATGACCGGCACAAACTCCCTTTGAGCTTGTGAGTAAGTATGATTCAACCTGCAGTTGTAGCCACTGATGCTTTTAAAGTGCTAATTGATGGCACTTAAAAATGGTGCCTTATTTACAGCAAGCAAAGGAGGAGTAACTATAAAAATGACACAGACGTGTCATTTGATAACAGTAAAATCAATGGTAGTAAATAGAAGACTTCACCCATTGACTGATGTCATGTCTCTTCCTCTATAGGGTGCTCCTGGTATCTCTGGTGCTCCTGGTTTCCCTGGACCTCGTGGACCCCCCGGGCCTCAGGGAGCAACTGGACCTCTCGGACCCAAAGGAACATCTGTATGTACTCAGTGAAACATTCATTAACCATAGATGACAACTTTAGCACTTTAGGTCCAGTTTGCAATTTATTTTTGCTACTTATTTCGTATTTCAAATAATAACATGTCACAGAAAATATATAACAACCTGCTGCTCTTTCTGTCTTTTCATTGTTGTTTAGGGAGACCCCGGTATTCCAGGTTTCAAGGGAGAGGCTGGACCCAAAGGAGAATTTGTGAGTTTTCCTTCCTTTAATCTGTCCCTGTATACCATCATCCTGTTCAAAATCCAAAAAGAGACATTATAAGCACTTCTTGAATACATTTATACTGTAGACACGGTATCGAACCAAATTATATGTTTAGATAACATACTTTTAAGATCGAAGAATTGTAAATCAACATATTGTAGATGAAAAACAAATCATATAAACCTAAAGAAATTAGCTTTTTCTTTGTGTACTGAAAAATACTTTTCTCACATTTAGTCTATGTTTCTTCCTGTAACAATATTTTCTGTGGCGGATGTGTTTTTTAGGGACCCGTTGGTAATCAGGGACCTCACGGCCCACAAGGAGAAGAAGGCAAGCGAGGACCCAGGGGTGAGGCAGGTTCTGCTGGACCACTTGGACCTCCTGGAGAGAGAGTAAGTACCATCGAACTGGTTGAAAACAAGTTTTTTTTATAACTTAAGTTATTGTGTAATGCATGGTTACACCGAATCAGAAAAAGGAGTTTCCTCCTGTGTTCATTTGTAGTAATAGTTGGTCACCTCCTGTGAACCTGTTTAAGGACCCATATTAGATTCAGTGATTACGGTATTTTTTGGTATATTAATCATAACTCTGAATCTGGTTTTGTGTTTTCTGTGTAGGGATCTCCCGGTAACCGCGGTTTCCCCGGTCAGGATGGTCTGGCTGGTCCCAAGGTAAGTCACACTGCAGTCACACTTGTTCCTGAGAGATATTTATTTTATTGCTGCTGGAACAGAAAATCCATAGCAAACAGACCTGGCAGTGGAGATATAAGGAAATGTATGCCTCCTTCAATTGAAGCGTCAATAGACACGGGGTAAATCTGCTAAAGTGAAAATTAATTGTTTCCATCTGCTGCATATTGCATTTTGAGATTGCTGTTGACAATGTCTTGGTTGAATCTTCTCATTGCTTATTGACCGCTACAGTGAGAAATATCATTTCTGTAGCACCTAGAGAACAATATAGTACTAGTGCTGCTTAAAAATCTAATTACCACGAACTGTAGATAAATTTCACAATTTCATGTAAAAAATAATAATGATCATCATTACAATCACTACATCATTCATTATAAAGAACTTTTTAAAAAAAAACAAGTTACAAAGTCATTTGAAAAGATAAAAACTATAAAGAAATGCAAAATAAGTGTATAAGTAATATTGGCAAGTGAGACGCAATGTATGAAATCCTAAAGCACAGCAAAATCATATTATTTAAAGGTCCCATGTCATGCTTTTCCGGTTATTGCATTATTGTATTTTTCATATTTAAATCCATATTTGTAATTAGATATATTTTAGCAATTAGATATGATTAATTATATCTAATAAGTAATTAGATATATTTTAGCAATTACAAACCTGAGTTGGAAGTCTATGTTATACTTGGGAATATGGGAATTCGTCATTTGTGACGGTAAGGGCAAAAAAAGTGGATAAAGAACTTGACATGATTTTGGTAAAATAATTACAGAGATTTTTTAACCCAGTTGTCCATAGTGATCTCTGAAAGATAATTCATATTGTCAGCACATTAACTCATAAAAACTTTCAGAATAAGTGTTGGGCACTCTCAAGGTTCACTGAACTCACATCAGCAGTCTTAATATTGAGTTAATGAAGAGCATTAGTCTTTTAATTGTTATTGTACAATGCCATGTCTTTTTATGCTGCTGCTACACAAACATTTCCCAACTTGGGATCAATAAAGTACTTCTTATCTTATCTTATATATTTGAAAATAGAAATGATAATTCAACATCACTCATGTTTCCTCACTTTCACCTGAGACTCACACACAGGCAGCAGGGACACATGTAACTTCATGTCTTGGCCACAAGATGGCAGCATAGCTCAGAACCACGTCACACACTAGTGACCTACATGTCCCATATTGCTAAAGCCAGCAACTCATTTAACATTATCTTCCCCTAACCAATTTCATTTATACCAAAATGAATCTGCCAGACTTTAATCTTCTCATTTCCAGCGGATCAATGAAACTTCTTTAAGCTGTAAAAGAGGAAACTTATTTCCTCAGGGGTTTGAGAATTGAAGTGTCTTCCTCCTTAGTGATTGACTGAGTGTTTTATTATCTCTCTCTTCCTCCGAACACAGGGAGCCCCTGGTGAGCGTGGACCCGCTGGAGCGAGTGGAGCCAAGGGAGCAGGCGGTGACCCCGGCCGCCCCGGAGAGTCTGGTCTCCCCGGTGCCAGAGTAAGCACGTCCCTTACTTATAAACTACCAGAGATGTGAATGTTAATGACTAGAAAATATTTCTAGATGGATAACAATATCACCTTACTTTTTAAAGACGCAATTTAGCTTTGTTACAGGGTTTTGTAATTATTGTAGGGGTCAGCGTTAATACAATACACACCATTTCAGTTATCCGTTTTAATTCTCAGTTCACCATAGCCTTGCTGTCTTGTAAAAATGATGAACTTCAAAGGTTTTTCACAAGTTCAAAGCATTTTCAAGACCACATTTTAAGCTCATGATAATTCATTTTTAAATAATGCAATGGCATTTTAAATGTATAATTTAATTTAGGAAGTAAGAAGTTCTCAACTTAAATACACTTATTCAACACATTCTTCTTCCTGGTCAAACCTGGCGCCTACATTTCCCACAATGCAACTCACAACAACCAATTCAACAAACAACGGAGATTCGGGTTGTGCAAGACGCGGCTAATGCAGCTTTGAAATGCTAACCACATCAAAGATTAGGAGCAAACTACAGAAGTCTAGCAAACTCTTTCTTACCGCACACCTCCAGATTTTTCCAATTTCCAAACATGTAGTCCTCAGCCCTAACGGACATTGATTTGAGTGGCACATTAGTCAATTTATCAGAATTGTGCAGCTCCCCTTGGAGCCACAAAATACTTTACACAACTTATTCCACACATGCAGCAGCACTCCAGCAACACCTTTATACAGACTCTAATGAGTTCCCCTAACAAATACAATTTGTCACAAAAACCCAAACTCACATAACCCTGAAAATATGGTCATAAAAAGTTTCCACTGGACGAGAATTTTGCACCCCTGAAGTGATTACATTTCCTAAAAGCAGCACACGAGGTTGTTGATATTTGTATACAGCCACCACAGAGAAAGATTGAAAAAACCCCTATAGGGAACTGAGCTCCTTAACATCGGAAACCTTAAATACACTCATTTATATTTTGCATTTCCATCAGTAGGCGTTGAACTGTAGCATGTTGGACACAGGGCCAATCAGAGGTGTAAATGCAGGTCCCCAGGGTGCCATATGTTCCCACCTTTTTTTAGCAGGTGCCTGCATAGAAGTGTCTGATGACGCATGTGGATTTAATCTGTGTTTCCATCCTCCCTCTCTCACAGGGTCTGACTGGACGCCCTGGTGACGCTGGTCCTCAAGGCAAAGTTGGACCTTCCGTAAGTGCTATTTTTGCCATGTTTTTAACCATTTGTTGCGTCTTTGTATATCACTTAAAAAGAATCGCACATATGTGTTGCCTCACACACTATTAGAGGTCGTATGTTCTTTTAATATCACAAACAGAACAATCAGGTAGAGCAGTATCATTTTACCAAAAGTGCTCTCATCAGGTAATGACCCATAAGTGGTTTCATCAAATTAAATTGCAGGAAATGTATCCACCCATTATTATCCACCAGGCTCATCCCCAGCGGTGTTGGTGTTTCAAATTAGCTCAACTGTCCTATTTTTCAGAGGGACAAAGTCTCACAGTGTAGATTGATTGAGGATTTTTCTCAAATCCACTTAGGCCTGAGTTAACAAGACAGGTCCCTTTTGTTAATCAATACTTAACTGAGTGAAACATTTTACACGACTCTTCACTGAAACCCCCGCAAACTGAATTATGTTCAATGGATTGGGTCCTCAGACGATCGCTAAGTAGCTCTTGCCATTCAAACATAAAGCATTGCAACCCAGTCTTTTCCTGTAAACTGAAAATGGTTTGAAATGAAAGTTTTTCCTTTTAAATATTAAAAGGTCTTTATATTGGCTACATGAATATTATTTCCACATGTGTTGCTATATTTAATTCAAAACGTTACGGTTAACTGACAGATTAGGCAGTTGTGTCATGTTGTAATTGACATATGGTCAGAGTGATCACAACATTGGTTTCCTACTTTACCCCTGTGGACTTTGTTTACGCATTTATTTAGAAGCAAAGGACTTTTCAGTGAGTAACTGTTTTGGGGTCATACTGGACATTTCTCTACTAGATCCTACTCCAAACATCGACACCCAATTATTCCTCTCCATTAAACATCCCCAGTCTGAGTGTATTTTCTCTATCTGGTCCTTACCTTTCACTACCAGACTCATGTTTTACAGCTACCTTTTACTATTTATAATGTTACATAACCACGTGATTGCTCATACTGTATGTTCGACTTAAACAACAAGAATGTTGGTCATCATTTATACTTTTTAAATGGGCTCCTGCTAATAAATTATCATTACTTTACGTGACCAGGGAGGTTCTGGTGAGGACGGTCGCCCCGGACCCCCCGGCCCACAGGGAGCCCGCGGACAGCCTGGAGTCATGGGATTCCCCGGACCCAAGGGAGCAACTGTGAGTAACCAAATAACCAAATCAAAAGAATTAATTGTTAATACGTAATCAAGGTGTTATCTATACTGAATACTCACTCAACATAATAGATTTTGGCCCGATTGAACTTGCTTAGTTTTTTTTTGTCTTCTATAAAAAGAAGCCCCTGATTCAAGTTCAGTGATACCTGGAGTACTTCTGAACAATTGTGCATGATTACATTCACCCTCTCACAACGGGTGCAGGACCAAGGAAATCAGCTCTGTGACTAACCGCTGCTTTTTCTTTCTGTTATGATCAGGGCGAGCCTGGCAAGTCTGGAGAGAAAGGACTGGGTGGAGCTCCTGGTCTGAGAGTGAGTTATTTAACTTTTCTTATTTTAATAACATATTGGAGTCATCTCACTGACTTCTTACATGTACTGTAATCTCAAAATACAGAAACCATTCAGCTTATATCACCATGTTTCAGAAGGCCTTAATGATGCACTGATTTAAACCTACTCATGAAAATGATGAAATACCGTGGTACATAACAGGAATATACAATATAACTATTTACCTACAAGAAAAGAAGAGGAGCTGCTTAAGTGGGAGACTGTCATAATGAAAATACTAATAATAATGTAAATAAACCTTCTTTTAGTTGTTTGTTGTGTATTCTCTGGCTACTGTGACTCACAATGTATCTACTGTTAACTCTGTAGTTCAACATCACCATGAGAATACTTTTAGCTGAATAATAGCTATCAGTTATCTATCTACTTATTTGCATCAGCTTTAACTCAGCTGTTAATATCTATCTATTTGTCTTCCCCCTCTCTCCCTCTGTTCCTCAGGGTCTGCCTGGCAAAGATGGAGAAACTGGCGCTGCTGGACCCCCCGGCCCAGCTGTACGTACCTCTATCTCTTCCAAATAGCTTCAACACTGATTCTATCTTCCTCTGCACTTTGAGCCAGCCTTCCATATCTTCATTCCCCAGACTGACTAGACGAAAGCTCTGTCTGGAGAGAAAGAAAAAAAAAAGTCCTTGGCACAAAAGTGTGGCCATTGTGAGATGGCATCACTGAGTCACCCACTTTCAGCTTGTTTTAAAGTGTGTTTCAGAAAGCTTGTTAAACAACATCTGTATGTTATGACCTGATATCAGAGCAACATCATTCAAGTTGAGCTTAATGTTCCCACCATCTTTAACATCAAGCTGTAGTTTGGTTAATAATAGAAGTTGATTGTGATTATGCTTTATGAATGCTCTGTTTAGGGCTCTGCTGGCGAGAGAGGAG
Source organism: Gymnodraco acuticeps (assembly GCF_902827175.1). Classification (NCBI taxonomy): domain Eukaryota; kingdom Metazoa; phylum Chordata; class Actinopteri; order Perciformes; family Bathydraconidae; genus Gymnodraco; species Gymnodraco acuticeps. The sequence goes on from NW_022991632.1 coordinate 869,131, forward strand.
AGCAAGGACAGCCCGGACCCTCTGGTTTCCAGGTGAGTCCATCTGCTCAAACCTTTACCAGTTATCACCTGTACAGTATACATTTCTATCCCTTGATGGATCTGATGATTGCATCTATATTTCTGACTCAGTGTTTGTTTTTGCTTACCTATTTTTGTTTCTCTCCTGTGCTCAGGGTCTTCCCGGACCTCCTGGCCCCCCTGGTGAGGGAGGCAAGCCCGGAGACCAGGTGAGTGCATCTTTTTGGCAAAATTAAGCTTCTAAAGTCACATTAACTTAGTGGAAATACCAGCATTGTTCTGTCATAGGTTTGAATCAGAGACCATAAAAGTAATTTGGTTGATGCTGTTCGACGGAACTTACAATATTGTGGACCTTTTTATTTGTAACCTTAACAGCAACATTATAATTCTTCTAAACTGTAACTAGGGCATCTCTTTAAAAGAGCAGGTATACTCGACCCGTTTACCTGTGTAAATAAGGGTTACAAATAAATGAATAGGATACTGTACTATTTCAGTAGTGCTTAACATTGTATTCAACTTATGTCCTAAAATACATTCAACAGTAACTCTGAGGCTACCCGCAATATTGCTTCATACTGTAAAAGAAAAAAACACGATTTATTTCCACATTAATCTAACCATTCAGTTTATTTCTTTAGTTTTGTGAGGGCAAAAGTGTAGCCTTGATACTTAGTAGTAGTAGTAGTAGTAGTACTTCTTGTAATGGCAGCAGTTATCTCACTCTTTTCAAGCATGCACGTCTTAATGTGAAATATATCCCTCCACCTTTTCTCCTTTAAGGGTGTTCCTGGAGAGGCTGGAGCTGCTGGTGCTACTGGACCCAGAGTAAGTTGACTTTCTGTGTTTACCATCACTACTGATTGATCGACTGATTGTCAGACATGCCTCTGATTGTCACTTTGTCACTGTTCAGGGAGAGCGTGGTTTCCCCGGAGAGAGAGGAGCTGCCGGCCCCCAGGGTCTGCAGGGGCCTCGCGGTCTGCCTGGAACTCCTGGAACTGACGGACCCAAGGTGAGCCCAACATCTGGTCCGAAACCAGGGACACAGATTTCCACATAATGAACAGTCACCATCTGAACTGCACTCATACATTTGGCCAGTACATTCCTATTAAATGCAGCAGCAGCTACACATTAATGTGAGCATGTGATTACATAACGATAAACTAAAGTGTTTGTTAAGTTGAGTTGAAGTGTGTTGACAAGTTGTTGTGCAAAAATGGTTCAATTAAGGTGGTTTAACACCCAGATCCTGACATGTCACATCTGTGGGGTTAGCTGTGTGAGATAGCACCTCTGCTTAGTGTTCCTGAAGGAAATGAAAGGTCATGTTTTAGGTGTTAATTTTGGGGTGTCTGAGGGCACACAAGAGTAGACAGCAAAATATAAGTGTTTGCTTCACAGATATATTCTTATTCACTATTTTCTGCTTTCTGGATAATAGTACTTTTTCAAGATTAGCATTCAAATAAAGAAAGAACCAACCATGTGTTGAACTAGTCACAACCAATAGAAATAATGAATTGCTTACATTCCCGGGTTCCCTACCTATTGCATCTACAAAAAATAAGACATCTAGTAAGTAAAAATATTAAGCATTCCTTTGAAGAAATATACCTAATATACCTAATCACACAGTATAGGATTGCATTATTACTGGTATATGGATCTGCACAAATATAATCATCTTCTCTACATTGTTAAACACCCAGGAGCTCAGAGTATTTCCAATCAAGCAAGCCGGCCACTTGCTTATCAGCCATCAAATAATTCTATTTACTGCAGTGAGTCGTCACAATTGCACTGTGAGCCGAAGAAAAGCTCCAAGCGGCTGCAACTCTCACTGTTGTTATCTGGTCAGATTTTAATCCCAGTTCACAGGTTTACTTCCCTTCAGGTTAGACAGCAGCAGATAGAGAGGCTGAGGATTAAAGAGCTGATGTGAGAGGGAGTGTGATGGTGAATATGGAGGGACAAAAAGACATTTTGTGGAGCTCGATTCTAAAAATAGATGCAAAACGATTTGTTTCAATATACAAATTGTACTGTTTACCCCTGCAGTCAGTTTGAATGTATTCCCAGCCAACATGGCGGCGGTGTGAGCCCTGTGGTTACAGCCCTAACAACTGGAGATATTCCAGTCTGAGGCTGCTGTAGAAAGCACTGCTGATAAGCCTGACGACTTATGACCAGGAATAACCCTGCTGGATAAATATCTGCTTTTCCCTCCATTATCTTGGTTTTCATATGTTGAATAAAGATTTGCTTGTGATAAAACTCAAATTTCTACTTAAAATACAGAATCGAATGTCATATCAAAAGAAAATGTGGGATTTGAGATAATGTTTATGTCTCACAGTGTTCCACTAATTAGTTTCTCTACACTTTAATTCAATTTGTTTGTTATATGAATCCAGCTGCTGAACAACCTGTGTCAGGTTAATCATAATACTCCAAGCTGTTTTTATTTTTACAATCCTCTGGTGCTCTACAAAGCATGGCCACGACAATCTGAAATCAGTATGGCACATTCTCACGTCCGCAGCAGGTGCTTACACAACAGACTGAATAACGCGTTCTGTCTATTGTCTGTGCATAACGTCCATTATGTCTGCTCCATCGTAGGGAGCCATTGGACCTGCTGGTACTGGTGGAGCTCAGGGCCCCCCCGGCCTGCAGGGTATGCCCGGAGAGAGAGGATCTGCCGGCATTCCTGGACCCAAAGGAGACAGAGTAAGCCATGATGGAAACAAAGTGTTAATAAATATATATTTTATCATTTGATTTCTATTGTGACATGCCTTTACCCATCTCAGGTTCTGACTGTTTACATTTTCTTGAATTCCCATAGGGTGACCTTGGAGAGAAAGGACCTGAAGGTGCTTCCGGTAAAGATGGTGGAAGAGTAAGTGACTGTCATCCATGTTTTTTTTATAAACGATAAAAAGTTGTTAATGGCTGTAGCTTTACTCATGTAATGCATCACAAAAGTCCATTCGTTAAACCTTTAAAAAGTGGATGATCATTCGATTTTCAATAATACTTTCAAAACACAATTCTGGTGTCAATTTGCAAGTCCTTACACTCTTCTGCTGGTTCCTGTTGCAGGGTCTGACTGGTCCCATTGGTCCTCCTGGTCCTTCCGGCCCCAACGGAGAGAAGGTGCGTGCACGCTGATGATTTGAATCGAATTGCCTCGCTGTCTGATTTCTGTATTTATGTTATACATTGTGTTTAACATCTATCTGAACCCACTGTTCAGAGCTAAGTGTGTGTTGCTGATGTTTCTGTGTTTTCCTCCAGGGAGAATCTGGTCCCGCTGGTCCTTCTGGAGCTCCTGGTACCCGTGGTGCTCCTGTAAGTGTCACCATTTAACAATATTTATAAAATAATAAAACCTCATTAAATAGTAGCTTTTCCTTTAAAACCCATATTCTGGTATATTAAAGATGATAGGTATTAAATGATAGCTCTCAGTATTAACGTTTTTGAACCTGTTTATTTCCCTTTTATTGAGCTCTGCAGCCTGAACTAACTGCCTCTCTTCCTTCCCCTCTCAGGGTGACAGGGGTGAGACTGGACCTCCTGGGCCTGCTGGATTTGCCGGACCCCCTGTAAGTAACAACAACTCTGACGAGCACTTAGCTCTGCTGTTGTCTGAAGGCCATGTCTCCAGGGACATCAACTAAATGTCAGGACATGTTGTCTGTGGCCCTAATCTTGAGTGTGGACATGAGAGCAAAGTTATCAAAGTATATTTTTTTATCTTTGTAGAATTTCTGTTCAGTGATAAATATGTATAATAAATCTCTGGGAAGAGAATTTTACAAATGATTTAAAGAACTTACATTTCCAACCTAACCCATTTTCTTTGTAACCATGCGGACAGGAATAACAAAAATAGCAACAAGCTAATATCTTGAATGTTTAAATATAACTCGATAACACTTAGTGTAGGTTGTATTTCCTGTTAGAATAAAAAATGCATTTACATAGATTGTACTAAAAATACAAGAGTAGAGACTTTTAAAAACTACTAATGTAAAGCTAGTGAGTAAAATATTAGGGTATATATACGCTAATATGAAACAGAGGTTCAATGCCGTTATTTTATTCTCAAATTTAAAAAAACTGATCCAAACAATACCTCATATTTTGTCGTAAAATCAGACGTTTAAATTGATTATTTTCTTTGAACAAAGAGTCATGCGCTAAGAACCAACAGACCTGACACCGTTTCTTATTTCAAGCCTCTTCACCTCATGTCTTTGGTGTCTTGGCTTATTGTGTTGTTACTCAGTGCATTCATCTGTGGAAAGAAATGACTGCGTAGACAGTCGGAAGTCTTTATTTCCCCTACCCAGTTATTTCCTCCCAAAGACTCCAGGCAGACATAAATGTTTTTAATAAGCTGCATCCTTCCTAATGGATCGTTATCAATATTTTTGTCCCACCGCAGTTTGTCGTGCTATTTTTTTCTTTTTTCTAAGTTTTGCTATGATTCGTTAGTTGATTAATGTCAGGATGAATAACACTACAAGGTGTCTAAATCATTTTTGTTTCGCAGCTCACAGACAGAAGCATCACAGCCCATCACCACGTAGACTGAGAACAGACAGGGATGCTACAGGAAGCATTAACAGCTCATATTGAATATTTTGACACACTTAGACTTTTAACTGCTCCTCGCAACTTAAATGACCTTTAGTGAGTTGAAAGGCACACAGGTGAACATTAAAACAAGTTTTAAAAAGCAGCTTAAGATATCCTGACTTTAATATCGTAGTAAAGGTCAAGCTCCAAAATCAATGGATCCTCCATGTCAAATATTGCAACTCGTAACATTTTCCCGAGCCAAAGAACACATTATGTTATTGGTTTTGCAGGCCAAGTAGTACTAACTATGACAAGTTAAATGACCTTATGTCATGTGTATAACTGGTTGAGTACCCCTTTAATCAAATGTCTTGTTGTTTAACGGCTGACATATTTCATACATTCAACTGTTTCTGTCTGTTTATTTCAGGGCTCTGACGGTCAGCCTGGTATCAAGGGAGAGATGGGAGAATCTGGACAGAAGGGTGACGCTGGAGCCCCCGGACCCCAAGGACCCTCTGGTGCCCCAGGACCTTCAGTGGGTGTTTTTTTTTGGACTTTGCCTAAAGCCTAAATTATAGTCGGGTTACACCAAAACCGTTGATGTTCAAAGCCTAGTGCAGTTTTGCTTTTGCAATCAAAAACATTAAACAATGGCAGGCCCAACACTGACACAAGAAATGCTATGCTATGCTCAAATGCTTAATAATGTATTGTACACTCTGTTATCCGTTCCAGGGTCCTACCGGTGTTTTTGGACCTAAAGGTGCTCGTGGTGCTCAGGGACCTTCTGTGAGTAACTTTTTCAGAAATAAAAAGCAGCGTTTTACTTTTGTATCACTGCAGTAAACGCACATTGTGTTCGATTGTTTCTGGCTTTCTCTAAATGAATCTTTGTCTTTCAGGGTGCCACTGGTTTCCCTGGAGCTGCTGGCCGAGTTGGACCCCCTGGTCCCAACGTAAGTTCACAAATACACCCAACTGGCTGCTTGTGCATGCAACTGAAAAGTGTTATTTGTGACTAAGTCATCCTCCTGACATGTTGTAGGGTAATCCTGGAGCTGCTGGACCCGCCGGCCCTGCTGGTAAAGACGGACCCAAGGGAGTGAGAGGAGACGGTGGACCTCCAGGCCGACAGGGAGACGCTGGGCTCCGCGGCCCTGCTGGGACTTCTGGAGAGAAGGGAGATGCTGGAGAGGACGGTCCCCCTGTGAGTTTGTCTTACTTTTCTCATATTTAGCCTTATAACACTCCAGTCCCTTCTGGGCTTTACATAAGCTCATGGACCTTGTGATGCCGATCGCATCCTAGCACCCACATGTTTAGCCACTCTTTCTCTTTCTCTTCAGACTGCACGTCGCCTTGAACATTTTCAAGGTGAACACAGGTGTCCATTATAGAGAAAGAAAGGGTTGAATCTGTTTGTCCTTTACATTTCTGTAGCCTTCTTCATAGCTTTTTTTTTTCACAGCCCAAAGAGCCAATTTGATCAGTAATGAACAGCAGCAGGGTACACTCTCCATTAATACACAGCTCTCAGTGTCCATCACTGACTGTAATAGACAACCGAGACATCTGACAGCACAGGGCAGGATAAACCCAGTGACAGAATAATGACAGGACCCCAGGCTTTATGTTGCACACACACACACACACAAACACACACACACACAACCCCTCATAAATACATGATGAGACCTGTCAAGATAATGACATATCACACATGATTGCATACTCAGAAAAGGCATGTTCTGTGTTGTCACTCCAACCATGTATATATAACATCTATGAAAGCTTGAACCCTCTATCAACACGTCAAAGTCTTTGACAGCTGAACCATAAGGGCGCAGGTGTCACTGTGAGCATGTTTCACAGCAGGACATGTGGCAGAGTGGACTGTGGTGGTGGTGCAGATGAAGTACATAGGTGATGGACAGATCGATGCTTATCTCTCCTGCTGCCATTGGGAGATGTGTTATCCCAGTGGGAGAAAATGACATGAGCTATAAATAAATAAAAAGAAACAGAATGAAACTTAAGTACACAAAAGAAAGAACAGAAAACTTGCCAGAACCCAATCATAAAGATGACTAGCTGTTATATTATATTAAGCACATGTCAACATTAATACATGATGACTTAAACAAGTCTCTGCTGGTTGCCTGGTAACTGTCAGTTTAACTTAAAGTCTGACATGTGGCCCTGACTTAAAATCAGTTTTTCAGGGTATATAACATGATAGTTACATCTTTAAGGTTGTAGTAGTTGGATTTTGTTACCTCGTATAGAGCCAGGCTAGCTATTTCCCCCTGTTTTCAGTCATTGTGCTAAGCTAACCAGCTGCTTACTATAGCTCCCTCATTGCGCACAGACATGACATTGCTATGAAGTGAATCAGCGTATTTTTTCAAATGTCCAACAAACAATTTCTTTGAGGTGTTTATCCGTTTGTACATTAATACATTGGCCACATCGTGTGTCAGATCAGCTTATTGCAGAAAAAGTGGATATGGCATTTATGTCAGTGACATGTACTCGGTACAGAAATGCCATAGAGATCATTTAATTATAATGAAAGTTTTATGTAACTGTCACAATAAAGACGACCACAGAGAATTAACACGTTTATTTTGCAACCGTAAAAACCACTCTGTCCGTGGTATGGTTTTAGGATGTGTCTGCAATTGAAGGATTATTTTAAATATGAAAAAACGCCAATGAAACACAACAGTAATGAAATCATATCAAACGATTTGACTGCTGATACATTTACTAACCATTAAATCTCTTTCTCTCCTCTCAGGGTCCTCATGGTCCTTCAGGTCCTCAGGGTCTGGGCGGATCACGCGGTATCGTGGGTCTGCCCGGACAGCGTGGAGAGAGAGGGTTCCCCGGCCTGCCTGGACCTTCTGTGAGTAACATACTGTTATTATTTATTATTATCAAATAATTGAATGTACAAATTAGGGCTGCAATTTAAACTTTTTTCATTATCGATTTACTTTCGTTTTTTTTGTACAATAAATTGATTACTTATTTCCTAATTTAATAGTGAGAAATGCCGTTAAATTTTTTAGAACCCAATAACTATAAAACATATGTATTTCACAATATAAGAGCTTAGATAATTAATTGATTATTCAATACAATATTGAACCAAGCAACTTAATAGAGAGAATATTATAGCAATTGTTTTCATTGTAAAATAACCATTTCAGTTTTCAACAGAATTGAACTACTTCATTGTATGTATTAGCTGCCTCTCTTTGTATTGTGTGATTGGAAATTGGACACAATTTGCTTGTCTTTTGATTGGTATATTCATTAAGTTTTAAAATAATCATTTTTGCCCAACACAATTATATAACATATAGTCAAATGGAGCCAGTTGAGCGGCTGGAACTCAGAAACCTTAAACTATAAGCCATGATCAGAATGAATCAGTGATATGACTATTACTGCAACGTTTCTTAGATGATGGGAAGATTACTAAACATTGGCTGTTCACTGCAGAGATGAGGTGTTCTTCTTTCACTGCTGCAAGTGACAGTCTGGTAGAGAGGCTGTTATATATTCATGAATCTGCCCTAAGAGCACGATGCCTAATGTGTTGCCACTCAGCCGAGTAGAAACACAGACAGGCTCTGGACTGTCAGGCTGCTGCGGTCTAATTGGATCACATTCACATCACGTCTCACATGAGAACAGCCAGGACTCTTCTCCTGGTGATCTGATCCATTTGATGTACAGTATGAAGTGTGACGAGAAGGCTCCCCTGCTTACACCTGTCATTGTTTGATATGTGACATGAGCTGTGTCCTGGATTTACAGCATCTCAGTGGTCATGTGCTTCATTATTCATCAGTAGACATGAAATGAACGCCAAGAAATCGTGATGCCAAAACTCACCCAGAGATGTTTCATAAGCTTCAGTATCAAAACTGGAGTTTGAACTGCAGACATAGTTAATGTAATGTTCTGTAGTTGCTTCAACTTTGGTCACTTTGAAGAAGCAGATACTTACACACATCTGACCAGCCTATCTCTCGATAGACCTTTTAACTAGTTTACAGAGAGTTAATCCACATATTGGGGGATGGTGCGTAAACACTGGGAACACTGGAGATATTCCCGATATCTGGAAATACTCAATCACCTGTCTGGGGCTTAGAAAGCCAGCGTTCTCACAGTCATAAAACCCTCTATGACCGATAGTAAAACTGAGAATAACATCACATGACTCCATTATCACATTCCTTACGGGAGATAACAAACTCAGGGTTGGTCGTAAACGTCAACACACAGAAAAGGTTAGACTCCTAGGAGTAAGACAAAATGAATCCCTAACAATAACTGTATTATTATAGCACTTTTTTTTGTATATCAAATGAAGCTCAAAGTGGTCTACATGATGGCATTTACAACAAAGTAGTAATAATAGTAAATATAAAATAAAAAACAATGTGTTTCATTAAAATAGAATAAAAGATAAAACTTAGTAAGGAGGCCATAATATTTTTGACTCATGGCTGAAGTTAAGTTTCTCCAGCTCTCCCCAGGTTGGCAAAAACATGCATCTCAAAATGCATCAGATTGATGCTTTAAAATATGGAATATTCAACATTTTCTTCCGGGGGAGCATGCCCCCGGACCCCCCTAGAGATATAATATCCTTCTCACCTTTTTCACCCCTGACCCGTTTTCATGCCTGATAATAAAATAATAGGCAGATCATTCAAATGCTAGTTCCTGGTGAGAATGTGTGGGTAAATGATATGAGAAATTGTATCCCTGGGTAATTAATGGTGTCTTATTATTTAACATGTATGTAAGTGGTAATAAATCCTCTTCTCTCTCTCAGGGTGAGCCTGGAAAGCAGGGAGCTGCTGGTGGCAGCGGAGACCGCGGACCCCCTGGACCTGTGGGACCCCCTGGCCTCACTGGACCTTCAGGAGAGCCTGGCAGAGAGGTCAGAGAGTGGGCAACACACCGTGTGTGTGTGTGTGGCTGGATTGACATCTGCCACATTGTATTTAGTCTCTTTATATTCAATGATAGAAATGGCAGGATCTCTGAATGAAGGCCAATTCGATTAAAGTGCACTGCTATCTGTAGCACGTTACATTAGCATTATGTTTACACTGTATTATCAGTGTGTAACTTGGAGCGGGGCTCATTATGCAGCTGATCAGTATTCAATAGGACATCTGGCTGGAGGTGGAAGCTATTAACACTCAATATTGTCATGTGACAGGGCAACTCTGGATCTGATGGACCTCCTGGTAGAGACGGTGCTGCTGGAATGAAGGTGAGAAAAACACAATCACGCTACATAAGATACATTACGTCAGAAACCTCTAGTCTATGTTGTCGGATGCTGGAGGGATTATGCTTTGATTCTTCATGTGTGAAATGTGAATTGCATTAATGATGGGAATAGATTTGTTCCCTAATTGGCTGACAGCACCACCTAATTCAAATCACGTATACCTGCTGGATGAATTTCCCCACTATGCTTAAATATAAGTGACTTATTTAATGAGATGAACTGATGAGCGCTGATGTAATTGCATATCTGAAACTGCATGTCAAATATGTGAATATAGGTATTGCAACATGGGTCTGGCAATTCACCAGTATTGACGAAAAACGAAATAAATGAAATATTGAGAAATAAGTTAATAATACAATTTGATAATGTTGTGTTAATTATCCAGCACCCCCCAATCATTTTTGATTATTTCGATTCTCACTCACATCTCATACACAAACAAGTGTGATTCATTTGCCAGAAAAACACAAAATGGATTAATTTGACTGACAGCATTATTCCATTATTTGATTTGTCCTATTAATAAACGTGATAATATTGTTATAGTGAATTATTTTGACCATAATATGTAGGGAAAATCTGATATCATGACAGCCCTATATTGCACATTTTATTCAAAATGGAAGGAGTTTGTCAATGATTTGACATTGAGTAAAAACACATAGCAAATTGGAACTTTTCACAAAATGTTGATCTTAACCTTTCTACATCCAGCTCAGCCTTTAGCTAGGCAGCAGTGATGTTACTGTGCAGTGTGTGTGTAGCTCTCCTCTCATGACTGACCCTCTGCTCTCTGTGCTGCAGGGTGAACGTGGTACCACTGGTCCTGCTGGAGCTTCAGGTGCTCCGGGCGCTACTGGTGCCACTGGCCCAGTCGGCTCCACCGGCAAACAGGGAGACCGCGGAGAGTCTGTGAGTAACTCCAACACCAGGGACATTGTCATTAAATACAAAATAAACATTGATGTGAAGTTTGTTTCTTATTATTAGGTAGACAGCAGGTATTATTTGTAAAAGGTTGAAATTAGCATATGGTCATAAAGGAGAGGCTAATGTAATATCCTTGTCTCAGTTACATGGCATTTATTCAGTGTATTTACACTTTTCTACGTATAATACATTATTATGTCCTTAAACACACCTTGTTGCAAATGTATTTTAATCCTATTTCACCTTAGGGGTATGTCTGTTACAGTATAGTACTGATCAAGCAATAAAGATGGATAATGGCAACATTTCATTTCAGTATATTCATTAAGATACATGATTTGTTAAGTGCCAGATAAAAAAAAAGAATAATTGTAACAATCCACAAACATTTAGAAAACATTATAACACCTATTAATATTAACAGATAATAACACAGTAATGGGAGGTGTTTGTTCAAAGCAGTGCTCTTGTGATTTAAGATGGTTCTGTGACATGCCCACCTTTGGTTTCCCTTCACAGGGTGCACAAGGACCTGCTGGCTCTTCAGGACCTGCTGGAGCCAGAGGAATGCCAGTATGTGTTTTTCAGTTTTGAGTTATTGATATAATAAAATCATTTGTTTCTGTTTCTGCACAATACATTCTAATGCAACAGAAAAAACTAAAAATGTTCCTAATTAATATGTTGTCCACTTGTTCTCAGGGACCTCAAGGACCCCGTGGTGACAAGGGTGAGTCTGGAGAGAACGGTGAGCGAGGACAGAAGGGACACAGAGGTTTCACTGGTCTGCAGGGTCTGCCCGGACCTCCGGTAAGCATCCACACTGAATTTAAATCCATCTGCTTTCAGACCTTTGTGTTCAGGATATCTGCATTGTATAGCCACAGCTAGATCATTCATTCTATTAATAAAAAATGATTTTAAAAGGCTTCGATTGAACATGATGAATGTTGCAGAAACCCTGATGTTTGAATTGTATCTGTTTAGGGTCAAAATGGAGACCAGGGAGCGACTGGAGTTAATGGACCTTCTGGACAAAGAGTGAGTACTGGAGCTGTGAAAATACTTCATGTTTTTTTAATTCCCCTTTGAATGGAAAGACTAATGAGATTTGTTTCTTGACATGCAGTGTCTTTAATGCATACAATCAACATCTCTGTGTGTGTATAGGGACCACCTGGACCTGTTGGACCAAGTGGAAAGGATGGTGGAAACGGTATGCCAGGACCCATCGGACCCCCTGGACCTCGTGGTCGCGGTGGAGAGACCGGCCCCTCTGTGAGTAATCACAAGAATAGATCTTCTTCTTACAATGTATCAGGCTAAAAATACTTAGCAAGAAACCATTTTTGTGATACTGTTACCCCTACCATACCCCTACCCTACAATATTGTGAATCATGTAATCTTGCAGCGCTGACCCCATCTCATACAGTATACATGCCATGTGATGTGACCTGCTAATATACATCACTTAGTCATCTTTATAAACAGATCAAGTTGTTAATACAGTTAAAAAAAACTTAATTAAAAATTAAAAAGGGGTTTTAAAAAGACTACTAAGATGTAGAAGGCGATCCAGTTGGCATCACTTGAGCTTGTTTGTGACAAAAGCAAACAGAACAGATTGCAGCCTTTTCTCCAAACATTGTGGTGATAGAAGAATAATCCACCATCTGTGAGCAAGACAAATAATAACCCTTTCCATCTTTGTCACTTTCCTCTCAGGGTCCCGCTGGTAACAACGGACCCCCCGGTCTTCCTGGCCCCCCCGGCCCTGGCATCGACATGTCTGCTTTCGCTGGTCTGGGCCAGACTGAAAAGTCCCCCGATCCTCTGAGGTACATGAGGGCCGACCAGGCTTCCGGAAGCCTCCGTACGCACGACGCCGAGGTCGACGCCACTCTTAAATCTCTCAACAACCAGATCGAGAACATTCGCAGCCCCGAGGGATCCAGGAAGAACCCGGCCCGCACCTGCAGAGACCTGAAGCTCTGCCACCCCAACTGGAAGAGCGGTGAGTGACAGAACCAGGGATTGGTCAAATTGGGATGAAAATGGCAGAAGTTAGGAGACATTTTAAATTGGCAACAGTTTGGAGAAGTCAAAATGTAGGTTCATTATAGTTTGTGTAGTCTGGGTGTGTTTGAATTGACTGATCCAGAGTCAATACATTTGTACGATAACATTTCTACTGTTATCAGCTTTTTAGCAAAGAGTAGGTTGAATATGGAGCTGATGTTTTTTCTTTCCTGTAGGCGAGTACTGGATCGATCCCAATCAGGGATGCACCATCGACGCCATCAAGGTGTTCTGCAACATGGAGACAGGAGAGTCCTGCGTCAAGTCCAAGCCCGACAGCATCCCACGCAAGAACTGGTGGTCCAGCAAGAGCAAGGACCGCAAACACGTCTGGTTCGGAGAGACCATGAATGGAGGATTCCACGTAAGTGCCACAAAGTTTTACATCTTCCTGCACATCAGCTGATCTCCAACTTCTCTCCCATTAGTACACAGTATTCACAGACTGACTATTGAGGTCAGCTTTTGATTAGAATTAAGGCTCAAGTCTTTTGAATGAAAAGAAGTCTGAGAAAGATGGATGTTCATTTTCCGCCTAACGAGAGCTGGGATGAGTTTATACCCCGTAGATGTATAGATAATGGGCACAGATAATAGTTTCCTTAAACACTAAAACATGGTTATTCTTACGTGTTCAAGTAATACAAAAATCACGCAACTGTGATGGAAACTTGTGAAGCAGTGGAGACAGGACTCAGAGAGACACGAGGAGAACACTGATGGTTTATTTGGAGCTTCGGCCGGAGAATTCACAAGACATGTGCTGTGCCACGAGTTGACACAATGGATGCCAAACCAATTCTGAAGATCTCTACCCCAGAGCCATGTATTTAGCTGGTTCTGAGAGAATAATCAACATGCTGCACACCAAGATAAAGCGCTATAACACCTCTATCAGCTGACGCCAACAGGCAGGAACAGGGAGACAAAACACTGAGAGCAGAGCAGCCACCGCTACAGGTGCCTGAGCTCAGTGAGGTCATTACAAACTGATAAACTGGGTCAAAGTTATGGGCCCAGGAAAATATTTCCCCCACAGCAACAGCCATAGTAACAGAGATATTAGCTGTGATTCTGACCTTCTCTTCCTTACCTGTGGCCCAATGCAGTTCAGCTACGGTGATGACAGCCTTGCAGTCAACACTGCTGCCATTCAGATGACCTTCCTGAGACTGCTGTCCACCGAGGCGTCTCAGAGCCTCACCTACCACTGTAAGAACAGCGTGGCCTACATGGACGCCTCCACAGGCAACCTGAAGAAGGCTTTGCTGCTGCAGGGCTCCAACGACGTGGAGATCAGAGCCGAGGGCAACAGCCGCTTCACTTACAGCGTGATGGAGGACGGCTGCACGGTAAGATGGGACACATTCAACATGCACGCACAGGACACACAGTATTTCATGTAAAAATGATGTGCATGTACTGAATCAAAAAAAATTATACGAATCGCTTTCCCTTCATGACAGATGGTAGGAATTGTCTCTCTTTCTCTCTGGTGTTCACTTGTGAGAATCTCATTTTGAAGAAGTCAAAGGTCTCTAACAGCCGCTGTGATTATTCTCTCCATACAGAAACACACAGGACAGTGGGGCAAGACAGTGATCGAGTACAGATCGCAGAAGACCTCTCGTCTGCCCATTGTAGACATTGCCCCCATGGATATTGGAGGATCAGACCAGGAGTTTGGAGTGGAAGTCGGTGCAGTCTGCTTCTTGTAAAGAACGAGGGAGCGATATGAAGAGAAAGAAGAAGTGGAAATTTGAACGGAATTAAAAAAGAAAAAGGAGCACACTTCAGAAAGGAGAGAAAAAGAAAAATCAAGACACTTTTTTTAAAATGGGACTTTTTTTCTAAGTAAAAAGTGCTTTTTTCCAAGTCGAACTCTCCGCAGGATATCTGCACTGAATGGCACTAGCAACTGTCATCTGTGATTCATCGTCCCCCCTCCTATGGACACTTTTAAAAAGCCCCCATTGCATCCTGGGTGAACAGCTGCCCCCCCCACACCACCTACCCCACCCCATGAACAAGAAAGAGGAAGTATGAGGAGAGAACCAGGGAACTAGAGAGAGACAAAATGTGTTGGTGTTATTTATTTATTGTTTAGGTTTGGGTCCCAGGTGTGGTAGGACTGAGGTTGTTGCTAAGTAATAAAAGCCCACCATTTAAAAAGAAAAACATATCCACCAACCTCTCCTACTTCCTCTCCTCTTTTCGAACCACCCAATCGCTCCTGTACCATATCCACTAAAGCATACATATCTCTTTGAAACCAAAAATGTAGCTACATAGAAAGTGCAGGTGTTCCTATTTCTACCACCAGTGTGTATCAGAAAGTTACTGTGTATTATAATAAAAGTCAATGGTGCTATTGTTGTAAAACAGTCTGTATTTTTTTAAACAACCATATGTAGCGACTTGTATATATGTATATATATGTATATGTGAGTATACATGTATATACAGTTCCTCAGAGAGATCATTGGTGATGAATGTCCCTGCATCACCCCTAAACAAACGTGATGACCTTTTACTATCAAGGCCAATTGGAGTTAAAAACTGAATTAAATGTACTTTTTTAGTTTTGTTTTAATATTTTAAAGCTACCTCACACTAAAAAAACTAATCATATTGAGGCCTTCTCCCCTTAAGCTTCGTATTCACACCCCTGTATTATCATTAATATGACTAATAGAAGCTTGGTCATGAAAGCCCAGTCTGCTGCCCCTACCCCCCTAATTTGTTGTGACCCTTGACCCCACCCCGCTCTACTTCCTCCCATCAGCCCCTCACACACAGCGTGCCCTCTGCCTCGGCCTGCACACACACACACACACACAGCTGAAGAGATTCTTAGTGTGTTTGACTTTGTTGCTCCGATCTACAGCCAGCGCTGAGGGCTCGCTTGTGTGAGGTTGTGTATATTTTTTATTATTAATAATAATAGCATTATTATTATATTATTATTATTATGATCATGACTTGTTTTTGTTACGTTTTAATTAATGTAAATTGGAAATAAAAGACAAAACCAAGTAACAGGCTGAAGTTGCTTTGTATTTATATCATGTTATGGTCCTTGAAATATCGGGGGCAGCGTTTTGACTCTTTCCAAAGAAAATTCCGTAAACATTTCAAAGTGACCTGCTGCCACTGGGTGTAGTGGTGGTGATGCCCTGATACATTTCCAGGGGGAGAAACACCTCAGATCTCAAGAAAAGGAGTGAAAGCAGTGATTTTGTTGACTGATTTGTGAAAAAGGTGGAAGTGGTGAAAGTTCATATCATGTCTCAATGTCAAATAGTCTTTCAATGACTTTTCACACATGGTAGAGTAGAAATAGGAAACACTGCAACCCATGATCAGCTCATTCTGTGAATTGATCATGTCTTTCTGTACTTTTCTTCATCCTCTTGCCTTTGTTTCAACCTACTGTAGCAATAAAAGGTAGAAGCATTCCTATGAACAAAGTAGAGCAACGTTTCTTTTATTGTTTGTATATCTTTTGTTGTTTTTTCCTAAAATCGCTTTTTGATAGATGATTTATTATGCAATGTAATGGTTGTCAATATCTAACTTTACGAGATCAAAACAAACAGGAGTGAACATTCACTGGGACAGAAAAACATCGGCAATAAATAAAAAATACAATACAGAAAAAAAATGCACGTTGACATGCTTGGTTCTTGAGTTTGGGGTTATCAGTATCTTTGTACTATTTATGAGCTTAAAAAAATAAGTAATGCATTTGGGCAAAGTGACATTTGACATATGAACATTAGATGTAGCATTTGTGACAGGCACAAAGCACTCAGGAGATATTCTGAGTGCGTAAAGTTACATTAACAGTGCTTCAGAAGTTTATCCACACTGAACAAATCAGTGTTAATTAAGTTAAACTGATACTAGATCTAATTCACAGTATGTTTAATCAACAACATTAACTTCTTCCAGTATTCTCTGTTGGTTACAAAGCACACACACCACATGTAGCACGTTACAGTACACAGGAAGTTGTCTCATACTAAGGTTTAGCCTCAGCTCCTATCCCAATTGCTAAATAATATGGGGCACAGTTATCTTTATTACATCTATAAACACTTAAAAGGTTGTAACTACACTTTAATCCGTGAATGATCAAAGACACATCATTGATAATTATGTGATGCTTTACTTAGGCACGTATCCCTTGTTTTAATATAAATAGCAAATCAAGTATAGAAAAACCTTTACTTAGCCATAGATTTGAAACATTTCAGAAAAAATGTGTACATAGTGTGTGGGTTAGAAATACCTTTTTTCTGCTTTAATATCCTGCTAATAATGTTGCAGCTCCTCAGAATTGACCCTGGAATTGTTTTGGGGGCTCTTTTGGTCCAGACTAAGAGTCATTTGACTCTATTTGTGTTGAAAAAGACCGCTTATCATATATTTACAAAACAACACTTACACATCAGGAATTGCATACATTTTAATATTGCAGGTGTTAAATGTACTAACTGAGAAGGCTATTCCATTTATTATTAAAGGGTTTTGTTTTTGTTTTTCTGTGGCTTGAAAAATAATCAATTATGATGAAGCCTTTGTGGAAAATAGGAGCCTGAACGATTTGTAAACAACAATCAGTGGAGAGAAGGACTGAAAAGCAGTACTCAAGAGATTAATTAAAGAAAAACTAAGGGCTTCTCGCAGGACAAACTGCCTCACTAATCTAATGTATGACAATCTATTTCTAAATCGGGCTGAAATGTCTTTGGACCGATCAGTGGCAAGCTGTGTTAGCTGGCCAGATATTTTAGAGCCGATGGCTGCAGCTCGGGGAGACACAACAGTGCACCCTCAGCTCTAATGGGAGAGTACATTTAGATCAGCAGTTATCCACTGGCACAGAAACCACTGGCTTCATCGTGACATCTATTGGGAAAGGCTTAAATAGCATCCTCGCAGAAATAACTTTTTTTAAATGACCCGTTACAATGCACAAAACTCCACATGAGAACGAAAACGCACAAATGAAACAGGCAATTAGATGAGGACACACATTTAAGTTTGTACGTCTCTCCTTTTCCACCTGATAAACACACTCCTGCTGATTAGTGGCTTTTAAGTGTTCAGTAAGGGTCAGTTGGTCAAAGACTGCTAATTACAGCCTAATGAAAGATAAAAGACCACATGCCATGTTGGGAGCAGAAAGGAGATGGAAAGAAGGAGTACAGAGGGAGAGAAGAAGTTCAAAGAATCTTTTTTTTTTCTAGTCTTTTTTCATCCTTTCAACTTTTGCTACTTATTTCTCTCAGTGCCCATGCTAGTCAAAAGAGCAAATATTTTCATTTCATTGATACAAATGCAACATGTAAAGAAATATCCAGAAGCATATAGTAGGAGGGCTCAGTTGTAACACATATAAAGAAATATTACAATCGCACACAGCATTTTGAAGCTTATCCGTTGCTCTCCATAAGAATGCCATGTTCATATTATTCCATTTAAATCACAGTAGTGAGCATGAGTTCAGAAACCAGTGCTAAGTGTGTCTGTCTCTGTGGGGGTCTTGCGTGGGCTGGGCAAACTCTTCAGGTACTCTAAATGCCTACGGGCTTCAGCTTGGTTCTGCCTCACATAGTACACTACATACACGATGACCATGAAGAACCAAACGAACATTGTCACCAGCATGGCTACATCAGTGGTTTTCCTCTGCAGACTGCAGAAATTCACCCCAGAATCCAACAGTTTGACCAGGGATTGACCTGCATGCTCGCCCTGGGACCCCGGGTCCTCCCACCTGCTTCCCTCACCCATCCCCCGCACAGAGCTCTCACACATGATCCCGTTGACCGTCTCGGGCTCCAGGTTCAGGGTCTCCATCAGCTCCTGGAGGGTGCAGTCACAGTGCCAGGGGTTGTGGAAGAGGCGCGTCTTTGCCCGGGTGGAGCCAAACTCCTCCCTGCTGGCCTGCCTCAGCTGGTTGTGAGAGAGGTCCAGCAGGCGCAGCTCGGGGCCCAGGTGCCGCAGGGCCCCTGAGGCCAGCGAGTCGATTCGGTTGTGGGACAGGTGCAGGTCCCGCAGGTGGAGCAGGTCCCTGAAGGCGGTCTCTGGGATGCTCCGGATGTAGTTGCGTTCCAGGTGGAGGGAGACCGTTTCTGGTGGGATGCCCTCTGGGATGTCCCGCAGCCCGGCGTCTGAGCACTGCACCGTGGCCGTGTCCCAGGCGCACTGGCAGCTGGCCGGACACTGGGGGGACACTTGGCCCCAGAGAGCCGAGAACAGGAGAGAGACGCACAGCCACGGATGAAGAGCCAGTCCTCTACCTCGTCTTCCTCCACTGATGCTGGTGCATCTCTCCTCACCCCAGCCTGTGCACATCGCCTCACCATAGCCCCCCGACACACTCCAGGTCCTGGTCACACACAGGCGCGCTAGGAGGATCTGACAGGTTGAGAGAGGAAAAAAAGGGTCATTTTGGAAAAGAGGACTCTCTCTCTCTCCCTCTGTGTGTCTCTTTACTAACACATACAATCAGTATGAACACTGACAGTGGTCATTATGGTGTTGAGAAAAAAGGTCAGTGGGTAAAGAGATAGACAGCAGAAATAGCTTAGCTGGTTTATCTGATAAATTCACACCTGCGTGGAGGGACCAGAAAGATACCAAAACATGTAAGAAGACAGGCATGTATTTGCATACAAAACGTGTTATTCACAGCAGTGATGATAAGTTAAGCACTTGTATTTCTACATTAAAGGGACATAAATCAACACAAAAGATTATCTGAAGTCCTTTTTCATGCTGCCTTTTGTGTGTCTCCAATTACAAACCAAAAGAAAAGCCTCACATTACACTCATCAATACACATTCATCTGGTTTATTCCTCAATTTATTTTCCCATGGTGCCATAGCCCTGTAATCATTTTCCATGAATGGGGGGATAGAGTGCATTATAGAGATGGAGGAGAGAACGGAGGTGGGATCGATAGTCCAAGATGCCTGCTACACTATTAACAGCAAAACATCAGTCCTGCCTGTGTCCCACAGATTAAATAAATGACAAAGCTGCATGGAAAAACATACAGCAGTGGTCTGATGAGCATCTGGTCAGTTATCAAAGTTTCAACAACAAAGAAAAAACGGTCTGGCTAGACTCAGTTGGAAAAACCACTGGAGAATAGGCTGCATTAGGTCTACATGTGAGATGTGTGTTTGGCTTTTTTATCTATATGGGCCTGAGTAATCCAGAAATGGTGTCATTTTATTCTAGTCCAGACAAGCACAGCTGTTTAATTGTTCTTGTTCCAAGACAAAAACATGACACACTCCTTGAATTTGATTATGAGACCATCCTCTCAAATGTCAAGCACTTACTTCTGCCTCCTTGTTTTTACAATGGTTAACCTTCATGTGTCTCTATTCTCCTGAATATAGAGCATAGTGGCCCATAGATTTGGTTGATATCTTATAGTGTGTGACTGATAGCGGCGTGATTAGTGTTTGTTAAGAGCAGAGGTGAATATTTAGTTCAGCAGCTTCGTGATTAACATGCTGAATGCAGATGCATGCAAATCCCTAATTACAAAAAATAATCATCGCAGCATAATTCTGAATGTGAATGCGAAAGGCTGAAAGACAAAGATTGGAGAGGGACTCCCAAAGCAAATTCAGAAGGCACGTGCTGTTGATTGCACAATCCAGTTATTACGATATCGCCCTTTTGGCTATTCAATGTAAAGGACATCATTCAGATTAGAAAAAAACTGAGACTTGCAGCCTTGACTTAAAAGCTTAAAAGACTAGTATAAAGTCTGATTTCCGGTGAGAAATATCATTTCGGCTATAGCCTATTAACTCATTATGGGTAAGTAGGTCACCTGGTAAATGGAAAGCTAGTGTAACCCTTATAACACATTGTTAAATGTACATGCAAGAAAAAGTGCATCGATCATTTGCAACTTTTTAATCATACAAAATAAGTAACGGGTGTAAAGAAAGCCTTCTTTCTGTTTCCCTCATCTGGTTGCTTTTTGACCGTTTTTGCAAATTAAAAAGCGAAATAAACTACTATAGCCTAAGCGAATGCAGCACAATGTCACAATATTAGGGATAGTTACTGATTCGACATAGATATTTAAAAAAGAAAACTTACCGGTAAAATAGTTCCTTGTGTAACTTTAGATCCATAAAACGTATAGTTTTTTCAGATTCTCCCGACCTCAGAATGCTCACAATCTTCTCATCAATTGTAGTTTAATGTTGGGGAAAAACTACGCGGGCAGGAGGAGTAGTGGATCCGCGGTGTGTCGCCTGCAGACGGCTTCATCTCTGCCTGTCGTAACGGTCGTAACACTGGGTAGTTATAGCAACAAAGATGTGGGGCATCCTCCTTCTCTCTCTTTCTGTGTGTGTGTGTGTGTGTGTGTGTGTGTGCGCGCGCGTGTGTGTGATACAGACTTGAGTCAAACATGTGAGGTGTGTAAGTCCTTATTACGACATCAGGCTCTCGGATTTCTAAGATCATGATTGGTTATAAATCTCCACATGAGATATTAACTTACCTACAGGTGTTATTAGAGTCTGACAATCTTCCTGCAATGTGATTGGATCCCAGGCAGGTAGTGAATATACAGACACTTACACTGTACAGTATCCTCAGTTGTTTTAACCTGAAATAAGAAAGGTAAAGATGCAATAGTGTAGGTGTCAGACTGTTTAGGACAATAGTATATTTCATTTGTAGTCTCACAGTAAAACAACTGAAAACAAGATTTAAGGTAAGGTGCTCTTCCTTCAATTCCTGATGTTATTTGTCCAGGATTAGTAATAGAGGTCACATAGAAATAGACCTATTTTATCACTGTGCAAAGACTGCTCATTACAGAGATGCACTGAATGTCACATGAAAAATGAAGAGTGGCATGAAGACGTAGGTAACGCCACATGCATATAACAACACATGAACGGTTGGGAACCTTGACAGCCACAAATGCTTACAGGGCTCATCATTTACATATAAATAACAAGAATGTGCCTACAGAAGCGACACATATTGTAGTAAGAGAAAATATTATTCATAGTGGTTTACTCATAGGACGAATGCCCTGCTGTCCCTTTTCTACTATAGGCCGAGAGATATCTGTGGATCTACACAAGAGCCCTCTGCCTCCACAACATGTCCTACTCCTTTCAAACCTGCTCAAAACAAGGACATTTCCCCTCCGGACAAATACAATAAGCACTGCTGCAAGTATAATTAGTAAATGTTTTGCTCTTGATGGGTGATTGTCTCCTAGGTTGCCAGAAACATCACATGCGGACAAGATGAGTTTTGTGGTTACTCAGATACAAAACAAAGGGGAGTGTAATGAGAAAGCACATGATGACAGAGAGAACCACTCAACAACAAACATCTGTTTTCAAGTCTCTAAGCTCAGAATGAATGGCATGATGAAAGCTAAAGAAAAACAGAAATGTGTCCAATATGTATTAAGGCTGTTGGTTATCTGTTTTGGGTGTTCGGGGAGGAAGCAGCTCTAAAAGATGGACAGGCCCAGGAGCAGTTTTCTGATTGATATGTTGACAATGTGAACTCTACTGGAAAACTTGACTCCAGTGAAGTGAAGCAGTTTGGCATCATCCGTTTGGTTTGGCCGCAGTCCTCCGAGGGGAAAACTGAATCACCCTAACACAAAATGTGTAAACAGATCGAGGCCGTGGAAAATATCTGACAGCTAGTGGCAGAAATCCGCTCTTCCAAGACACAGAGTGCAGGCATGGTTAAGATTTGTCTATTATTTGTGTCATGACGAGAAAAGAGGACAAACACCACAGACTGTGTCCTGGCTGCATGCCTGATGGAGAGATACAAAGCAGTGGAGCATTTCTTGTAACTATCCTGTCATTCTCTCTGGATTAGATCCACTAACAACAGGTCAGGCAGGGGGCAGGTGTTCTGCTGAGGCTATCAGGAGCCATTTTCCCACAGCGTGGCCGACTGGGAGTTGCCGGCGCTAGTCGCCTGAAACTGCTTACGACCGAGGACCAACACAAAGGTTCAGTCTGTTGCTGAGTAGTAAGAAACCACAACGCAGCAACCATCCCTGCTGACAAAACAAAGTATTAAAAAAATGTTGCTTTG
This sequence comes from Gymnodraco acuticeps, assembly GCF_902827175.1. Taxonomy (NCBI): domain Eukaryota; kingdom Metazoa; phylum Chordata; class Actinopteri; order Perciformes; family Bathydraconidae; genus Gymnodraco; species Gymnodraco acuticeps. The sequence goes on from NW_022991632.1 coordinate 892,225, forward strand.
TAAGTAATTTAGCTGACAGGAAAGGAGTTAGTGCTGGCAAGCCTGTTCAGTGCTGGAAGAGAAAAACAGAGCATAGGCGGAAACTAACAAAAATGAACACGAAATGCAGGAAAAGTATTTAATCGATAGGATTATTTAGTGATTCCCTGTGCACAGTTATCAGGCAAGTTGCATGAATAAGCCTGAGATTGCGGGTAAAATTGGTGGGAACTCAAATCAATACATATTAAGATACAAGCTGTTTTTTGTCCTCCTTTCTCTCAAAGTGTCTGCAATTACACTGCTGTAGTGAATACACCTTTGCTTTCTTTAAGCGAGGTGTAAGCTGGGAAAAAGGGTGATCTTCTTTCTCTCCCCAAAAACAACACTCACTGGTGGGCAGGGATTACAATACGAACCATGTGACTGCAAAACGCTGTCACAAATGTGTATGGATTGGATTGAGACCTTGGTTCAGGTCCAGCACAATAGAGAGCAGAGTAATAACACTAAAGTAAGTGTGTGTGTGTGTGTGTGTTTAAAAAATCAAGACCTTTCCAAAGCTATTAAAAATAGCCAATGTGTTATCTGTGTAAATGTCAACATGTTGTATTTATAGCAGGATTGACTCGGAGCATAAAGGTTATTTTCAATTAGATTAGATAAAGAATTAACAGTCGGCACCACTGAATACAAAAAAGCGAATGTCACAACTACTTTTCCACTGCTGTGGCATTTGCATAACAACGCTGATGGAAATAAAATGCACAGCAATAAAATTATAGAGCAATATTTTCTGTTGGGCAGCAGAAGGGCAGCCTTGTGGAGAATGCAATAAGGTATGAGTAACAGGGGGAACATCTGGAGTATTCATGAGAAAATTCAAGGTTCATCTGCTGACTTTATTACAGGGAAATCGACTGCACTGCCTCACAGTGCCGGTAAACTTGTCGATACTCCGGCTGCCACAAGAAGCACCTCTTCGTGGCCTTTGTACATTTCATTTCTCAGATTTAATCGAGCCTCATTATTGGCACTTTGATCTTGCAGCGAGCAGAAGAAGCCGCTGTATCTCTTTGTAGTGCTACAGTTAATGTCAGCCTGCTGGAAAAGAAAGGGGGGACCACTGTCTCTATAAATCGACCCTTAAAAAAGGTAAGGCTGTGGTATCACAGCCTTTGAAGATGCTTAGTGGTCCACCAGACTGCCTGCCTCGTATATATACACTTGATGGAGAAAATAAGTGAGATGTGAGCAGAAAAGTGCTTTATTGTTTGATTTACCCAAACTGTTTTCTAATACCAGAATGTAATCCAAAGAGTCTTTAATTGTAGAATTGACATCAAAACAGACTCACATTTATAAGAACCAAGACAAGAATAATACCGTTATTTTAGATTAGGATTCAGAGCGAGCCTACAGTGTGTAAGAATAAAAGGTATTTAGGGAACTGATCCAACTTTATTTGGCTTTCCATACCCTCTTCATCGTGGCAAAACAAAACAACATTAGCTAAGGCTGGGTCGAACAAGATTCAAGACAGCAAACTAACATTTTAATCCTTGCTATCCTCTCTAAAGACTGACCCCGAGAACAAAATGTGCTGATGGCTCTCCTCTCTGACCCTTCAGCTGCTACCATTAGCAGGGGACTTGGCGGCAGCCTGCAGGGTCCTGCGGGCCATCTCCAGGGCTCCTTCCTGGCTCTTGTTCCCGCCAATAAAGCCTCCAGCGTGGACGAAGACGCAGCCCTCGATCCCACTGAGCTTCGACAGGGCTTCATCACGAATGCCGCGCCACTCTTCCAGCAGGGACAGCCTGGGACAGGAAGACAGAAGGGAACATTGGCTTACAGAGAGACACTGTGTGGTTTGGCTGCTCACTTCCTGAGGACACTTTGGCAAAACACTGAGTGCTGTCATCGTCTGCCTAACCAGGAGAACAACATCAAAGAAACCACAATGATGCACTGATGAATGATGTCAACCAACATCAATTAAAGAACAGAATAAAACACCATTAACTTCTGCTAGTGAGTCACTTTTCAAGCAAACATGCCAATCCTTAACTGCTTCTCAAATTTGAGGATTCTCTTTTTTCTCACAAGATAGTGAACTGACATTTTTTTTTTTTGTTCGCTAAATTGGATAACACGATCAAGACATCATAGACGTTAGGAAATCATCACATACATTTAGCAAAATGCTCTGATATTTCTTTTTTTATGATTTGAAAAAAGAAACCGCAAAACTATCAGTAATGACATTTGATTCTCCCATTTTATCTTGGCTTCGCACAAACACTTGGGTTGCTCTGGTCTTTCTAGATGTTATGACAGGACCTACAGTGCACTGCTGTCATTCAAGGCACCTGCAGTTATCCTGACAAACACTGCACCACCACAAGCAGCCCGAGCAAATAGACCAATCAAATCAGCTTTATTCTTCTCTGGGAATGTGGAGAATCACATATTTGGTACCTTAGAAAGGCATCCTTATGATTGCAGGGGAGACGACAAGCAATCATACAAAGTGGAGAAAAGATTGGCTCTGCGAGGGTTCACAGGCTGACCTCCTCAAACTGTCTCCAGATGTAACGTCAAAGAAGGAGAATTCATAAAAAATGTAGAGCAGCTCATTTACTACCTGCTGTGTGCAGCACACGCCTCAGTCTAAAGTCTGGCATGTCATTTAAAACACATTACCAGTTGTCTTTTGTTTCTGTGCATGTGTGTCATGCTTGGCTTGACAGGGTTATTATCTCATTCCTTCAGACCTGGTCTGAAGCATATGTAGCAATTCTGAATTATCACTTCGTCATTTCAAAAACAGACTTTAACATTAACTTAAAGCATCAGATTTCCTTTTTTTTTAAAGTAATGGAAACCACAGGCCCTATTTTCATGTGTCACAAGTTTGATGAATTATGGAACTGTTTTGTGTAACTCTAACAGTCTAACTAAAACAGACATAAAGAGAGATGCTTGTCAAAAACAGATGGATCTTTAAAGGGTTTTCTATTGTCCTCCATTTTGAAGGTTTGATTTCTGGCCATTCTGTGAAACATCCTCTAAAAACTGTAATTGTCAGAGAGTAAGGAGCTTCAGAAAGGATCCATAACGGCAAATGATTGACATGTTTTCCAAGCCAACTCAATGCCATTATCTCAAGACCACATGATCGGGAAGGTTTCTTATTTCTCTAATTCCCCTCCTCGACTCCTATCCTCGAGACTTAGTCCCGCCCACAGGAGATGCGAGCGGAGGAGTCGAGGAGGGGAACCGAGGAGAGAGGAGGGGAAGCAGCAGGCGGTTAGAGAAATGAGAACTCCTCTCCTCTGAGCGGTCATTTTAAAGAGACGTCCATTAATGATGACAGGAGGCACAGCAGCCCTCTGTCTGATGGACAGATGTGTTCATAACGACTTATATTTACTTTTAATTAATTCACAGTGCGGTATGATGGCTACAGATGTGGACATATATATATTTATATAAATATATACAATTTCAGATTCAAACAAGTATGAGAGCTCGTAACACTATCAGAGACTGGACATACACCCCCCCCCCCTTCTCTGGTCGCTACAATGGGGAATTGAAATTACGGGCCAAAAGTTTTATTTACAAGTATTAAAAGTAAGCAGAGGACACCAAATCAACTGAGACCTGTCTGTCTGTCTGTCTGTCTGTCTGTCTGTCTGTCTGTCTGTCTGTCTGTCTGTCTGTCTGTCTGTCTGTCTGTCTGTCTGTCTGTCTGTCTGTCTGTCCTGTCTGTCCTGTCTGTCTGTCTGTCTGTCTGTCTGTCTGTCTGTCTGTCTGTCTGTCTGTCTGTCCTGTCTGTCTGCCACGACACACACCACACACACACACACACACACACACACACACACACACACACACACACACACACACACACACACACACACACACACACACACACACACACACACACACACACACACACACACACACACACACACACACACACACACACACACACACACACACACACACACACACACACACAACACACCACACACACACACACACACACAACAACACACACACACACACACACACACACACACACACACACCACACACACACACACACACACACACACACACACACACACACACACACACACACACACACACACACACACACACACACACACACACACACACACACACACACACCCCTCCTAAAGCATAATCAGGCTGCAGCCATTGTGTATTTTATTATGTGAAGCACTAAATGGCCTTAGAATAATATCGACTCTTTGTTTGTAGATATACACTACAGCATACAAATACAGAAAGTAATGTAGGCCTGTTGTACTGAGTGATATATATTTTACACACTGCTCTGCTTTCTGCACGGACCTCACAGCTGTTCTCACTGTAAACATTGCGTCATGATTAAATCAGTTGATAAAATAATATCCAGGGTTGTCATTGGCTGAGATAAGTCCGGCCGTGCGTCACGAATCTTTTAACATCACTGTTGCCGGAAATACATCCGCGGAGGACCCATCAGTGTATCCTCGATTATAGCTCCTCCAGAGAGCCTCCTCGATGCTCGATCCTCGAAGTGCATTTAGAGAAATTAGATGTCCTTCAACATGGCGCGCTGAAATCCATTTCCGGGTCACTATCGGAGGACCGAAGAGTCGAGGAGGGGAAATTAGAGAAATGAGAAACCTTCCTTGTGTTTTCCAAGAGCCTGAGACAACCTGGAGGAAAAGCATGGTAACCCCTTAATCCCTGTAAAATGAAACAACTGATCGATAGCTCCACAGTATGGCTGGAAAACAAGCGCAAGACGAAAGGTCAACAGGGCGTTAATGAGAGGAGGAGAGGGGGGGGTGGTGGTGACTTGTTGTTATGACAGACCAGGAAGCTCTGATTCTCAAGATGACTCGTCTAAAAATAAAACCACAATTAGCAAACTCATTCCTCAAGGCCTTCCCAAGATCCTTACTCTACCATAACAACACAAATGCTGAACTGGGAATTAGTGCTTCAATAGAAGAAGAAAAAAATATTACATATTGGCTGCATGTGTTTAGAGTAGGGATGCTCCGATCGATCGGCCGCCGATCGATATCGGCCGATACTCACTCTCTGCCGATCTATCGGTGCTCTCTATAAATGCCGATCGGGAGAGCCGATCACATGACGTAGAATACATGACACTTTTCTCTGTGTGCGGCAAAACAAGCTCGCCAAAATGGCTTCACCGGTCTGGCATTATTTTAAGGTGTCCGAAAAAGACAGTAAAATAGCGGAATGCAACGTGTGTGAAGCAGAAATCCTCTGGAACAAGCTAAACTAGTTATAAATATATTTATTCTTCAGTCGGGTCACTCATTACTGGATCAGTGAGCTCCATGAGATGGATACTGACGGGCGAGAGAGAGAGAGAGAGAGAGAGAGAGAGAGAGAGAGAGAGAGAGAGAGAGAGAGAGAGAGAGAGAGAGAGAGAGGAAAAGAGAGCGCTTCCGCTAATTTCTCCCGTGTTATTATCCAAAGTTAATGTAAACTTGAATAATGTACTTCATTTGAATGTAATAATTATGTTGGTTGTTGTTTGTGGAAGCGCCAGTGAATGAGCCCCATTAACTGAGTTTTAAACATCACTTTAAATGGAAGATCCCCATAGGGCCCGCCCACTCGATCGGTATCGGCCGATACTGATTCTGGCGGTCGGAGACTCCCTACTTTAGAGGTTTTACAGTCTCCAAGAAAATAATTAGTTCAATCCTCCTGACTCAATATTCATGGACACCATCTCTGTAGTAAAGAGTGTACACACAATGTAACATATCTTCCTTTGGCAGGGATTTAGCCGACTAATATCACTACAGGGCCAAAGAGGAGGGATACACTTTCAAATACTGCCCCTTTTAAAGAGAAATGAACTCAATTTCCTCACCTACTCACTACAATTGAACATGTTCCACTTCTTCAACAAATAAACATGACGGCTGTTTACCTTTAATTTATGAAGTAAAACAGAATTAACAGATTTTAAGACATTTAATTGATTCGTCGATTAATAAAATAATCAACCTGCAAGTATTTTAATAATCAACAAATCCTTTTAAACCCGTTTCAAAAAAACATTCTAGTTCCAGTAAGATTTTCTGCTTTTTTTATTAGTTATAGAATAAATGTGGCTTTCAGACTGATATCTTTGTTTCAGACATTTGAAAATCTTCCCTAGGGCTTTCAGAAATACCAATATTTTTTTTTTTGACAATTGGTTTGCCAAGGTAATAATCTGAAAAAAAAGATAATAAAATAAAACCAGCACATAACCGCAGGTAACATCCCTAATACAGAGGCAGAGCAGAAATAGGGTGATACGTTCTGGTCCAGCTCACACTGCTTCTAACAAACAGTTTTACAGTAAATCTCAGAGGAAGGATTCTCCCACTTCTTTCTCTCCTCTCAGCTCACATTTCCTTAGCAATGTGCTGCTTATAAAAATAGACATCTCCCCCCCAAGGTGCAGTAGCATGGACACAGGTGATAACAACACCCCTTTCCCTGAGTCGGCACACGCCCGCTGGGAGGAAGCAGGCCACCCGTAGGAAGAGCCATCTGGAGCTATGTTGTTGTTTTAAGCATCTCGCAAGCCATTGTTCTGATGTAGCTCCAAACCAACAGCCCTGTTTGTATTAAATCCAATCTTTGAAGTGCCTCGCCACCATAAACATGAGACTGTCTGTTCAATTGGAAGAGCTGCCCCCTGGAAATATTCTGCAGCGGAGTGGAAAACGTCCGGCAGGTGTGAAAGGTGGAAGAGGGGAAGGTAATAGGATTAAAGGGGAAGAGAGCAAGACAGATAGGAAAAATAGAAGCGTGTGATTATAGGACAGAGACAGAAATGCTGTTCATAAGAGACACAGTAAGAGAGGAAGAAACTAATGGGAGAGCAAAGGGACCTCATGGAAAGAGAAATAGAAAGTGTTACAGAGCAGCCACTGTTCAGATCAAAACTCAATACAAAAAAAAGCTATTCTACCCTCTTCTTGTGCCTTTGGGCAACCTAAAGTGTATTCCTAATGAGACCCATGTAGACCCAGGATAAAGAACAAGGCCACATACACAGCATGAAGTCATCTGAAATATCACATCTGTAAGTCCATTTGATTTATAGACCAAAGTCACATATCTCAGAGGGCTTCACAATTTGTAAAACATATGAAAGATTGTTTTAAGACCTTTGATTCCAAAACGGAAAATTCCCTTCCAAAAAAACCAATATCAGCGTAAGAGACTTTCAACAGACGGCACCATACTAAAAAGACAGATGCCGCTTTAATAACTGTAATTTATACCTGGCTGCTAAACCCTTGTTACTGTTACAAGGTATGTATCTTGTATTTTGTAAATTGTGTAACTTGCTGCTGTTAAATACCGTAAAACTATGTGCTTTATGTGCAATATATACTTTATATACATATTAGGGCGGTCAGTCGATTAAAATATTTAATCGCGATTCAAATATTTAATCGCGATTAATCGCAAATTAATCGCATATTTTGTATCTGTTCTAAATGTACCTTAGAGGAATATTTTTCAAGTTTGTAATACTCTTATCAACATATGAGTGGACAAATATGCTTTATGCTAATGTTTATTATCATTTGAACAATGACAAATATTCTCATGAATATTAAACACAACAACCTCTGAACATTACAAATATTCGCCTCAATTCAACCTGGAACCTCTCTCATACAATAATACAATACAAAGTGTGTGTGTGTGTGTGTGGTGTGTGTGTGTGTGTGTGTGTGTGTGTGTGTGTGTGTGTGTGTGTGTGTGTGTGTGTGTGTGTGTGTGTGTGTGTGTGTGTGTGTGTGTGTGTGTGTGAGAGATGGATCGTTGGCGCTATGTGCAACTCAAGGCATATGCTCGAACCGGAGCTGCCTGGACGCTGCAATCATGTTGCGCACTATCCGTGCTGAGTGTGCTGACTTTTCGTACAATGTCCCACTGTCTGGCTACCTGCATGAAGTCAAGTGCTCGGCGAAATGTCGCTCCTCTGTTTTCATTTCAACAGCTCCTTATATCCGTTAGCGCAGCTAGCTAGCACCAGATGCTAACACCAACAATACACGTAAGGTCTCTCTCTCGCTCTCGCCACACATACACAATCCCTCCCGGTCCTCCCAATAGCCAGTCGGTGCCTGCCGGTGAGCGTGGAAGTGTGGTCTGCTGCAAGCGGGCGGCAGGAGCGGGGCTGTCAGCATCAGCTTGTAGATGGTATTTTAAACTCGATGCGCTCTGAAACTACGGGGCGGCCGAGGAAAAAAATACACATGCGTTAATCGCGTTAAAATAATTAGTGGCGTTCATTTTTTTTGCACTAACGCGTTATTAACGCGTTAACTTGACAGCCCTAATACATATGCCATCTTTAATAACTGTAATACATACTACTAAATCCTATTAACTGCTACAGGATTTGATTTGTAGATTTGATTTGTTTTTGATCTGTATTTTTGAAAATTATGTAACTTTTTTTGTTTTTATCTTTTTTTAGCATATTGTTTATTGTATTATAACTTTTTTTTAACGCATTTAAGATATGCAACACTTAGCTGTCTGTAGTTCTTTCCTGCTGTAACGCTGCAAATTTCCCCTCTGTGGGACTAATAAAGGTATTCTGATTCTGATAGTAGAAATACTGTGTGAAGAATCAGAACGAGCATAAAATAATAACATTCCTTTATATTTTTCAGAAACTCAAAGACACATTATTTGATACTGTTTATATAACACCCATTCAATGTATTCTCTATAGGAGTTTGTATTGTAAGTGGCTGAGTCTGAACAATCTGTTTACGGTTCACTCTCCTCCTGCGGTATCAACGCTGCTTTAGGTAACTGATAATGCTAACCGAGTGCTTCCTGTTAAGCTTTATTTTTAGCAGCCACAGGACACACCATGCATTTGTCACAGAGGTTAGTACATACAGGAGAACACTGAGCAAACACTAGTGTGATAAGTTCAACAGCTCCAGGTTCATGTATCGGGAAAAGGTTAGGGGATTTAATTAACTTGGATTATTTACAATGGATTTTCACTATGTGTTTTCTCAGGGGAGTTTCTACTAACCGTTTTTGCCTGGAATCCAGGAAATGAAAATTGAGTCTGTAAACAAAATGATATTGATGAATTGTCAAAGGAGCTTTCTTTTATATAAACCACTACAGTTTATATTCAACTTTCCCTTTGGCTGAACCGGCATTCAATGAAAATCATCAAGATGTGGCGTTATGATGGGAACAAAACTGCCATTTTAATTATTCACCCACCTGATTTGTTCTTAAGGGGGAAAAATAACTATAGTGAGTTACGATGTCTGACATTTCATTTCATTTTGTGTAGAGGCCAATTTATGATTTTCTACAGAATTCAATGACCCTGAACGTCTGCTGAACATGCTGCATACAAAGTGTTTAGTGTTTCTTAAACGCTTGTTCACAGAGAAGTTAGTTTCTGAATATAAATCAAATATTGAATCAGAATCCTTTCAAATCCCTCAGATTGTTATTATCTTTCTACACTTTCAAGTATCTAAATGCTAAGAGCAGATGAACACAGTTTAGATCAACCTTTTCAAATAAGCCACTCACTGTCTAACTTGCCAAAAGGTCCAAGACTGAAATAACACATACATATATTATTTGCAACTTAAATAATGTGCCGGAGGTTATTTGCAAGTTACGTAAGGATTAGAAGACACATTTAAAAATGTCACCTTGTGTTGGCTGATAAGGAAGAAGCTCATTAACAACAACAAAAAGCCCAATTCACCATCAACAACCTACAATTTGAAAATGTAATGAAATTAAAATAAAATGCGGAGAAAAGAGTCACTCAAAGGCACCCTTTTTTTAAACTTAAAAAACAACAATCGTTCCATGTTGTATCCGTGACCAAATTAACAATTCTAAGCTGATCCTTGGACTATATTGTTCATCTCTACTCAATACTAATATTATTTCACCTCAGAAACTGGTGATTAAGATCCATTCATACCACTTTGAGAAGCAGGGAACAACATCAAACAGAACAAATAATCACACATTTGAGCCTATGAATTAAATCCAGCATGAAAACACATGGCTGCTGATGGATCTTCTGGTCAGTGTCAACATTAGAATGTGTTTTCTGGATTGCTTCAATGTAGAATGCTGTAATGCAAGCCGCCACAAAGACGAGAATCTGCGCAGTTGAATTTGTTTCCATATTCATAATGTGTGATGTATGCTGGGATTTATTCAGACAACAAATGAACCACAGAACTCCAGGGGGGGATGCTGATGACGTTAGCAGAGCAGCGTTGTGGGTCGCAGGGCGAGAGGCTAACCATGTAAACAATTCCTCTCCAGAGGTAACACACACACACTTGAAGTGTGTTAACCATCCGACATATTCACAGAGGGTCTTCGTCTTCTCATTACTGTCATTATGTAAAAAGTGGCAAGGCAAGAACACTGATGTGATTCAATGAGTATGTACGGAGCATCTTTTACTAAAGAGAACGGCTTGAGGGTTGGAGAGAGCTCAGTATTTCTAGAAGATGCAGGAATGGTCCACAAAAGACGCAAGATTGTGCACAAGGCAAATTAAGCTTACATTACATAGGATGTAAAATGCATTAAAAGTTTAAAAGACCATGAGAAGGATAACAATAATAATCATTTAAGGTAAGGAAAACAAACAAGACTGTAAGACAAAAGAGTTCATTATCAGAGATTGCCTAAAATGTTAGGTAAAGTAAAGCCCTTTTTAGCCATGGGTCCACCACCTTAGTGCAGAGTGGAATATCTCAACAGATATGGTGGATGAATATGATAGATTGGGATTCAATTTTGGAGAAACATTAATGACGGATGAATCTTACTTGCTTAAGAGACCCCCAGACTGTCCTTTAGCACACCCATGAGGTTGACACGTAAGCGTTTTAGTGAAATGATTTAGCTGTTGAATATGGTATCCACATTTATGTTCCCGTCAGGATGAATTGTAATATCCTTGTTGAGCACATAAAATTAATCTAGTCTATCAGACTTAACTACTGTTAAGTTCAATGATGTTCTTGTGTAACTTCAGAACGGCCTATATCCTGCTAATAAACAGGGTTGTGAGGAGACAATGGGGAATATATAACTGAAGATAATCTGTTGTTCGATAGAGACTGAATCTCACATTCAGTAAAATACACCCTCGTAAAAAGCTGGCGTATGCTTAAGTGTGAAGCTGTACAACAACAAAAAAACACCTTATTGGGAGGAGCAAACGTGGAGGAAGGACTCAGGTGTCTCTGTTGAGTTTGTTTACATCATTTCAAATCCTCAGAGAGAACTGCGAGAACAAAAGCTCTTCCTTAACTATCAATCGTCGTACAAACACGCTTTTCTATCCAAGCAGGTGTTAGTCCCTCCCCGGACGACATGTTATTCCTCCGTGAGTTGTTGTTTAATGGTGCAATAAGCATTTATGTTAGCTCATTTCAACACATTGGGAAGGTTGTTAAGTTCATATCCTTCACAGTATTTTCCCACAATGTTTAAAACACTTGTCTGGGAGAACATCCTGAGTCAGAGTCACAACACCCCTGTGAGTTGTGAATGTCTTAACTTCCGCCAAGGTAAGTCATGCAATGTGCACACATTACAAGCGGCACTCGATGAAGCAGAAATGTTGTTTGAATAACCTTTACTAAAGAAAAATTGTGTGAATTCACACTTCTAGCTGTTTTTTGTTTTTTAAATCACCTGTTCTGGAAGGTGTTGAGCCCGGCGGGGACGCACTGGACCCGCCACTGTCCATTCTGGTCGGAGAAAAGGACAAACTTGATGGGCGACTCCACCTTCAGGTCCTTCTCCAGGGAAAACAGATGCTCCTTCCACGGACATCCGCCCTGAGAGAACAACACCACCTCCCCACTAGGATCCACCTGGTAAAAAGAGGAGACAAAGAAAAGAGTGTGTTAAATAAAGGACAAAAGCAGCAACAACTTGTTTTTTTCTGTAATTTAGGGTGCTTTAGAGAACATTTGCTTAAACGTTACAGTTTTATAATATAAAGTTTCTCAACATAACTAGAATATAAGCCAGAATAGAGTTTTTAGTCCTTGGCATTGAAAACATAATTTGCCCTGGAAATGTGAACTGAAAGTCTGTCTGTCGAGAAAAACACAAGATATACCAGCCTCTCACTGTTATACAAATATTCAGATTGTCCCTGAAAGAAAATTTGTTGAAACAATTGTTGTCCAGAAAAAAGTGATATATTTGTTTTTAAGTGGGTTCAAATACAAGTTTGTCCACATCATCTATGTCTATCTGGTTCCATGCTAACCTACAATTTCACCATGTATTTCCCAATTCAGAGAAACAGAGTGAGAGTTAAGGTGACAAGAACAATAAGCAATCAATCTTGACAGTGTCAGAAATGTCTTTTTCTGGAGTCCAAGTGCAAAGTAACAAAGTTCACAAAGGAGGGGTGTACACGTGTGTACCGAAGTGTACCGAATGAATATAACGTTAAACATAAAAAATTGAGAGCGTGAACAACTTTTTGGAAGTAATTTCAGGTGCTGCGTCGCAGCATTCAGAGTAATTTGCTCACATTGGGTTCAACGCGTCATAGAGCGACCAAGTCATTTCATTGGACGAGAGGCATACTATGAGAGCTGGTCAGAGGGATGCGTTCAAATTGAGTCAGTAATTTGAGGAACAGTCGAAATGGCGAACGCAGATAAAGTTGAGCTCGAAAATCCTCCAGCATCATTGAAGTCTCCGGTTTGGGAACATTTTGGTTTCGCAGTTACGTACAAGGATGACGGACAAAGACAGGTGGACCGAACCAAAGCTGTTTGTCGGCATTGTTCAACTAACATTGGTTACGCGGCTGGCAATACATCAAACTTGCACACTCATTTGAAAAGGCCTCACCCGAACGTGAATATCACCGGTACCAAAAGAAAAAAGACTGAAGTGCAAACCCAACTCCCGCTAGCATGTAAGCCTCCACCACTCGCAGAGTTCAGACCGAGCCAAAGCTATTACAAACGCCAAATATCCTTATGTTGCCATGTTAGCAAAGCGCTACCTGGCTGTATCTGCTACCTCTGTCCCTAGAGAGGGTGTTCTCCACAGCAGGAGACATTGTTAGTGCCAGCAGATCTGCCCTTTCAGCAGCAATGTGGACAAGTTCATCTTTCTTTAAACAACATGAAAATACAATGACAAGCAAGTCCTAATGTCAAGCTGGCTAGTACAGTACAGTTCAAATACAGATTATTTCAGTTCATCGAAATGCTGCACCTTAATGTTTATTTTATTATATTTTGTATTTATTTCAGTGAATACATTATTCACAGTTTAATAATAATAAAAAAATATATATTTTATGTTTTGTGATAATTTTTTCTGCTGTACCGAAAACGTACCGAACCGAACCGTGACCTAAAAACCGAGGTACGTACCAAACCGAAATGTTTGTAAACCGTTACACCCCTCGATAAACATTTTCACACATCAGATTGGACAGACTTGTACCTGATGCCTGGCCTTCACAGCCTCCTCCACCACGGCACGAGCCGGCAGCCAGGAGGACTGATAGAACTCCAGACGGTCCAGGAACTCCTCTCCCACCATCTTCATAGCCTTCCTGAAACCCTCCTGGGGAAGAGATGTGTGCACATACATGCATTCAAATCAGTGTAATGATGTGAGAGCAATATCTTGTTATAAAGACTGACTCAAATTTGGGTTTCACTTTAAAATGCTCCCGATATCTTTTTTAGTTCCAGATCATAACTGTATCACTTATGAGCGTTCAGACCCAAATACTTGCTATCACAAACACATGCATACAAATCTAACAGTAGGGATATTCTGTGGTATCTCTGAATTTGAATGGAAGGAGAATATCTATGTTTTCAATTACAGACACTTTTGAGAAATCACCTGGTCGGTCTATATTCAAGTTGTCTGACTAAATAATATTTGTTGTCGGGCCTCAGAGACTGAGTTGGTAGGGGTGCCGGGAGTAGAAACATAATCATGTGAACTGAAATGTGAAAGAACCAAAACAAACAGGCCAGCCTCTCCACTGAGACAACCCCAACGATGGAAATAAATTGTTCAGCATATATGCAAAGGCAGGCTTATCATGCAGAGAAACAGGTAGCGTTTCCCCACAGGCATTCCCCTCCTGCACTAATGAGACAGAAACCCCCCAGGCCATTTGTGTGAGCCTACGTTGTTTCGGCACGGATCTGGAAATGACCTCCGAAAACCGATTGCACAGCATTGCACCTGTTCTGTTCACCACAACATCGTTATTGTATTTTAGTTTTACTGCAGGCTGTCCATTTTGTGTGATTGTCATTTAATAATGTAGCCAAAAGCCAACAAAATGGAGGTCATGGAGTTCAGTGCCGGGCTTATCCATGTTGCAAAATGATTGAGTCATCAGCTACAAGGGCTCAATCGATGAGGCAATGCGATTATTATTCAATTGAATGAAAGATGTATTACAAACTACTTTGATAAGTTTATGATTGTATTTTATCAAGCAGAACCACTAAATATACCCAGTCCGGACCAGATATATGGATGGAGAGGTTTTTTTTGTTAAAACAATCGTTTGGGGAAACAATCTGCATGTCATTTGTTTCCAATTTCCAATTATTCCTTGGATTCAGTGCATTGCTTGTAGCTTGACTAATGGAAACGTGTGTGTATAGCACTGTTATGCTGTGTTTCTTGTGTGTTTTACTACAACAGATAGTCATTTACCCACAGTAATTCCAAAAGTGTCTATGAGTCATGCTGTAGAAACCCAGGCAATTAAAAAAGAACAGATACAAACCCACGCATAATCTGTGACCTTTGGTTTAAAAGATGTATAATAACGTGTGTCATGAGAACGGCACTCGTCAGCCCTTCACCTCTGTGTCTTGACTCTTGCTGTTCCAGCGTGGGTTCAGGTGGCCGACGCGTGCGCTCAGCGTGGTGGAGACCGCGTACAGGGCCTCCCCGTCATATTGTGAAATACCGTTGTCAATAGCATCCACCTCCTCCACAAAGTTCTCATACAGCTGCGAGGAATTGAAAGAGACACATGACAGGAGAGGTTAGGATTCTGTGACGAGCGAATACTGCATGGCAACAACATGGGAATCTGATGTTTTATGTTTATGCTAACTTTCGAAAACCAAAGAGCAAATCCCTTTTTAAAGCCAGGGAAGTTATGAAAGGACTTTCAGGAGAGAGTTTACATTATTCTGATTGAAATCAATTTGGTCACAGTGTGTGGGCAGTTACTGAGGCCTAGAACGCACAGTTTGGACATAAAACCAAAATGAAAAGCCAAATTGCTGCCATTAGAAAGTCCATTGACAAAGCGAGAGAGGAAGTAACAACGAAGCAGAGACATATTGAGGTTGGAAAAGTCAACTCGTTGGTACATTGGAAGGTCAATAACCAAACAGTTGACATTTTATAAGTGGCTTACAAGTGGAACTAAGTTTTGGGTCAAAGATAGAGATTTTGGCTGAGGATGATAGAAGCAACATCCTAAAAATAAGTAAGCCACTGCTGTGAGTAAAAGTATTATTTGGGGCTTAAAAACCAACTGACACATCAAAAGGCGGATGATAAAAGGAGTTAATAGAGCTAAAAGTCATGATTGACCTAAGATTTGATTGACCTAAGAGCTTAATGTATCATTTAATATTCACTGTGCTAAAATCCTGCTTGAATCTGTCAGAATCTGAAACATCCCCGTCACACTCTATTTATAATCACAATCTACTGACAACTGTAGAATTGAAGGCAAAACGTCAAACTAAATTTAAACAATAAACATTATGCATGGTGTAGTCCACAGTGACTGCATGGTTTATGCAACCCTAACACAACCAACAAGGACAACATGAACAAAGACAATAATTCACACATTTTAACATAGTAACTAATAATCTAGCTTTCTTCTCATTTATTAGATGTTTCTGTTCTTCCGTCCTCCAACTGTTTTTAAAATGAACGGTGTTGGAGCTCAATCAAAAAAATCAGTTTTTAAAGGTCCCCTATTATACTGTTTTCCATCAATATATTATAGGTCTCAGATATATACAAAACATGTCTCTGAAGTGTTTGGCTCCAAATACCAAACAGATCATTGCAGCATCCCATAATCCCCTCTGTTTCAGCCCTGATTCAAAAGTGCTGATTCTCTGTCTGTTACTTTAGATGAAAATAAGGAGCCACTCCCCACTTCCCTCAGAGATATTTGGTTAAGAAGAACACAATGGTGCTGTAGGAGGAGATTCAGGTGATTAGGTGGGGGGAAGTTACCTTGGTTGGTGATTGGCTAATGGTTACACAAGCCAAAAAATCGTTATGACATCATAAAGTGGCTTGAATTTGATCAGCTCATTTTCAGACAGGTTTTTATAGAAATGGATCAGGACAAAAAGTGAGAGAATCCTTTTTCCTGAAACTTTCAGAATCTCTTTACACAGAGGACACACACATGTTTATGTATAAAAGACATGAAAAAGTGGATTTTGCATAATAGGTGACCTTTAAATGGAGCATTGTGCTGTGAATAAAACTCAGGAGGTTACTAATCCACCACCTGCTTTGAATCCGCCCGCCCCCCCCTCCTCCTCCTCTCACCTTGTCAAAGAGCACGTCCAGCTGCCTATCGCCCTCCTTCAGCTGTGTCAGATGGGTCAGCAGCTGACGGCCAAAGTGCAGGTAGACCAGGCCTGCTGAGCTCAGCTTGGTCACCCATGGCTTCTCCGGACGCAGGCTGTGGAAGCTGTCTGCAAAGGTCCTGAAGAGAGGGAGACACTATGTGAACCCACTGCAGCCGGAAGAGAGATGGTCTTTAGATGCTAAGACAATATTAATTTCACAGTAGGTGACAAAGGTCATTATAAAAATAATGCCAATAGCTTTCACAGTACACAAACAGCTGCCCTATGTGTCAGCCAATGCTGTCAAGTGCCCCGATAAACATTCCTGTTTGTCATCTTGCAATCTACTCATTTATATAAACAGTTATCACCGCAATAAACCATATTTAATTTGGCCTTAATGTATATTATTTAATTTCATATTCTGTTCTTGTACATATCATATTCTATTTACATGTACATAGACTTTTTGCACTATTTTGTATTTTATTATATATGTTGCATTGTTGGAGCTCAAGTCGGAATGATTTCATTGCCATTTCTACACTGTAGCTTTGTGCATATGACAATAAAACCTTTGAATACTGTATGTAAATGGAATAATCATGACATTTATCATGATATAAAATCTAATGAGCTATGGGGATCATCTTGTTTGATGACACGTGTCACAGCAGTAGTCATGTA
This sequence comes from Gymnodraco acuticeps, assembly GCF_902827175.1. Classification (NCBI taxonomy): domain Eukaryota; kingdom Metazoa; phylum Chordata; class Actinopteri; order Perciformes; family Bathydraconidae; genus Gymnodraco; species Gymnodraco acuticeps. Next base: position 909,635 of record NW_022991632.1, read on the forward strand.
TTGTAGCCAAGTCTATACAAATGAAAGGAACAATTTAAATAGATACATAAAGTAGCTTATGTCAGTGCTATAACCTGCAATCTCTCTATAAACCTGGTCTATAGGCAGAGGATATTCAATTCTCAATACTACAGCCAACACATTGGTGTTCTGCTCATACACAGACTCCTCCCAATAACTTGTCTCTTCAATGAAATGCTGAACCCAGATTTATGCTGCACACTATGTGATGTTTATCAATGAAAGCCACTTGCATCCATAAACATTCCCCTCAGCTTCAGAGAGTTTGTGAGCGTCAGCACATGAATAGAAGCCACCGGAGCTCTCTCTCAGCCACGTGCTGAGATGGGAGGACTCCAGCACCCAGCTACTGTAGGTCATTTAATTTAGGCTTAATTAGGATGCTTGGGCTGCGGCACAGCGGAAAACAGTCTGTCGAATGAATGAGTGACATGCTAGGGAAGCAGGGGGTATTCACAGCCATTAAAGCACTAATTGGCCAAGCTGAGGCATATCTATGCTGATTATCAGGAGATTGGAGTAAATGAGCACGAGGAAAATGACAGAGTGAAACCAGAAAGGCTGAACAAGGTAACCAGCACCAATGAGAAGCCTTCAGACTGTTTGTGTGAAATGAATGGGTGGCAGACTGATATTTGCCATACAGAACTGAAACAAGGTGATTCAAGTAAAATATAGAACCAATACTGGAATATGAAGAGAATTTAGTTAGCTTGTTTAAACGTGCTTCACATGTAATGTATTACGAGTCCCACAGTGCACCAGCTGCACCACTTCTTTATGCCGATGACTAAATCACTACACATGATGGTGTTATAACCAGGGTTGGGAGGGTTACTTTGTAAATGTAATCAGTTACTGATTACTGAATACATGGCTTGGAAAGTAATCCAAATACAGTTATAGTTACGTGTCATAAAAAAGTAACGTATTCAGATTACTTTTGGATTACTTTCTTTTTCCATCACAGATGGGTATGTTTTGGTGAACAGGAGACACAAAAAGCAAAAGGAAACTGAACGTGTTTTTACTGTTTTAATGGCGTATCAAGAGCACAACTGAAACATCACCTCTGAAACGATGTAACAACATAATACACTTTTTGGGGATGCAGCTTGGGATGTGAGGAGTGAGGGACACGGCTTAGAACGGGCGTGTCGCCTTCTGTCCTGCCAGTGTTGGCATTTTATTCTTTATGAAAAGAATATAGTGGTCAGTAAATTCCCATTACTCTAATCCGAGTAGTCCCTAAAAAGGATGGAAGTGTGTTTTGCAGAGACACAGATTTCACAGACACAGTGTGGGTTTCCAAGTCAACTTCTCAAAGTGTCACAAAAATATGTTTCAACTTTACTTCACTCAGACCCGGCATCATGGGCCCGCTGTTTTAATCAGGGCTGAATAAAACACTTAAAAATGTTTATTATTATGTTTATTGTTGTTATTTGTAGGGCTTTGTCCTAATATTTATTTCTGTATTAAACTATGTTGAAAGATTAGTTTAATATCATTTTTTTATTTTGCTAGGAAAGTCTGAATGAAAGTCTGAATGAAAGTCTGAATGAAAGTCTGAATGAAAGTCTGCGCGCGAGACCGGTTTTTCGCTGGGTTGAGTCGTGTGTTATTTTAAGTGTTTTTTTTTTTTTAAGTGAGATGCGGCACAGCAGCCTGTCAGTTTACTCTTGCTAGGTTAGTTTGGCTATTATCATTTATATTTATCTGCAACAATGGATATCAGGAAGTGGTTCACGAACAAAAGGAGCTCACAAAAGGAATATGGCAACTCAGCGCCAGATGCAGGCGCATTAGAGGAAATCAGTTACGTTACCAACGAGCTAGCAAGCCAGCCAGGGACAAGGGAGGCTGGCTATCAATTATATTTTAAAGATAAATTGACTCAAGCCGGCTCTCTCACAAACTCCTGCTCTGTGGGCAAGCAGACCGCTGCACACGCTCTCTCCCTCGCTCAATCTCTGTCAAATCTGTATGTCTGCCGCCTGCCTTCACTGCTTCTGTTATAATGACCCCAGCTAACCTTTATTTCTTTCATTTCAGCCATCGTCTGCTCCTCTGACTACTCAGGCTTTTCCTTTTGTTGTAAACAATTGTTGACCCCTTGAACTGTATCCTATCAATTACTGACTCATCTGCAAACAATCGATTTCCCCTGTGCTTAGGAAATACATATTATGGACAAAAAATAATATTACATCGCAAAACAAATGATGAATTTTAAATCTGATTACTCATGTCATCCTTTGAGAGGCAGATGTCGGGGAATGTTTCTTTATAATTAGTTTAGACCTCACTGTGACCTTCTGTACTTTAGAGAAAACTAATTCCCTTCAGAGGAGCGCTTCAGAAACAGTAATGGTCTCCGTCTCATTTCTGCCTTTAACTTTCTGGGGCAATTATTCTGGTAAGATTGGATAACCTTAAATAGTAACTTATACTATTCAATAAATATACATTAGAGCATCCGTGGCTTTATTCATTTTAATTGTGTACACCTGTTGAGTCAGACAAACATACAAGAATGTAATTACTGTTACAAACCGTACGTTTTATCAGATGCTTTGATCCCAACAGAAAACTTAAATGTTGATCAAATTGAATGAATTGTGGCCACAGTATGTTGCATTATAGATTGTTGGTGAATACAGAGGAGAGAAAGCTTGCTGTGTACAATACGTGTACAATCTAAACTATGTCACAATACAAAAACCTAAAATCTGTTTATACGGGACATTTCTCTGATGACAAATGCCGACCACATTAAATACTGCATCCCCATAGACACAAATACATTGTTTGCTTTCATGTCTTTGCTGAAATTAAGTGGAAGCAGTTGGAGCATTTCCAGTGAGAGCAAAAATAATCCCTGGCAGATCTGATCTGTTGTGCTTCTGTCCACCTTCAGTCAGTTTGTAGAGGATAATCTCCACACGTCTACCCTACTTTTATCCTTTTCTAATCAGAAATCTATCGATCAGAAATCGATTAGAAAATTATAAAAGTAGGGTAGACATGTGGAGATTATCCGACTGAACAAAACGTGATCCGTCTCTTAAATGTGTGTCAACCACAGACCTTATTTCGAGCTATTTTCCAAAATCCTATGGAGAAATTTCATTGCGTTTTTGTCGAGGGAACCGGAAGCAGCTTTCTTCCGGGTTTCAGGACGCGTCACTGCGGCACTCTATTCACAGCCATGTAAAAAAAAAAAAAGAGCCATGTAAAGTGAACCTTCAACAGTAAATGTATTCTATATCTGCAGGAGTTCCTTACATTAGTTTTGAAAATAAAAAGTTATGTTATGTTTATCTTAAGGCTTCAATGTTCACTTCATGTAGAAATGCAGGGGGGTGAGGGAGAGAGAGGGGGAGTGACATGCAACAACAGATCAAGTTATATGGCACGTGCTGTAACCATTTAGCTAACAAGCTGCTCATTAGAATTCATTGTAATCATGGTCTTTAAAAAGACATATATATAAAAGGTTTAGGTCTCCGTCTCTAATTTCCATGGTAACTGCAGGGGGCGTGGCAACTTTCAGTGACATGTTACAGTCTCATGTCGCTTACAGTTATGGCCGATTTAGCAGAGAGTATGTCCATATTTCAGAGACAGGGAAGAGAGTGCTATCACTCATTTTATCTAGCTCTCGGAAAAAACTACGTATTTAATTGTTTAATATCAACCACAGTTTTCCCTGGGATGTATTTGATAACGCTGTCAACTTCATCTGTGCACTGTCACTGCTCTAAAATACATTACACCCATCCCTGCCTTCAGAACCATCTCCCCCCATCCCCACACGTGAGTGACAGCCACATCCTCCTGAGGCTCCCAACAGAGAGACAGCCTCTGTGCCTCATGCACCAGCAGCGGGGGGGCGTTCAATTGAAGGAGCGCTAATTATCACTAACCACCTGCCAGGAAGAGAGTCCTGGTATTTCTTTATCACCGTGGTCGTAACTCTGATTATCACCAGGGCGATAAGCTGACAAGACATCTGCAGAAGGCTGATTACTCAACGTGATGAGACTTTGAGTGAATGCAATCATTTGGAAGGAACTTTGGCAGAAAATCTAGCAGAGCGTGTTACTACATGATGATCCATACAGATAGGGTACTTTAGTAATGTAAGAACAGAGCCACAGGCAAATATAGTCTCTTACTTGGACCCAAGATGAATAGGATACGATTCATTACACTTTGTTTTAAGACAACAAAAATAAGCAACAGGTGTGAAATCTATATGGATTTCCCTTTGTTGAGTTCAAGGAGACATGACATACAACTTCCTGTCAGACCTGTGATGGCTGTGTGTGCATCAATACTTATTTACGGGACGGGTGGCGCAGTGGTCTGTGCATCCGATCATCAAATCAAGGGGTGCTGGGGAACTCCAGTTCGAAACCCGCTCCTGCCGCCACTGCGTCAGGCCGTTGTGTCCTTGGGCAAGACACTTCACCCGGATTTGCTCCTGTGGGTATTGTCCACAGTACATGTATAATACCAATGTGTACCTGTGAAAGCGCCTCGATGACCTCGATGCGTGAAGATGGACGGTGTGGCGCAGTGCGCTGTGCAATGATCATCAGATCAAGGGGTGAAACCCGCCGCTGCTGCGTCTGTAAAGCCGGTGTGTCCTTGGGCAAGACACTTCACCTGAACTTGCTCCTGTGGGTATTGTCCACAGTATCTGACCATTACATGTATGATATATGTGTAATGTGTGTATATGTAAAGCGCTTTGAGTCATTGATAAAGCGCTATAATAAATGTAAGGAATTATTATTATTATTATTTAACACACCTCTATATTTTTTAAATGTTACGAAGACATGCACATTTTCAGTTGAATGTCTCAGCTCTCTAGTGGATGAACTATGCATTGATAATGTATGGTTTTAAAATGTATACAGTGCATGACATTAAGGATTTTGGGAGATGGCCCTGTGGGCCATCTAAGGTAATTTACAGATGGCCCTGAGCCCAATAGAGATTGCCCTGAAAAATGTGCGCGGACGAAATGGCACGAAGGGTTTGGGGGGCCTCCGTCCCCCTAGAAAATTTAGATTTTTGCAGGTCTTAGATGCTGTCTGGTGCATTCTCTAGACTGAATTATAAGATGAACCACCACAATATTATATTGTACAATTTCAATTTTATTCTTCATTTCACTTGTTTGTTTGTTCTTGTTTGTGTGTGCTCGCTTGCATGCCCTGCATAGCTATAAGAAACACTTAAGTTGTTGGTCAAGACACTTGAAGTAGAAAAACATTACATTCAGTTATTAATGCCAAAACAAACATTATTTACACTATTATGGCCCCTGTTAAAAATGTTTGTAATGTTATCTACTGTAAGTTGGTCGAACGAATGCCTCCTCATCCGGAAGCTGACCGAGCAGACCCGAGCAGCAGTCGAGCAGCAGTCGAGAGGAGCCGAGCGCATCCGCGAAGCACACAAAATGGCGACGTCATAGTTCCCATTAGCCGGCAAATCTAAATCTCTTCGGTCAAAACTATTTCCCTTTAGCGCAATACCGCTTCAGTTGCGCCACTTATGTGACAGACAAAAGAGTATGTGACAGACAAGAATAGTCAATTCTAATGTCTAACACTTAATGTGGAGAAAGAGATGTCCTGTGTGGGTTGATTGTGCGTTGATCTGTTGGTAATGCCTCGGGGTTCCGGTGGGCATGTAAACAAATACATAATGCTGCGCTATACTTTGTGGCCTCACCCGGTTGCATAGCGACACTTATTGTGTAGGTGTCTTTTAATAAGCAGGTAGTCCTATCATTAGCTAGAACTAGCTGGATCTGATCGATATGGACATAAACGCGAGTGAAGTCTAATCTGACGGGAGAGAGAGATCAGCTGAGCAGGCTGACGAGTGGACACGCAGCTCTGCATGATCACATGCAGCGGTGAGCGGACAAAACACACACTTCAGGTTAGAATATCACACGTAGCTATTTTAATTACCTCTCAAACTACCTAAACTAGTTATAGATATGTTTAGTTTTACTGTCGGGTCACTCATTACTGGATCCGCGGGCTGCATGATACTGGCATAATAGATTGCCCGATCGGGCAACCAGCAGGTGAGGCTTCATTGCCCGAGCTAAATACTAGATGGCCCCGGGCCATCGTTAATGTCGAGCCCTGGTATATGGCAATCAGTTACTTATCCACCTTTATACAAGTTCATTATGGAGCTGCAACAAAAGAACATATCCATTATCCATTGTTTCAGAGGAAGCGTTATCTGAACTAAACTAATATTGCCCAATATACCTCCCAAACAAACAAAGACGATTTCTCTTTTACTCACTATAACACTATCATTTCTTAAAGCAGGGAAATAATAGATGTAATGAATTAGATTAATTATGGTGGCTGGCTCATGACATGGCTTACTGGTGCATCGAAATGGAACAAGCCTGCGTTAATGATATTAGTTACCCCTGTGCTTCGCAGCTGTGACATGTCAAAGTGGCCGACATGAGAGAGGCACATTTTGCATTGCTTCGGTAGTATTTGCATCACAGAAAAAAACGATTCTTCTCAACATGATAAGAATATATGTATATAACAATTTGTATTTACGTAAAGATAATTACATGAAGTACTCCTTAAGTGCACAACACTAGACTACATGTTCATTTCAAGTTAAAACTTTTTTTACAAACACTTAATAAACGTAATCTCTTCGCAGCAGCATACTGCTAGTCGTACCTCTGATGATGGTCATAGCGATGCTTCTTTGGGTCGAACTCTCCTCCCACATCTACAACGATGTCACACTCTGCCAGCTGTTTCGGGTCCCTTGTGCGGATTATCTCGGCATCCTGTTAAATAAATAGAACGTTTTTTTAGGTCTGCAATATCTACATATTAAATCTGTACTCCAGCATCCCACATGAATGCAATCATATCTTGATTGGTATGTCCAGGCATCCTTTGAGCATCCCACACCTTTTTAATCCAGCGGGAAAATGCATTTAAATGAATTCTACCAAGACTGTGAATTATTACTAAAATTGTAAGTGTTTAACCCACTGGGAACAGATCTGTGGCAGAGTTCAACAATAATTCAATTAGAATGGAATACATCACTAGTCACCGGTAAAGAATACACATTGAACCAACAAACACATTATATGTATCTTTATATAAAAAATATATGTTTTATTTCCTGTGACAAATGGTTAACACAGCCATTCCTATTGTGTTTGAAGTTTTGTATGCAGCTTTGTTTACATTTGGGTCAGGGAGTTTGCCACAGATAAATAAGGGTTAACCAGATTTGTGCTAAATTAGCTAATTTGCTTCTATGTGTTGTTATAGTTACAACATGAGTTACTTTTAGAAGTCACTATACCCACAAAGGTGAATGTAGGAACATGTCAGTAGAGTTTGGAAGGTGTTTTATTACGGTTTAAGACTTTTTGCTGGGTATTTTCTCCCAAAAAGTACACTATATGACTGACTACGTACACTAGTTGTATCACAGGTCCATTATCCATATGTCACCGCTCTTAGAGCTCCATCTATCAGTGCTGCAGCACCACCAATTGGGGTGTTAAGAAATTACATGGGACGTGTAGCAAACACATCAAATAAAAACATCTCTAGAAACCAGCCAATGCAGACTGAAGATTAATATTTAAAATAAGTGTTATCAACATTGTGTACATTAAGTAACAATAACACACGAACAACAGCCGTTAGAGGATAAATACATGCACCGATCATATAATGCACTGTTGCCGCCGAAGCCTACCTTGTACTCGGGCAGCTGCCGGAGGATGAAACAGGCCAGGACTTCATCACAATGAAAGCTGCCATTGTGGGTTCCGATCTTAACAGCGGGCATGTTTGCAGTGCGGAGTTTCTTCGGCTGACTGGACATGTATCGTGGTGCTTTCACGTCCACAGACAGTAAACAACGGCAGCTAGCTTGTGAATGTAGCAGTTGTAAAACACTAGCTGGTTTGGTTAAGTTTATTTGACACGTATTTATTTTTAGGTTAAGTGCTATCCTACGTATACACCACATTCAAACTTCACACGAAACGTGCTGGTGACGGACACATTAAGCAGACGGAACGGATATGGTGCGCCAGTTTTGTGAACCGCAGAAAACCGTTTTTGGTCTGTCTGTTTATTGGTTGTTCGTAGCCAGAATATTCTTTTCACATATTATTATTATCCCAAAGTTACCTGTGGATTTAAATGAGCTAAAGAAATATATGTTACCTATGAAAGAGATGGAATATTTGACTAACTGAATCACAGTAATTCTGAATGCTGACAGCAGAGGGCGCTGAAGGCAGAGAAACACATCTCTCCCACTCAGGGCAAGACCTTTGCAGATATGTCATTCGTCATATATTTAAACACTTTACAGTATTATATGGGGAAATGTATTATTTAGTTTCTTTAAAAACAATAAATAAAGGATTTTACTGTTTTATAATAAATGTGATAATGATGTTGGCAATTTTTTTAAATTAATAAATATAAATGTAACAATTAAAAAAATACTTTGGATTTTTTTCCTCAATGGTGTTGAGAAATATGTGAAACGTGTTTACTGTATGCTTTACACAATGAAAATGTGTTCTGTTATTGTTCTATTTGTAAACTATCCCTTGGGTGGGACTTTCGGAAACAGTTCTGAATTGGTTTGAATCCTACTTAAAGGACAGAAACAACTTTGTTTCTATAGGTAAATACACATCTGAGTTGACAAATATGACATGTGGGGTTCCTCAAGGCTCCATCTTGGGGCCTCTTCTCTTTAACATCTACATGCTACCACTGGCTCAGATAATGAAGAACAACAAAATAAGTTACCATAGCTATGCAGATGACACACAAATTTACGTAACAATTTCACCAGGAGACTATGCTCCAATTCAAACACTGAGTAAGTGCATTGAACAAATCAATGACTGGATGTGTCAGAACTTTCTCCAATTAAACAAAGATAAAACTGAGGTAATGGTTTTTGGAGCCAAGGCAGAACGTATAAAAGTTAGCGCTGAGCTTCAGTGTGCAATGTTCAAAACAACAGATAAAGCCAGAAATCTAGGTGTAGTCATGGACTCTGACCTGAGTTTCAACAGTCACATTAAAACTGTTACTAAATCAGCCTACTATCACCTAAAGAATATATCTAGGATTAAAAGACTAATGTCACAGCAGGATTTGGAAAAACTTGTCCATGCTTTTATCTTCAGTAGACTCGACTACTGCAATGGTGTCTTCACAGGTCTCACTAAAAAATCTATTAGGAAGCTGCAGCTAATTCAGAACGCTGCTGCTCGAGTCCTCACTAACACTAAGAAAGTGGATCACATCACTCCAGTTCTGAAGTCTTTACACTGGCTTCCTGTGTGTCAAAGAATAGATTTCAAAATACTGCTGCTGGTTTATAAAGCACTGAATGGTTTAGGCCCAAAATACATTTCTGACCTCCTGCTAAATTATGAACCATCCAGATCTCTCAGGTCTTCAGGGACTGGTCAGCTTTCTGTCCCCAGAGTCAGAACTAAACATGGTAAAGCAGCGTTCAGTTATTATGCTCCAAATATCTGGAACAAACTCCCAGAAACCTGCAGGTCCGCTACAACTCTGACTACTTTTAAATCCAGGCTGAAGACTTTTCTTTTTGTCGCTGCTTTTAATTGAACTATTCATATCTTAGACTGCACTGTAACTTTTATCCATGTATTTTTTCTTTTAATGTTTATTTTATTAGCTTTTCTTTTTAATGACTGATTTTAAATGCCATTTTCTTAATCTCTTTCATTTTTTGTAAAGCACTTTGAATTGCCTTGTGTTGAAAAGTGCTATATAAATAAACTTGCCTTGCCTTGCCTTGCCTTGCCTTGTAAACTGAATCTGTATTGTGTTTTTTTGTTTCTTTATATATTATAATTCTATGGATTTCTTCAAAGAGAAATACACAGTCTGTAAGTCCTGAAACTGCCCAAGACCATCAAATTCACTGTGGCAATAATTGTGTTTTAACAGAACATTTGTTTGTATTTGCACACTATTACTTTTATTGTTGTACGCATGCTTGTAACAATATCAATTTTCCATTCTGATAAAAGACATAAACGGTGATTATTAAGCCATAGGCCTACAGGCAGACAATGCTTTTTTGTATATATATAATATTGAGGGCATGTATCAAAGTTAAGCTTTAAAACCTTTATTAATATTGTACTTATATGGTTGTTAAAGCCTGAATGTAATTATAATGGCTCAAGTGAATGCATTGTGGATGTTTGAATTGGGTGAAGGATGGTCATTCTCAGCTCTCGACCCCAACTCTCGTTCTCGCGGTATTTCCTTCAAGGTTTATTGACTAGGTAATTAGCCAGATGGGACCCTTGTAGTAGTCAGGCTAAAGAGAGGTATTCAGGGTTTTTCTCGTTTGGACAACCGACAAACTGGAGAAAAACAGCCCGGGTTGTCGCTGCATTGAACAACGTCGAGCCTGCTAACGGTAGGTTTTTACTGTTACAATTATTAATGCGGAATCTGTTTCCTGCAGGGAATGATTCATCCCGGCGATGCTTTGAATCCTGTTCAGTGAATGCATCAGTCTGATATTATGTCAGCCAGAAATAATGCACAGGCAGATACTACGAGTTTTAGAGGTATACATTCTATCTTTCGGGAGTCTTTCAATGCCACGCGATTTGAATCAGTAATCTAATCGTAGTAGTCTTCATTTGTTTTGGATGTAGGTAAAGTACCAACCGGCAGGTGGCGCTGAAGGTCGATCACTCGGCTGAACTGCTCTGTCTCAGTGGCGTTTTCTCCCGGAGGCCAAGGGAAGCCAGGCTTCCCCTGTTTTTTCGGATTGTAGTTATAATTTAAATAAATAAATAAAAACACTTTGTTTGTTTCGATAATTCTCCTTTGCTGTGTGTTGCTGCCGGCCCGTCTCTCCCCCATTTTCATTGAGTATTTTACAAAGAGTGTAACAAACAGCGCCCCTCTAGATGTTATGGTGAAACAGTAGATTGCACTCACTGTTGCGAGAGGAGGCCAGCCGAATCTGGCTTCCCTTGGTGAAAAAAAATGGAGGGATTGACCAATCAGATGAGGCTCACGTGATGCCCCTGCCAACCTGTGATTGGTCAGGGCCATGCCAAGGGAAGCCAGAGGCGGCTGGCTTCCCTTGCCTCACAATCCAATCAAATCGCATCAACTTAGTGTTGCAGTGACGCGTCCTAAAATCCGGAAGTAAGCTGCTCTCGGTTTCCCTCGACAAAAAAGCAATGGGAGTTCTCCATAGGATTTTGGAAAATAGCTCGAAATAAGGTCAGTGGATAACGAACCTGTTAGATAAATGCAAGTTTTGTTCAGTCGGATAATATCCACATGTCTACCCTACTTTTATAATTTTCGAATCATAAATCTAATCGATAGAAGATAGATAGCGCCACTGCATCACTCTCACCGCCGTTAGAAAGTAGCAAGCAACTGAAGCAAGTGCAATTATGGAGGGTGGAGATTTGGAGTATTTAATCAAAAATAATTGTACCAAACTTCCGCTACAGCAGCAACAACAAATACAATCTGATGACAGGCCGATGCCCAAACTGGAGCTGTGTACAGCGAGGAAAAAAGGAGCGAATTGGACGTAAAACGTTAAAGGTCTCCTGATTCAGTTTGTGAATGAATGCTTATTAGAGTTTCGGCTGGAGAGTGCGTGCGGACCTGTCGGTTAGATAACAGGTGTGTGTAAGTCCTGCATCTGATAAAAATGTGTGTAAAATGATACCGGGTGCTGTAATCACTCATCTGGTTACGTTATTACATTGACCACCACACTCCCGACCCAAAAGAAAGGACGTATTATTGGCTTCCCCTAATTTTTTCCCCACGCCACGCTACTGCTCTGTCTTGGTCACATATCACCAGCTCTCGCACGTTGACGACCCTTTATTTTAGCTTAATTAAATCGATAACAATTGTTTTGAGGGAGGCTTTCAATGTTCCTTATAAGGGGGAAGGTGTAGCTTTTCTCTTGAGAAAGACAGTCCACCTGCTTCTTCCTATAACCCCGACATCTCGCCTTCGATTTTCTTAGTTTGGAAGGTTTGTGGTTTTTAAAAGATTTGTCTGAAGGCCACACTACTTCACAAGTTGTCCAAGCTCAAATGTGCCAGTAGGGAAACAAAAGGTTGTTTCATCTACAGTTTCCATTGGTAAACAAAACAAACGTTAACATAGTCAATGACAACATTATCTATTGATAATATATATTTGTTGCAGTTTGTTCTAAAGCAGTTCATTTAGACCACATACAACACATGTGTTTATTTTTTTCAGAGTGATTAAATACAATACTTTAAAATTCACTTTACCATTTGAACTTGTCATTATTACTATTAATAGTCACACGTTGAAAGAGTAAATACATCCGATGCTTTCTGCATTTGCCATAGGCTGTATAGCCCTGATCAGCACCATGGACAGCGCACTGCACTGAAACAACAGGCTCCTTGTAATGCTGCACAATGGAAATGTCTTTATTGTTGACTGTAGTTGGTTTTGAGAGCATGTCATTTCTGTCTTATTCTAAATGTGTCATCACATCCATCACAGTTTTGCAACAAATGATAATTGGCCTCTTTTCTGCAGCTGAATTAATGACCCTTATTACAAGTAATATTTGATCCAGTCAAGTGGGTAATTAGCATAACTCTGTATAATTAGTGACTGGTATTCCCCCAGAATACAGATTTTGAAAAACAATGCCGCTTCCTTTTATTATTGTGAATAAATTAGGCAAATGAGGAAAAGCTTAGCGCATCTTTACCAAGTGACGTGTGTTGAAAACATTGCTGGACATCTGCTGCCGAAGAGAACAGACACGTGTAACAACAGGGAGGAAAAGTGAGAAACAAACATGGGAAGATAACGCAGGGATCAAGGGGTCACACGAAGAAAAAATATTGTGTCAAGACCACTCAATATGATATTGAGTACAAACTCAATTAACTATTGAATCATAACAATTTCATGTTTTGCACAATGAAGTGCAACTTATCTGCAAATAACTTTAAATATATGCAACTAATATCATTCAATTAAACAAATAGATGTACCGTTTTATTATTTTTCCTTTTGAAATATCTGTCTTGTGTCTTCAGGCGTGTTACAATCCTTCAAAGAAATAAAATAGACCGAAACATTACCTTCTGGTTTATCTGCTCTTGAGATTCAGGAGATATCAAGTCTATATTTTGTTTTGCCCAAGGGGGTACTATAGCCACCCCTTTTCCCAAAAATGGAATGAGTCATGGTCACAGGCAAACTGAAATAAACAAAACCTGAAAATAATGTTCATCAGCCAGCCTCTTTCGTGGCGGACCAGCCTGCCCCCCATTGGCTTGACCTAAACGATGAGATACAGCTGTGGGTGGTGACCGAGGAAACGTCACACTGCCTGTGATTCTTCCTGCTGCTTCCAGTTTTACACGCTGTGATGATGGGAAATGAACCTGCCCCGGCTTTCCTTAAAAGGAAGAGCAAAGCAGTGTCAATCAAAAAGTCAATGATTTGCTATCGGCCAAGTGTACGTCACATTATCCTGAGTTATAACACTGCAGTGGCTGCTTCGAATGGCTGACAGTATGTTGTCCTGGCTGTGGATTAAATAGTCAACTGAAAAACAGTATGACTATTATGTTATAGAAAACGCATTTTTACATTTCCGGGTTTACCATAATTACAAATCATAATGTTACGTTTCTCTTCCTACCTCCTCACCCCATATCATTGATCCTCTAGATGTTGTATACATGATTTAAAAACATCAAATAACCCTTATATCTAGAGCAGAGCAACACATAGATTTGACATTGTTCTCCAGGTAAACATATAGAAGTAATGTAATCATAGTTAATACACATGACAAACTCAAATCCAGAGGCAGCTTAGATTGTTAGATTATCAAAGCAAAGCAGAAAAAGCATCCAGACTTTATTGAACGTGCCTGTGTTATCTCTTGAGTTGAATTTGATCTTCTCTGACTTCAAATGAATCATTGCATCCCCCCTACATCTTACACTTCAGTCAGGTATTGACAATTATGGGAATTCATTTTGTGAGGAAACATATACAAAACAACAATAGATTATATATTTAAATAATATTCAAAGCCTCTGATATACTTTTGGTTAAGCAGTACATTCATTTCTCAACACTAAATATTGGTTGTGTTTTTACACAAATTATTGAGTCAATAGTTTGAAGTAAAAAAAAAATATATAAACATGGGATATTATACATGTATATGCTTTCACGTTGACATTCATATTTAATGACCATACAATTAACAAAACAATTCCAGCCTCTGTTACTTCTATTGTCAGGTGAAGTAAAACATGTATGCATCCCATCAATTAGGATGATCCATAAATAGGGGGTTTACACATTTTGGTACTAGTCTTATTCTCAATGCCAAGTTTGTTGTTGTAATGAATCGCTTTGTTGACCCTGAGGCATCACAACATTTTTAATTGTTTGGATTTGTGCCCATTTGTGCATGTGGGAAAATATTTATGTAGAGCTTCTTCTTTCTTGTCCCACACCCTGAGAGAAAAAAGTTCATAAATATGCACTACTTCCCCAAAACAGATCTAATGACATACGAACTGATATCCCTGCAGTCAAAAGCAAAGACCCGCAAAACAACAGCCTAAAAACATCTTACGCCTAATTATGAACTCTTCCCCTGTAACAGCTGGTGATCCTCTACACTCAGGGGCATTTGGGAAGTGTAGTTAATCCAATGATAATTTTGAGCGCGGTTTACACATATTATCGCTTTAATTGGTACGTGTGCTGTGCAATTATACCGTCACCAATTACACGGCTATAGTTTACTAGCCTGTCTTAGCATTTAGTTTCCCCCTAATAGATGCCCTTATCAAGGCATGCAAGTGAAGCCATCAAGACAAACACTAATGGTTCTCCCATTGACATAATGAATTAATTATATGTTGTGAAAGTAGAGTGGTGCAGGATGATGCTGAGCCGTTTGTACAGTAGTAGATATATAGTAGAAAGAAATGGGTAGGGGACAGTATGTGATGTAACCAATAAATGTGTGTGTGTGTGTGTGTGTGTGTGTGTGTGTGTGTGTGTGTGTGTGTGTGTGTGTGTGTGTGTGTGTGTGTGTGTGTGTGTGTGTGTGTGTGTGTGTGTGTGTGTGTGTGTGTGTGTGTGTGTGTGTGTGTGTGTGTGTGTGTGTGTGTGTGTGTGTGTGTGTGTGTGTGTGTGTGTGTGTGTGTGTGTGTGTGTGGTGTGTGTGTGTGTGTGTGTGTGTGTGTGTGTGTGTGTGTGTGTGTGTGTGCACATATGGGTCGATCCATTAGAATGCAGAGTGCGTCCTTCGGTGTGAGTCACCCCCTCGCAAGCTCCCCTCCCCTCCCATCCACCCACCTCACACCACCAGCAGCATCTAACTGCAGTCACCGCCTAATATGACGCTCCTGACTTCACACCGGCCAACTGAGGATCCTGTTTCTACGGCAACGCGCTCCAGACTCCTCCTCCGGCTCGTCCCCACCTCCCCTCCCCTCCCTCCATCCCTCCCTCCGCTCCTCCACCACTGCTTCCCGGCACAGACCATGTGACTTTCAGGAAGGCTTCTCCAACCTCCCCTTTATTGTGATTAACCCTCTCCTGACCGGCCGCTGCCAGAGGCTCTCCACAGCAGGCTGCCTGGCTGGCTGCTCGCCTCTCAGAGGTTTCAAAGGGAAATCAGACACATTGCTAATCTCCCTGGAAGATCAAAGCAGCGCTTGATCTAAATGTTGGATTTGCATATTTTAGAGCATGACGGAATGAGTCAATATGGTTCTGCAGTTGTCTGGGACACATCTTGTAACTGTGAGCAGGAGAGTGAAGAGTGGCAATAGTCAAAATGTTACGGTGAATCACATATTGACTTTTAAGCTTTTGGTTTTCTGGTCCACAACCTTACTAGTTTGGTCAACCCTGGCCACTGTCATCAATGTCAATCTTTCCAGCTGCTGCAGGCAGCTGTTTTCTGTGGAAAACCTCTAAAAACTCACTTTATCTGCTTGGCACTAAACTGCAGGACAAACACACTTAGTGAGCAGCTGGTAAACATAAAGGAGCATTGAGCAGATAAAGAGCCTTTTTTTGGAGGAGACCGAAGCAGAGCTACAATACGAGTGAATATTTGACCAGTGGCAAGACTTACTACTCTAAATAAACATGTATTATATTACATATTTGCTAGATGTGGATGCTGATGTTCACCATATACATTTGCATATTAATAACATATTATTGTGGTTTGTAATTTATAATAAGTATGTGTGCACATGCAGTATATGACTAGAGTAGATGCAAACAATTGTTTACCTTTATCTAGTTTTAATTCGGTGTTCTATCATCACGTCTTCTTTCCGCTCCAAAATTCTGTAATGCAGGCAAGGTTGAATATTGAAAGGCGTCAAGCCTCCTCTGTGGACTTCTGAAACGGAAAGAGGAACCTCTGAGCCCGACATGATCTCACCTGGACATTGCCTCATTGGCTCAACTGTATCCTCAACGTCCCGCTGGGAGATATGTTGGTGTGTGTGTGTGTGTGTGTGTGTGTGTGTGTGTGTGTGTGTGTGTGTGTGTGTGTGTGTGATGTGTGTGTGTGTGTGTGTGTGTGTGTGTGTGTGGTGTGTGTGTGTGTGTGTGTGTGTGTGTGTGTGTGTGTGTGTGTGTGTGTGTGTGTGTGTGTGTGTGTGTGTGTGTGTGTGCGCGCATGTGTGTGTGCGCGCATGTGTGTGTGCGCGCATGTGTGTGTGCGCGCATGTGTGTGTGCGCATGTGTGCACGTGGAGGAACTTTATGAATGAAAAGTCTTCTTCCTGAGCTGCAGACAGGAGGTGAGATCATCCTGTTGAAATGGAGAATCCCCCACCCACCAACCCCCTTTTGACCCGCCCTCCAATACTGGTTGGCGCCAATCTTAATGAATCCCATCAGTGGGTGCAACCTGATGGATGACAATACCCTCCAATATGAGCTTCCCCAGACAGACAGGAAGGACTCAATCCATAGTGTATGTTCACACAGAATTACATTTGCAAACCAAAAACTAGAGACAGTATGCCGTCTTCTTTCTTCAGAAATCTGAAAGAATGGCTGGTATTCTGCTTTTGGATTTCCGTCAACATGATGTTGGAACAGATTGCCAATTATCTTTTTTTTGTTTGTTCATGTTCCCTTTAGGAACAGAGTTGAGTGGATTTGATGATTGGCCACCTATTCAGTCGCGTGTAAGTAAGAGTGACAATGAGTAACACGAAGGGCTCTCGATGAGGATCCATAAATAGGCTCTCCAAAGAGCCAGTATAGCTGCCCTCCCCCTCATTCCCTGCCCCACACACACACTTCTACCTTCCCCCTTAACTGGACTGAGACAATCTGTGACCATTTGGTCTATCAACATACTGTATGCTCACAGTCACAGGCATGTATACACACATGGCGGCATTCCTATTGACAACCTTCACTGCAGGCTTTGAGTAAATCCCTGCTACAGATTATAAGGCATGTTGCCAAACAATGCAGCATTTTACATCAGCCATTCGATTGACTACCACCAAGTGTTGTACAGGCATTCCTTCAGTTGTCCAATTAAAGCTTTTTAATTGTGCACATTTTCTCCTAAAATAGAAGATGGTCTTTGCACGTATGCAGCGAGTATGTGACCTGACAGGAAAAGGCACTTAGCTCATTCTGAATTCACTGCAATCTTTAAAATGCGATGGTAGTGCCCATGAATACATTTGTTCCGAAGCTGTCACTCTGTAGATTTGAGGTTTTTTTTTTTTATCTGATAAGGAGTTATACCCTGCAGCGTTTATTCGGAGCTTGTTTCTGACGGATTAACCACAGCAGAAGCAGAAGCTGTGTTGGTGGACATCAGAGGCAGCACGGACCCTCAGGACTGAACATCCCTGACGAGGAGCCATCCTGGAACTACAAGCAGCGATAAATAAATCATGAAGAAAGTTTTAAGAAAAAGATAGAAATAGAACAGAGGGTGTGCTAGTCCATCAGACTGCCTTAAGACTGAATTCTAGATACAGGAGACATAAAATAGAAAAAATGATTAAAGCCGCTGATTCTTTTTTCCCCCTATTTCATGTGATATTAAAACTAGCATTAAACATTCATAAACAACATTTTTGGCTAGGGATCTTTGAATATTCATTTAGGAACTGGAAGATAATGTTAGATTGTTAAATTCAAAATAGACGCACCAAATCTGCTGTCAACATTTTTATTTTAAATGCAGGAATTGAGATGGGTTTTAAAATATGTTATAAAAAAGTTAAACATTTAATTACACACATATAATTGATTATTTTTGCTGTTGCTCTCTGTTTCCCCTTGTTAGGAATGAAATTGTAGGGTAATACAAAACGTGAGTACACTCCACAGAGAGAAACGCAAAACACAACATTTAGTGCTTTATATGGATGCAGAAGGCACAGAGTGACTGGATGAAAAATGAATAAAGGAATTGAAATGTTCCAAACTGTAATTTCAGTGGAGGTATCAAACTCGGGAAGTGTATGATCTTTTATTCATCTGAATTGCATAAATGTCTGCAGAGAGAAGAACAGGGGGGGGGGCTTTGACTACTTGTGCATGTTGGTTAGTCTCACATGGTTGGCCTGGTAGTAGGTATACGGGTTTCCCCCCACTGTCTGCTGGCAGAGCGATGAGGTCATCGTTGGGGTTTAAGCCCAACACGAGCTTAATCTGGGAGATAAGGGGTGGATTTAGATTTAGCACTGAAAAAGGGTCATGCAGCTCAGACATGGGATCCCCAGCTGTTACAAAAACTAACATCTTCCTCTGTGTCAGCCAAATAGTTTGACTCCTGGAAGATTTTCCAGTGTTTACAGTGATTTCACGATGTCCCAGTTGGCCTGCAGAGTCACCCTAGCATCCATTCATACAGGATTTCCCTGTTTTATTGTGTGAGCTCTGTGATTTGGGCAAAAGTGAGAATGTTATGTTGTATCGTACATTTTTTAGACTTAATATATTGATTTAATGTCTATTTCATGTGAAACGGTTCAGTCAATATTACAAGATTGGAGTTAGTGTTGAGGTTTGACGTTTGTTCTCCATCTTAAAAGCCTGGACAAGATGGCAATAATTGTTAAATCAATATGTATTTCTTCTTATATATCACTATAGTATAAGGCAGTTATTTATGAGTTTTGTTGTAGACATAATTGTTTAGAATGTTGTTGTGATTTCTCTTATTTTGGGACCTTGTTACAAGCTTTGATGTTGGGGTTTCTTGTACAGCATGTGTGTGCAGAGTTTAATGCATGCTATCATAATAAAAACGTTTTTCATTCATTTATGATGGCAGAAATGCTAGGCCTGGGAATAACACCTTTATAATATAATAGGAACCCTTGACTATGAGGACCAGAGTTGGGTGTAAAAACTAATATTATATAATATATAATACTAATATTACAGTAAATAAATGTGCGTTACAAAGTACAAAGTAACGCGTTACATTTATAATTCAGTAATCACACTACAGTTTCTAACATTGCCCCGACACGTATTACTTCGTTATAAAATCAGTCAAATCATCAAATCAAATCAAGTTTTATTTATATAGCACATTTATAAACGATTTTTGGTCGAGCCAAAGTGCTGTACATAACATAAAAATAGCCTACAGTAGAGACACTTTACAGCAAATACAACAGCACAGATTGTTCAGAATATCAGTATGAGAAAAACGACACCCTCTATCCTTAGACCCTCACATCGTACAAGGAAAAACTTCCAGAGATAATCACACTGACAGACAAGAGCGGTTTCCGCCGCAGGTTTATATGTAGGCTACGTAATCTGCGCGATTTGCGCGTCCACATCTCCAGTGCAGTGCTGCATAAACATCGCTGAGTCAGCGATAACTTTCGAGGGGTGGAGGTATGCCCATTATTTTGAGTTTGTCCGAAGAATAGGCCAGAAGCTGTTATCCACTGCTGCAGGGACGTGCACAGGTACGGGCTAATAATGTTGCCCGGGCAACGTTTGGCCTCTTTGCTTTTTTCTGTTGTGGCCAAATCAACATGATAAGCAAGCCCACAATTAGTATTGTAGCGTCTTGCTGCGGGAAACACACTTTGTCAGCGCTGTCATCTGCCGATGCGTTATAAGACCACCTCAGTGTCGGATTTTGGAAACTTGATTTTGAGTTGTCTCATGGCAGTTAGGGTATAAGGGACAAACCAGGGGACTTTACTTCCTCTTGATATTGTCGGTTATTTACAACAAAAAAACACCTAGGCCTAAATATAGCCTACTTGTTGTTATTGTGCTTCTGTCTTTCTGCGTCTTTTCATCTGTAAACTCCCTCAATGGGGCCGCTCGCTCTCTTTTCTTGATCGCCCTCTCACGGGTGAGGCAAAACTGTGCGCGTTTACACTGTAGGTGCGCCGCAGTCTGCGTGATCTGCCTGCAGGGAGGGGCGGGCCGGCCCTGGGAGTAAAGTAACGAGTAAAGTAACGAGTTACTTTATGTAGAGAGTAACGAAGTAGTGTAGCCTAATATAGCCTATTACTTCTTTTTTTTAAAAGTAATATGTAATATATTACTTTTTTTTAGTAACGACCCCATCTCTGATGAGGACCTTGGGGTATTTTCAAACACATAATGAGATTTGTGATGACAGTTGTTTAAAACGAGTGTGATATTTTATTCCATTCGGGTTAATTGAAGTCGCTGAGGGAAACAAATCACGCCTGGGGAAAGTCCCATTTAGGCCCTGTGCTGTCCCACTCTCCCTATCTGAGATAAATGGGTCAGTAGAGATTGCAGAAGATAATAATAAAAAACGTCCTTCCTTCATGTCCCCTCTGTGGCAGACGGGACATAGTGCTCACAGATTATGCACCAATTATACAGACGGCGTTAATAGGGTTTGAAGGGATTTACATGGGGCTGTCCAGTCAAATGCTGCATGCTTTGTGGATGACATCATTTTTGATCACCTCACTCACCGGCTGACCCCCTACCTCCCAGCCTAAGAGCCTCAATCGCTCTTAAAGCCCTTTACCTGCGGTTGTCCCGCGTCTCTCCGGACTGAGCCCGTCACAGCACATTTGATCCCTGATAGGAGGACACCAACACACTGCATCCCTCCCATCCTCCTCTCCTCCACAGTCGTGTTTACTATAGGTGAGATAGGCCGTATAAATTCCTCGAGTGTGCGCAGATCACATCCTCAGAGGAGAACGGAAAAGGAGGAGGAGGGAAAGCAGCAGGAAAACAAGCGAACCTAGGGGAGCGGAGCTGTGTTTACCGCTCACTGGGATAGACGCAGCAGAAGACGCTCGTTTCCAGTCATCCAGGGCGGAGAAATCTCGGTGGATGCACGGAGAAGGAGGAGTGAGCGTAGATGCTGACAAAACCCGAGAGTGCGAGACATATTTCGTGATTGTTATTAGACTTAATCTTTCAATTGGAATACGCGTTTGCATTCTCCAGCGATGGACTTCAGCTGTCGGCACTGAGGTAGGACACGTTTTTTGGTTTTACATTGGCAGTCGGCGTGATAAACAGGTAGGCTACAAGGAGAATGGAGGTCATCTGCACCGTGTTATAATCTTGAAATAATACATACTGTGCTTTTTTATTATTCTAGTTTAAACTGGAATTGCGTGTTTGCCTGTCAGTAATGCTCCACTGGTGCACCGCAGCAGGGGGTGCGTGGAGAAGCGATGATGCGCACAACACACATCCACAATGCACCGGCCTGTAACAGAGCGTAGCCTCCTTCAAGCTCCGCAGCTGATACCTCCAAATAAATCAAATGAGAGCCGGAGCAGGACTATTAGCTGACTGGATCAGTCGGATGTGAATGATTATTCCAGATTTCAGACACCAGATGTGTCTCAGTGGTTCCGTTTTATCCCCTCCGTAGAAAATTATAATGACTTTGAGCTTTATGGTTGATGCCGCGTACTACAGGCTGTGTCCGTCTTGTTTTGGACTATACATGATTTATCTTTCCATATAGCCTACTATGAATAATTGATGCTTATGTACAGATGAAGGTCGTAGATTCAGGGATGATGGCTGATAAATTAGATTTCAGGATAATTGTGAGATGTCCCATTATGGGTGGTCAATATCATAGTCTTAATGGCATGTTAATACATTTAGGCTTGGTAATTTAACTCATATTGACATTCAAACTGGCATAAGACATGGAAAGCAAATGTAAGATACTCTCACAACGACTAGATGAAAACATGGAAACTGATCCAGTTTCCTGTTAAAAATGTTCATGATGTAATATGCCGTACAAAAGAATGATGATACTGATAAAGGTTTTGAGTTGTTTCATTATTTTACAAAGCAGGTTCAGCTTGTCACCTCTAGTTCGTGCTTGTCAGTGAAAGCAGAGAAGGAGTGGATCACTTAAAAAGGCCCTAACAAGAAATAATGCATTTTCATTCTCCACCGAGCGTGTATATGCTTTTGTCCTTGGAGAAATGACAAGCTTTGAAGAGGCTTGCAGAGCTCTCTCGTTATTATACAGGCGTCATTTGATCTCATCCATTTTAATACACCAGTGATGTTGCTCCAGGATGTAAATAACCAGCTGAGGCCCCATTCTACCTTTACGGCACTACGTTTGTAAATCATGAACATGAAAA
Organism: Gymnodraco acuticeps; assembly: GCF_902827175.1. Classification (NCBI taxonomy): domain Eukaryota; kingdom Metazoa; phylum Chordata; class Actinopteri; order Perciformes; family Bathydraconidae; genus Gymnodraco; species Gymnodraco acuticeps. Next base: position 932,447 of record NW_022991632.1, read on the forward strand.
ACCTAAAGCAATTCATACTGTCATATTCTGTAATGTGTAAGGAAATTACCTAATTGAGATACTGCAATGCTGCAGCACCGATAAGGTTGCCAAGTTAAAGAGGGGGTTTTAAATGATTTGCTGTGCACTTCATCAAGTGTAGTGCTGAACTAAGGCTTTCTCTGATTTATGATCCAGACAGGCTGCTTTTTCGTCTTTTATCCACATGTCCTGAATCATGTTTCACACTCTAGTATTGATTTGATACCCTCAGATTTCAGACATCATGACTCATAAGTTAATATCATTGCTCTGATTATTGGGCACATGCCCTGACAACCACTGTACTCTCATTTTCACCCTTTTTTCATTCAAAAGTCACTTTTGATTGTTACTTCTTTTTACGACTAAATATGTGTGATATTTGTTCATGATATTACTCATCTATGCTGATGATGAATAGTTTACTGTGTGTTGCTCACTGTTGTCTTCCTGACTCTACATGTTCTTTATAAAAAAGCTGCAAATAACTTTCTGGGTGATACAACAAAACAAAAACAGTATGGGAACTATAAATGTGCGTTTATTTTATATTGATCACAGCGTCAGGGAGGTGTGGCTTCTTGTCATCCCGCTTTTTTCAGTGCTACAGAGTTCAGTGGGGCTTGTGGGGGTACATAACTACATTGAGTTCCACTTCAACTCACAATGTATTATTATTGAAGGTCCTTCTTACAGGAGGCCAAATAAATACCTTCCAGAGGTGACAAACTCAATACTTGCTTTTATGGCTGCCAGGGAGTAAAAAAAGGATGTTTACTTTTATTTTGTATATAACGATTCCCCCCCCCCCCTTTTTTCTCCCTTCCTCTCTCTATGTTAGGCTCCCAGTTATTTTGTTCTTCTTGTGACCTAAAGCGTCATGGCGCTTCTTCACGAATCTCGTGCTCCCTCTCCTTCTCTCTCCGGCTTCAACACACCCCTCTCTGATCCTCCATCCTATTGTCGCTTCGATGCCGAAACACCCTGCACCCCAGAAATGGACCTTACCCCGACCCAGTGTGTCATTCGTAACGTCCTATCTATGGACACCGGAAGAGCTGTAGAGCCCGAGGGTGGAGGGGGAGAGGGCCAGAGCACGGGCCACAACCAGACACCAGGCGAGGAACAACAGGAGCACTTTGCCAACAGCGTGCTGAAGCTCCACGAGCATGACAGGAGTCCAGGAAGGACGGAGGGAGAGGGGCAGGAGATGGAGGGCAGTGCGGTCAGGAACCAGGCCGGTGTTGCCAGGCTACAGTGCCAGTCTACCGGAGGGTTTCTAGAAGGGTTGTTTGGGTGTCTGCGGCCTGTCTGGACTATGATCGGCAAAGCATACTCCACAGAGCACAAACACGGCCTGGATGGTAAGTCAAATCCATGTTAATAGAAACACACAAACACATCCCCACACACTGATAATATTGGTTGTTATACTTTTCTAATAAAAGCAAGCAGCAGCTCCCATTAGATTCCTGTGTGGAGCTTTGATATGCTAATTAAAGGATCTTATCCCCCGGTTTAATTACATTAACCAGTTGGTAGAGAAATGACTCCCACAAAGGCCATGTTGTAAACAAACACTTTCCTTGACGTGTAAGAGCTGAAGCACGAGAGAGACTCTCAAAGCTGCAAAGGGCTTATTTCCCCCTGATATTTCCCCCCATCCCCTGCTTATGCCCACCCCACCTTCTCCACACTACCACCCCCCAATCAAACTAGCTCCCTGTGACGCGGTGTTGTTTATGTCTGCATCCACTACAATAGCGCAGAGCTCCCCCGGGACTCCTCTGCCAAATCTGCTCCATGAATTATGCATGGCCACGCTCTGACCCTGTGCCTCTCATCTCTATTAACGCAAGCCTGACACACACACACACACACACACACACACACACACACACACACACACACACACACACACACACACACACACACACACACACACACACACACACACACATACACACACACTGATGTGAGACTGCACGCACACGTCCACAAAAATAACATTTTAATATCCGACAGAAAGTCAGATAAGAGGCCACAAACAAACTTGGTAGAATAAATACAGCAGGCTTGAAGGTGGCAGTTGTATATGTCTCCTTGTCTTTAGAGCCTTCTGATATTTTATCACCAGCTTGACTTCCACATCTCCCCTACACTCCCCTCCTCCTTCCATCTCTCATTGTCTCCTTTTTACCCGGTGCTGTTATCACTTCCAGCCCATCTGCACCTCGCTGCTCCCCCCCTCCGTGCAGCTTCACAGGGACTCACACACGCTGAGCAACCAGAGCAAAACGGTTATTATAAAAGTGACATAAATAGGGGTACTGCAACTGAATGCCTGCCTACCGTATCACAATGCCCTATTCTTAAGCTTTGATTAGAAGGCACAATGTAGCACAATTGAAAGCAGGAAAGTCATCCGTCCTTTATTGATTCTCAAGGACTGTGGGGTTTTTGGTACTAAATGTCCTCAGATCTGGCGTCTTCTGATGTGTAAGATATGGTGGTATGTCTTTACTGTGAGACATATGAGAGGCTCATTAGAGACTCAATCTATGACTGGATAGCATTAATCATTCATGCCATCCTCATTAATATGATAAATGTGTCTTAATCGTCCTACAGCGAGTCAGGAACAGCAGCAAAGCAGGCTGTATATTTTCTCTGTATTAACCGTCTGTCTTCGGCCACATGGACCCCTGTCCACCCGTGGGGAATCCCCCTCCCTTTTTCTACTAACACTAACACACACACACACACACACACACACACACACACACACACACACACACACACACACACACACACACACACACACACACACACACACACACACACACACACACACACACACACACACACACACACACACACACACACACAAGCAGAGCTACCTCCACCATCACTACCCCTCCACCTTCCTATTCAGCGTACATCCACATTAGGCTTTCAAATCCTCCCCCCCTCCTGAGCGTTGGACCCCTGTTTTGCGTCAGCCCCACAATGGCACTAAGCAGGATTTAGCAGGCTGAGGGAGAATTACCCACCGGAGATTAGAGCTCCCTCTCGGTCTGCCTGCACACCCCGAGTCTTAGGTTAAAGTGAGGTTCAACAACCGAAAAAGATATCAACTCGGCTTACAGCTGGTTTTACTGTTACAAGTCTAACTCATCCACTCTATCTCTGTGGTGTGCTTCTTGCTACTAGCTTTAGTTTTACAGACAGACTTTGGGGCATAACGTTTTCAGTCTTGATTTCATTGTTCTAGTTTGTGGTACAGATTTTGTATGTATGCAACAACTAAACAAAACATGAGCTTGTTTTGTCTACATTTTATCCATGTTGACAATTTAAAATAATAGTTTTTTATTTCAGTATAAGGGATATTTATTTTCTTGATGAGATCGAGATGACAAGATTGATGCAGAATATAACTTTGCAGAGGAAAATGACCTGTAATCCCAGCAGGTTAATAGTTGTTGCTCTGTTCCCTTTCCATATTAGACATGTTACTACACCAACAAACTCACTAACTGCTTTGCCTCCATCTTTTCCCCCTATCTCAGAGGCATGGGAGATCCCATTCGAGGAGATTTCTGACCTGCAGTGGGTTGGCAGCGGAGCCCAGGGTGCCGTCTTTCTGGGAAAACTGTACGGACAGGAAGTGGCTGTAAAGAAAGTGCGGAACATCAAAGAGACCGACATCAAGAACCTGCGCAAGCTCAAACATCCCAACATTATCACTTTCAAGTTAGTCGAACTAATCAGTTAATAGAAAACACATTCAAATACCCCAAAGAACTTTAAAGTTACAAGTTTCCAATTAATCACTATCAAGCAAGTCTAATATGTTCTGTATTAACAAACTGTACATGCTTCTCTACACTCGCAGAGGTATTTGTACCCAGGCTCCATGTTACTGCATCATCATGGAGTACTGTGCCCAGGGCCAGCTGTACGAGGTGCTGAGAGCAGGCAGGAAGATCCATCCCTCCCTGCTCATGGACTGGGCCATGGGCATCGCTGGGGGCATGAACTATCTTCACCTCCACAAGATCATCCACAGAGACCTCAAGTCACCAAAGTGAGTTTTATAGACCTGGTGAAAAGTAATCATGTGGTTACAGCTCTGTAATTCAACTGTAAATAATAAAGCAAACAAGTCTCTGGTTACAATTCAAGCATAGCTCTAACTTAGATGGTTTAGCTTGTTTATACTTTTTAGAGGCCTGAAGAGATTAAAACATCTATTTTATAAGTAAAAGCAAAGAATACAGGAAACAACTTACTTTTGTGTAGCAGAAATGTTCTTTTACTCCTTTTCTATCATTTTGATAATCTCCCAAACCCCCAGAACCAGACCCCCAAGGTTGGGAACCATAGCATGACAACAATACATTTATTGGCTACATTTTGATGGTATTATTAATGGTCAAATGTGTAACTTTTCAAGGCCTGAACTGCCACATCACTGGTCATATATTAAAAAAAATAAACTGATTGGCCCAATGATTGGTTTAAACTAGTTTACATTAAGTTAATATTTTTGATTTCAATGAATGAACTGACTTGACGTCTAATGTTTCCTTCCAGCATGCTGATCACTTATGATGACTCTGTGAAGATCTCTGATTTCGGCACGTCCAAGGAGCTCAGTGACAAGAGCACCAAGATGTCCTTTGCCGGTACGGTGGCCTGGATGGCTCCTGAGGTCATACGCAACGAACCCGTCTCAGAGAAAGTGGATATTTGGTAGGTGTCATCATAACCCTTTTACACTGTCCTCTTGCACTGGTGAACCTCTGCAATTTGCTCTTATGATTTGTCTTATCTGTCATAGAATCAACATAAAATCTCATTAGGGACAGCCTACTACAGTACAGAGAGCAGGATCGTATTTCCAGAAAATCTATTGAGTATTATGTACAATATCTCATTACATGAAATTCTATATGGCCTCGGCCACATCTGATGGGTTGCCCTGTGTAAAACCCTGATCTCCCCCAGTACATTCTCCCCCTCTCTCTCCCTACATCCCTCCATCACTCTTCCTCTCCGTCCTGAAAGGAACGCTGGCTAATTTAATAATTGATTTGCCAGATGCTGCAGTGCTCAGGAGAGGCTGCAATAACCTTCCAAGCCTGCGGATGGTTTGGCCCAGGGCCAGCAGTGCATTAGCAGGAGAGTGAAAATAGGATTAAAAAGCTTTTCGTGTGGAAAGAAAGCCAAGCATGAGTGTATACTGTACGGTTTTGTTTAAACTTATGTAAATGATTTGGAAGTACATGCCATGAAAAGAGTGAGTCAGAGAAAGATGTGGGAAAGACATATGTTCTATGTATTCAGTTTTGTTCTAACATTATTTGACATCTGGTACAACTCATACTTCGTCAGTTACTACGTCTGAATATATTATAAGGACTAAGATAGCCACAGGTAGAATTGAACATAATCACATTTTATGGGGATAAAAACTAACAAAACACAATTAAACCTTTCTTATCTTTGATTGAATACAATTCAAGCCAACTATATTTGCCCCTGCAAGGCTAAGTGAATTCAGCAACCTGCTAACAAACACATGAACACACAATTAATAGAAAGAGAAATTATTCTTAATCAAAAGATTAAAAGAAGACACAATGCTATAATCTCAAGCCTGCATATGGTACTGGCATAATTAATTATAAATCACCCAAAGAAACAACATCGTAAGAAAATGGTAGATACTGTTTCTCAGGGACAAAGGCCGACACAATTGCACCCTCACTGGCTTCAGTCAAACGCTGCATTGTATTATGTAAAATAATTATATCAAAGCAACAAATGAGTTTCACTTGGTTATGTAGTCAGTAGGCCTGTGGATTAAATTATTAAACCAAATTATTTCCATAGCAATTTAAATAGGTAAAAACCGACAACAAAACAAAATGTGGTGATTTTTATTTTCCTTTTTTTTTTATCATCTTTTTATTGTAATTTTCATATAAACAAAATCTATGGAAATGATGGCAGTATTAAAGTGAGGCAGGCTTACCACCCCAACCCCTGATTATCTAGACCAGTGGTTCCCAACCTGGGGGGCGCGCCCCCCTTGGGGGGGCGCCAAAGATCGCAGGGGGGGGCGCCAGGCCTCAGATGATTTGAGGTCAAATATCATATTTAGACTTTTTTTTTTAACATATCATTGTAACGCACTACATGATTGTCACTAAAAGCCTTGTCTCTACATTACAATACAATATAAAAAATAACTGATTCATTAATTTGAATAAAAATTCAAGTTAGTAGCTATTATAGGCATAAAAAAAAGGAAATGTATAATTCTTTCTTTAATAGAAATGTTTCTTCTGCCTGTAAAGTGTCCAAACCAGGCTTGTCTGGATAAGCGCATTTTTAAAACATAGTCATTGTCCATGCCGGTTTCAGTTGGATTATTTGTCACAGTTGCTCCGATCAGATCGGTCTCCTCCATTTTGTGGATTATTTACGACTTTTGAATCCACATAAACACATCGGCAAAATCCGGCTTGTGTTTTAAACAGTTTAGTCCCTTTGTGAATTGTTTCCACTTGCGCCGTCCTTTAATTTCTTCATACAGCGGGAATCCAAATTAATGAATCCTGAGTCCAATAACCATCAAAGTCACTCCAATAGTGCTCCTTAATTACGCTTTCATCCTCCTTTAACAAAATACTTCACATTCATCCAGTTTGTGACAGTAGTTGTAGCATTTTGAGACTTATAAACTTTAATTACCGCTGTTGTCATTTGGGGGGGCTCTTGGGAAAAAAGGTTGGGAACCCCTGATCTAGACAATGTTTAAGGCACAATATCTAGAAAAGGAAGAAGCCAGTTTCATGAAGTATTCATTTCCACGTGTTGTTTAGGTGAAATGAAATTTTTTCCAAAAGGGTCCCCAGGTCTTTCATCTCAGAGCCACTGACAGAAAAGTGTTTCAGAAGAAATCAGACATGGAGTGCATATATACTGTATTTTAAGTCCACTGCATCACTTTTTTATGTAATGGCTTATTATTAAATGTTTGTGTTGCTACTTTGATACTGAATTGACAAATGGTCAATTAATTACTTTACTGAGTGACATTGCGCTGTGTAGAAATAAATCATCTAACTAACAGATCATATTTAACCAGATGGTGAAACCATTTCATGCAATGCCTTGAAATAAAGTGTCTCTTCTTGTGCATTGATATCATGATCCATAAACTAGGAGATGGAGAGACTCTAAAAATACACATGTAAACACAACCTCACACATCTCCTCAATGCTACGTGTGATGCTAATGGCACCTTGGATACTGTCACCATGGCAACTCAGGGAGTCACCAGCAACAGACTTTCCTTGGTTACCGTCCCTTTGGGCCAGCTTCCTTCCCCCTCTCTGAGCGAAGTGAGGTAGAAATGAAGCTCATCAACTAACCACACATAACTGTAGTCAAATCAAGCATTATATTTAAATACATTTAACACCAAATACTATATTTGACCAATTACTTTGAACTGGGAATAACCTGTTATTTTGGCTAATACCAGTGAAGCTGTTATTGCAATTCACCATTATTCCAGTGGTACAAAACTGTTATCAGTGCCAAACCTTTTCATACCACACTGATGACAAATTATAAATAAGCTAACACATTTTCTTACACTGATACATTATCATCAAATGTAGCAGTTCTTATAAAATCTGAATCTGCAGATGTCTTTTTACAAAGTTAAGCGTGACATTTCAGTCACACTTCCTTATCGTTCACTTCCCATCTTTTATCAATGTGTCTGAAAGTAAATGTTCCCCATCTCTGTGCAGGTCATTTGGCGTGGTGCTGTGGGAGATGCTGACAGGAGAGGTGCCCTATAAGGACGTGGACTCCTCCGCTATCATCTGGGGAGTGGGCAACAACAGTCTCCATCTGCCTGTACCGGATAGCTGTCCAGAAAGCTTCAAACTGCTCCTCAGGCAATGCTGGTGAGTGGGGGGGGGCAGGAGGAGGAGGGAGGAGGCAAAAGAGAGATGGGAGGGAGGGAATTTGGAGTTTTAAGAAGGCTGAAAGATTGAAGTCATTTGGGAAAGGCAAAAGAGAAGATACATTTAAAATAGAAGTAACTATTTCTCTTAAGAAAGAAAAGGAAATGTTTCTTGCATTTCTGACCAAACATTTGTCCAAATTGTCCACAGGAACTGCAAGCCAAGAAATAGGCCCTCCTTCCGACAGATTCTCCTGCATCTGGACATTGCTTCCGCAGATATCTTATCGACTCCCCAAGAAACCTACTTCCAAACTCAGGTAAGCTTCTTGTATGTCTTCCAACAGTCCCAACTGAATAGCTACTTGATGTCCAATTGACGAGTGAAATTTGCCTTTTTTATTTTTTTATCAGTAGCTGTTTAGACAATGAAGAGAAAATAGAGAGAAATAGCAAATGGAAGAAAACAGCTCTTTATCTACTATCTCACACGCTGTACAATTGAGGGTAAATATAATCGTCATACTCATTTTCTCAGGTCACAGTATTCCTTTCCAAATAAATAGACATCACATGAGCTCCGTTTCTCATAATAGCCAACCCCCTGTCAACAGCAGCCAATATCTCTAATAGTCATTTTGCTGTAAAACAACTACCATTTGTTTCCAATCCGCTGCAGTAACCAGCAGCACTGCAGCTGCACCGGGGGCCCGGGGCCCCTCGGGACCACACTAATAACACCTGTCCTTTCAATCACAACATAATATTGTGGGCACCTTGGTCTTTGTTCTTTGTCACACATGAAGCCTTTTTCAACCTCCCATCATATGAAAGCACGATGGTGAAGGTCTCCGTGATGTAGAAGGAGGGTGTGTCTCTGACAGGGTGGGGGATGGGAAGTTAATGACAAATATGTCGGACCAATGCAAACCCAAAAAAATGAAGGACAAGAGCAAAGTATAATTGTGTGGAAGATGTGTCTTTACTCAGCCATGCAGAGCCTCAGATCCATTTATAACCCGAGCATTAGACACACTGGTGCACAGAAACACACAAAATGAAAATGATTTAATTTCCTGCTAGCAGCTCCCCATTGCCTCCTCCTCCTCCTTTTTATATCTTACGATGCAAAATACAAACCTCTTTCACTCTCTCCACTTATCTTTGATCCTTTATTTCTCCCTGTGCCCCTTCCCCCCCTGCTTCAACCCTGCCCAGATTCTCTCCTCTCTGTCCCATAATGGATTTTTCTTGTGACGTTAGAAAGAAGTATTTGCTGCTGGAGTGTATTGATTGCTTTAATGGTAGGGCGCAGAGAGCAAAGAGAGAGGAGAACGAGGGGACTGGAGACATGGAAGAGTGCGCACACGAGTCCATTAGCTTAATAAGAAGAGCATCAGTCATGCACGGACAGAAACACACACATGTGGCACACGCACACACATGTGGCACACGCATGTACGTGCACACGCTCGTAGATCAGACTTCTTTTGTCCTTTGATATGACAGGTATCAGGTAACAGCTGTCACACTCTACTTTGTACAAGAAGATGCTCACACTGCATCTTCATGTCACATCAGTTCATGTTCAGTTTCCCTGTGTATTGATCATCATCTGACAGCTTAATGGTTTCGTTATCAATGATACACAAATCCTTAATTGCTCTGCAAATTAAGAGCTTTTTTACTAGATGAGTGTGCGATAACATTTATTCACATTATTTATGTTTTTTTTTAAATATTTGTACTCAACTAAAGTCTTATTTTATTATCACTATAGCAATTAAAACTAGATGATCCGAAAGTGTAGCAGCTGGAAAGATCAAGCTGCAGAAATACATTATCTAGATTTAAGATGAAGCAGGTACTTGCTTGGTGTCCTGCTGTATTTCCCCAAGCAGCTACATGGTGATGGTAAATACAGAACTGGTAGTAGAAATATTAAACATAGCATTTGTGACATGAACAGTAATATAAGTTGTAGTTTAACATTCATCTGAACCGTTCTATGTGTTTTTGTACCTGTAATAGTGTAATATTCGATACCTGCTCTGATGCATGTGTGTATGTGCTTCACCAGGTGGCGTGGAGAGACGAGGTGAGGCATCACTTTGAGCAGATCAAGTCTGAGGGGACGTGTATTCACAGGCTGGACGAGGAGCTGATCAAACGACGCAGAGAAGAACTCAGGTTAGCAAAAGAATAACAGTAAACAGAAAGAGGATGAACTTCTAAATAGGAATACAGATGTTGAGATATTTATAACACTTACAAAGTCATAAGCAAAAGCTAACTATTTAAAACTCCATACTTCGGTTAGCTTTGCATTAAAGTATTTTCCTCTCCACACAGACATGCCCTGGACATCCGGGAGCACTACGAGAGGAAATTGGAGAGAGCCAACAATCTCTACATGGAGCTCAACGCCATCATGCTGCAGCTGGAGATCAAAGAGAAAGAACTGCACAAGTATGAAAACTGCCATCAATTTATAGGGCCTATAAAACGTATTCACCCCCTTGGAGGTTTTTATGTTTGATTGTTTCAGGGCATTGAATCAAACTGAATTTAATGGGGCTTTTGACCCTTTAATGTCAAAGTAAATCCATTCTCTACTAAATGCTTTCAAATACTCAAAACATAGTTATAACAAAAAGCAGTGTTTATAGGCCTCTATCAGTTTTCCTTATCTGGACAATAAATAGTTTTGTCAGGTTGCACTGTGATCACTGTCTTAAGTATAGCCAAAGTTATTGTTTAGAAATCACATAAACCAATGGCAGTATACTGTAGTAACTTTTTCACAATAGGAAAACTAGGGTTGTTAATATTCAAATTATTTGTACGAATAGCTTTATCCACTTGGTTTCCGCAGTGTTTTGTAATGAAAGAGCTGGGAAAGGTCATCTGTAATGTGCAGTGAAGGGCCATTACGTCCAGTCACACAGGGCCACTGCATGTAACAAAGTGCTCTATTATTATTATGCCCTGCTGAGTATCCATTGCCATCCATTTAACAAGCATTTGTTTTGTGTTTGAATCAGGAGGGAGCAGTCACTAGACAAGAAGTACCCGGGCTGCTTCAAGCACCAGAGCTCCAGACAGTCGGCCTCCTCCAACTCCATGGAGAAGCTCATGAAGAAACGCAACGTACCGCAGAAGCTGCCCTCTCACAGCAAGAGGTGAGACACCGGGGAGTTTCTGAAGCCATCATAGTATATAGCTGGTGTCTCTTGAATATTATGTTAACCCCAAGACAATACATTGATCCTGCTGTCTGTATACAAAGTGGGTCATTGATTATTCTTTTGTGCCCCTACACCTTCATTGTCCAGAAACTATTTAAATCCCACCATTCAAATGTGTGAAATGCATGCAGTAATTACACAGTTTAAAAAGTCAACAAACACACATTGTACCGCTATTTAATTAATGTTTTCAAAAAACTACTGTTCCCTGCTGTTTTACATAAGTATTTAGTATTTGCATATGTTTTAGGGATTTGGGGCCACAGACAGGTTGGGTGAGGTGGAAAGTAATAACTAAGGAAATATTTTAACAATAACAGACATTCAGAATACTACCACCCCTATCCTTCCATGTATCTCCCTTTTTAAATATATTATTCTATTCCTGTCCTTTTCAGGCCTGACCTATTAAAGTCAGAGGTCATCCTCCCCAAACTGGACTCTTCCATGACGCAGGTTACAATCCCCAACAAGGGTTCCACCTCGCCCGGTCGCTCACGGCGAGGAAAGCCCCGCTACAGGAAGGCCGGGAAAGGCAGCAGCGGGGACTTGGCTCAGCTGAAAGCCACTCTCTCCTCTTCATTAGCCATGGTCAACTGCACCTCATCTGTGCCCAGCAGCAAGCAGCACTTAGACCCCAGTGCAGCTCTCAGGGGGCTGCAGCATGACCTGCTGCTCAAGAAGATGTACTCCTCCAGCCCGGACCTCATTTCAACCACGATGGAGGCTGAGGACCGGAGGAAGGGCCAGGTCCGGACGGGGCTGGACAGAGTGGGCAGCCAGAGCGCCTCAGCCGGGCTGGGGGAGAGCAGAAGGACTGAAGGGACTGAGGAGGGGCCGGATGTGGGTCTAGGGACTGATGACCTGGCAGGAACCCCTCCACGCAGTGACACGCCCAGCGAGGATGCAGCTTCCATCCCTTTCTCCAGTAGCCCCGAGTCACCATGTGGCAGGGGGGCCGCGGCGGGGAGGGCGTCCGTGCTCGGGAACCCCCGGGTTTCGCACGAGGGTGAGGAAAAGGAAGAAGGGACAGTGATCACACGCTCACCCAGAAGTCAACGCCTCACTCCTGCAGCACTGCTTTACAGGGCAGCCGTCACACGCAGTCAGGTGAGCAGGCATTGTCTGAGGATGCAGTTAGGATACAGAGTGATGTCTTAGTGTGAGCCAGCCCTGAATGTTTTTAAGGGGGCAAAGATTAATCAGCAGTGAGAGGCATTGGTGACATTTTGATTTCATTTGTTGCCACATAAGACAAAAACATTTCCCTTTTCTTATTGTTTCTTGACTGCTTCACAGGTACAGAGCAGCATCATTAGAGGTGCTATGCTATGATGACTGACACTGATGAAGTACAGATAATATAAAAACATTTTTGACTCTAGTCGGCCAAAATAATGATCTTGCCTCTATTTATTACAATCCTTTTTTCTTCTTGTATAGATGCCATGTTGCAAATAAAAAAAACACTAAATAGGATGCAAGGATTTAATTCAAGTGGTTAATTATTGCTTCCTGTGCATTTGTCTGTTGCTAATTCCACTTCCTGTTTAATATGCATAAGCTAAGGGTGTTTGTATGTTTCACAAATGAATTATGTGTGATGAATATGTAGAAGTAGTAAAAAGACATTGATGATTCATTCATCCGGAAACTGTCAGCCACTTTGGCTTTACTGAAAGTGGCACCGTGCAGTTTGTACCCAGGGTGTCATCAGAGTGTCATCAGGGTCATATCCTACCAGATGGCTCAGGAATATTAGCAAGAATGAGGGAGATAAATGTGAATTGAAACATGAAAACACCAGAGTTTCATACATGCGGTTAATTTTCTCCACAGAGACGTGGAGTGTCATCAGAGGAAGAGGAAGGAGAAGTGGACAGTGAAGTGGAGTTGCCAAGGAGACGGTAAGAGTTGTTAAACACATTGAATGTCATAATCGAAGACCTACTATTTTAAGATTTCCATCTGTGCCTCCATACAAAATTCACAAGTTACTCTTCCTAAAACATATCAGAAATAAGCAACGAAACCTGTGTAACACATAGTATGTGAATTAGCAAAAACATTATACAAGTGTAAAATATTCAGCAATAAGGTAATGTAACATGTAGCCTAAGAGACAGGATTAAGATGTTAGCATATAATTACATTTATGTGATTGTTTAACATTAACACCCTCCTTTTTAGTATTTTTACTGTTGGTCAGTGTTTTTGGTTCACCATAATATGTTTGTTTGAAATACTTTTAAATGTATTGTTATAATTATATTAAAATATATATGTTGATGTACTCTTTTCTACATTTTCTCCACCCAGGCGTCCCCTGAGCATGACCAAGTGCCAGTCCCTGTCCACCTTCAGCTCAGAGAACTTGTCGGTGTCGGACGGTGAGGAGGGGAACACCACGGACCACTCCCACAGCGGCACACCGGACGTGGTCAGCACCAACACCGACGAGCGTCTGGATGACAAGAGCGATGACCTGCTCTCCCAGGGCTCAGAGATCCCCGCCGACCCGTCCGACCCGACCCAGCTGGGCTCCGACGGAATGTCTGAGAAAGAAGCTATTCTTCGCCAAGTCAAGACCCAGCTCGCTAGTAATGATCATAATTTTGAGGTAGGCTGCAAAGCGTGATTAAAATGAGAATTTACAATATAGTCTGATATAAAGAGGAAGGCAATAGGTCAGAATCGGCTTTTGTAGCCAAAAGGTAGTAGTAGTAAAAAGGTTTTGCTGTTCCAACCTTAAAGGTCACCTATAATGCAAAATCCACTTTTTCATGTCTTTCATACATAAACATGTGTCCCCTCTGTGTTAAGAGATTCTGAACATTTCAGGGAAAAAGATTTGCTCACTTTTTGTCCTGATCCATTTATTTTAAAACCTGTCTGAAAATGAGCTGATCAGATTTTGGCCACTTTATGTCATAACGATTTTTTGGCTTGTGTAACCATTAGCCAATCACCAACCAAGGTAACCCCCGCCCACCTTATCACCTGAATCTCCTCCTAGAGCACCATTGTGTTCTTTTTAACCAAATATCTCGCAGAGGGGAGGGGCTCCTTATTTTCATCTAAAGTGACAGAGGATCAGCACTTTTGAAACAGGGCTGAAACAGAGGGGTTTATGGGATGCTGCAATGTGCCTGTTTCGTATTTGGAGCCAAACACTTCAGAGGCATGTTTTGTATATATCTGAGACCTGTAATATATTGATGAAAAACAGTATAATAGGTGACCTTTAATGAATGATGTTTTTTGTTCAAACCAGGCCCTTTATGATGACTCGGACTGTGACAGTGCAGAGCTGGATCATTCAGGCAGCGCAGACCCAGCCCCAGCCCCAGCCCCAGCCCCAGCCCCACCGCCACCCCCACCCCCACCTCCACCTCCAGCCAACTGGTGAAAATCCCCCTAAACCAACTCAAACTCCTGCAGATCCGGCCTGAGAATGTCTCTGTTATTCTAACAGACCTTCAAATGCATGAGCCATGATCAGGGACATTTCATTGACAGGAGATGAAGGTGCATCTCCGTCATCACAAGCAGGAAAACCAAACAAACCCTTGGTGAGTGTTCTCAAAATCCTGATATCCTTGGGAGTGAAAACATAAAATCCTATTTAATTTGAGATAAATGCGTCAGAGTTGTGTGAAACTGATTTGGGCCACGAGCAGAGCTGATGGCGCAACTGGCCCAGGATCAGCTCTGCAGTGGCCTCAGTCAAAGAAGCCATCCACACGACGGTCTGATTATGTCTCTTTCATCTTCCATGTCCGTTTGTATTTTTCTCTCCGTCATGAAAAGTGTCACGTTATATCACACCATGTAATGAGAACATGATAATAAGATCCTATCAGGGTGTCATGATCTTTAATGTTTATATTGTCAACGTCACTGGGACATACACTGATGTTGCTGCTTGCACTTATTTGATGAAATGTACTGATTTCCTCACGATCATCGTGTCATATTGCTTTCCTCTCAACACGTTATGCAATGACTAAGTTATTCTTATTTTAGTGAATTTATTGACATTCTTAACAATGTTTACATTTTTCATTTATGTTTACATTTTTTATTTATGTTTTTCGTCATGGGTTAAGTTATGTTTTTTACTCCTGTATTTTAATATCTATGTAAATATGTGATGTTGTAAAATGAACAAATTTTAAAAATGTGAGATTGTATAATTTAAAGGTGCTGATGTTTCTAATTAGGTGGCACTACTCTATTTGAACCTCAGAAAGCTTTTGGTAGTAGAATGTACTGTAGCTGCGGTTCATGTCCGAGCATCGAAACACAGATAAAAGAGTCACATGTGAACAAAGAAAAAGCAATATGTCTGCTCTGGTGCAGTATGTCCTGTCACAGGTCAGAAGAACCACAGCTGAACTCATTCAGGGCAGATGGGCTTCTTTATTAGTATTTGAGTGTTTACTGTATTAACATGCAAAACCCTCTTGCCATCTAGGGGTGTATATAGCATCAGAAAAGCATGCTTGTGATGAAGTACTGGGAGCCTATTGGTCACTGTTTGTGACTCGTGTCATAATGAAATATTGGATCCATCCACAGATAAAAAGATGCAGATTTCTGGCAGACATTTTAAGACTCGAGGCATATGGATGACGGGGATACAAAACACAAATAGATCTCAGTGTAACTGGAAAATATGATTATTTGTATGGTTGTCTGTTCCAACTCAGTTCTGCCTGACTTGTGGCCAAGCTGTTTGCAGTGTACCAGCACAGAAAAGAGATTAGGAGTTTTTCATAATTTCTCATCTATTTGATTCTAGTATTGTTTTAGTGAATAAATCACAAAACAACCACAGGCTTGTGTGGCATAAATGGAAAATTACCTTTAACTTACACCTGCAATATATGGCCAATTTGACTTACTGCCTTCCCCATATATAGCATTTTCAAATGGGGAAGTTTCAAAAGCTCAATATATATGGTTTATCCATTTTTAGCACTCCGAACATTGTCCTCACTCGCTGAATTTTGGCCAAAAGATGGTAATTGTTTTACCTATGTGCAAGGGCTCTTCCATAACAGATAATACGATACATATGACTCATGTTTGATGTACTTGTGTCCCTTGACAAGCCTTCTTGCATGCATGTGGTTCAATCTGACTGTACAACAGCACTGCAGCCTGTTCCATTAACTCATGACTGATCAGGTCCAACTCAATAAGCTAAAATTGGCAGCTTCCGTTTTTTAATCTGGTGTTTTAAGATTTTAAGATATTGTGCCCCCAAGATTTAATGATAGAAACCCTCCTGCAGGAGAAAATGTTGCCAAAAAGCAAAACTACTGCCCTCTAGTGTCTGAACTGTGGAGGTACTTGTTTTCCGTCATGCTGATATAAACAACCCTGTATGAACAAAAACGTTTGCTTTTTATATTATTGTAACTGTACAATAAATATATTTAAGAAACAGTTTTAAATAAAAATCAAACCTGTAAAATCTCAAATTGTGGGTTCAGTATCTTTCAGCGACAAAACACTCAAGACAAGTGGTGGTTTGAGCATTTCACATCTTTATTTCTGTATTTTTTTTAAACAATGTTGTGGCACCCAGGTCTACAGTCTCAAAAACGTGCACAAAAGTCTCTTTCCTGCAAATAAAAAATAAAATAATTGTCTGACTCGAGCAAAGCAAAGAGCAGGAAACTAGTGTTAACTCACAACCCTTTCTTTGTCTGGTTCCAGATCCTCATCACATCTAATAGTGTAGTCATTGTCCAGGAGTTAATCCCCCTTTGGTAGTTTAAAAAAAAATATTTCATCCATTTAAAACAAATATTCCAACATTTTTTTTAAGTATACATCAGTCTTTACAAAAAAAGCGAGGAGAACCCTCTGCTTCTGAACCCCAGTGCCAAGCCCAAATCCCCCAAAAACATCCCATCCCAGCAAAATATCAACATATGATCTCAGGACAAGGAGAGGGGGGAAACAGGAATGACATGTAGAGGAGATGACATGCGTAGAAATACACAATTTAAATTATCTGGAGAACTAATGAGTGTTAAAACTTTTCTCACTATAACCAAATACAAATTTGTGACAGTGCATTGTATAGCTACGTTTTTTTAACTTATGTTACAAGCACTTCAAATTGAAAAGGTGACAAAGGGGAAGAATGCTGTGTATAATTAAATGAAGTGTGGACATAAAATGGACAGAGACTTTGTGGAACTGGGTGAGAGAAGGGAGGGGCGTGTATATATAAACGGAGAGTAAAACAGTCTATTATTTTTTGACTTCCTTTGAAAAGAAAAAAAACTGACTGTACACAACTAAATCTATATGCCTATTCAGAGTTTATCAACTCCACTCCTTTGTGATGGCGAAAGAAGACAAAAAAAAGGGGGAAGAGAGCGAGGGATTCATTAAAAAAAACTAAAGTCTTCTAACAAATAATTAAAACCTCCAACTCGACTCAAAAAAGGGAATTAAAAACCTAGTACGATTCTTCTGACTAAAACCAAAACAAATGAAATAAATAATGAACTGAACTGAGTGGGTCAAATCAGTGTCAGTTGACATGATTTCAAATGACAAAAGAGGCAGCATAATATATAAACTCTTAAGTTGGGTAGTTGCATTGACTGTTTTGTGGTGGCCGATGATATAAAAGTGAGATTTAGTGCAGATGCAGTGTCGTACTAGTTGGCTGCCAGTCCTGTGGCCTCAGAGGAAAGCCTGGAGAGAGAGACACCCGGAGCAGGGGGGGAGAGAGAATAAGGCATGCAATCAGACATACATTTCATATACTGTATAAGATGATTTTTTTTTAATAAAAGTTGTTAGTGTTCCTATACTAAGAAAAGTTGATTAGTTCTGTGAGAATCTTGTAAATTATTACTCCTCTCAGCCGACAGCTTTTCAGAGCTAAAACTGATACTTTATGGTTTAATGGACCAATGGTTAAGTTAACATGTTTAGAAAAACGCTTATTCGCGTTCTTGCTGAAAATGGATAAGGTTGATAGCAGGCGGTTAGCTTAGCATAGCATTAATACATTAAAGCAGCTAGCCTGATTCTGTCAGGGTAAAAATGTAAAATAAATCACAAAACCCAACTTCCAGCACCTCCAATATTCACAATTTAACACATTGCATTCAGTTTGTACAGAGAAACAGTCTTGTCGTCACTGAGGTTGCCAGGCAACCAGCTGAGACTTCAGGAAGTCACTGCTTTGGCCGAGAAACAGGCTGGCTTCAAAATGCAACTACTCACTATTAAATCCACTCTAAAGTGGGTTCTGAAGTGTGGTGTTATCTTAATGTATAGTGAGAATTATAATAACATAGGACTTAATGTAAATATTTACAACAAATCAAGAACTAAAACGAGAATCATGCATTGCGCTGAAGACGTGCAAGAGGAGAGAAATCTATTGTGGTCCGATAATGACTTTTTATGTGAGAGGCGTAGAGCAACGGCCACAAAGTATTTATTAATTTGGGTCACCCAAATGCACTTTATAAAATGTGCAATGGCAAGTGTACTAGCATAAATGGTGAGTGGAGAGAAAGTGGGAATGATTTGAACACAGGCATTGTCTGACACAACCCTTATGAAACCACAATGTGTTTTACATTTCCCTTTTGTAAGGATTTCACAAACAAGAGATGCGGTTAGCTCTCGACAGTCAGGTTAGCAGTTTCCAGTCTTAGTGTTAAGCTAAAGAAACATCTTGCTACATTTTTACTGTACAGACATGAGGGATATTCATCCTCTCACCCAACTATCAACAAGTTAGCATATTGGCATTTCAACTGTCAACGTTTTTATTTAACAATAAGCTTAACTGGTTAGATGCGTTTGCATTTATCACATCTACATAAAGATCTAAATAAAGGGTGGTTTGTTGCCTTTGATACCTGAGGGCATATTTACTTGGAATTGACATTGCTTCTTACATAAGCTAAAAACAAAATACACACGTTATAACATCCAACAATAGTCACTTAAAATTCACTACAAGAAAACTATTCCAATAAATACAATGTGACATATTAAAGAGAGCCGCTACCTGAGCAGAGCTTACACAAAGAGAGAAATGCTTCAGTAAAATATTTCACCGTCCATGCTAACTTCAAAGTCATTTAAAAATATAATGCACTCAACATGTCATTTATTTAGGAGACAGGCTACAGATATTTATTTCATAAATATGGCAGCAACCATCTGTCTGGCTGTTAAATACTAGTGTGTGTGCATTTGTTTCGGTAGTAAGCGTGGCGTGGCACAGCCAGATACAAAAGCGAGTGCAGGTACAGACAACAGAGAGCATCGTCAGCACTTTAGTAGATGACTTGTGCTTCCTTGGTTAGTAAGGGGAGAGCCTTCGCCTTTTAGACTTGGAGCTCAGCTCGGGGGTGATTTTGGGCTCAGCGGGTATTGGGTGAGAGGGGTTACTGGCCCCGCTGACAACATGGAGGGCCAGCAGAGGGAGGGGCTTGAGACTGAGGAGACTTGAGACACAGGCAGGAGAGCTGGGGAGCAGGGAATCAGTGGAGGAAGAAGAGGAGGAGGAGGGAGGAGGAGGCGGCCCTGGAGCCAACAAGGACAGAGGGATGGAGGCTGAGGGGGGCACCACACAGGAGGAAGAGGAGGAGGAGGAGGAAGAGATAGCAGCAGAGGAGGTGGTGGTAGTAGTAGTAGTAGTAGTAGAGGTGGAGGGAGAGCACAGGCTGGTCTGCTCAGGGTTCAAGGAGGAGGAGGAGGGAGGAGGTTTAGAGGACTCTACACTGTAGAAAGAGAGACAAGGAGAGAGGGACAACACAGTCGGGATGGGTCACAGGGCAGGCTGGTGATCAATGGGTGGGGGGGGATCGGTAGGAGGAGGGGTGAGGGAGGTGTGTGTGTGGGGGGGTGTCACTCAGTGATGTGAAACACCAAACTAAAAGTTTCATTAGAAATAAATGTGTGAATCCAAAAAGAAAAAAGGACATCTCTACTGGTGGATCGATGTTAAGCCAAGTGAAAAAGCACAACAGCAGACTGACAGAGCTGGCAACATCAAAGTGATGTTAAGCAGTGGTTAAAAAGAAATTGTAAAAAAATAGTGTAAATGAATCATTGGAATTTGAACACAAATCCAACCTATACAAGTTAGGACAGCAGGTAGGCACTTGTGTATTTACTAGGGCTGTTTTAGTCATTTGTTAATGTAACCCAATTTGTGTTCTTTGACATTGAAAAGGATATCGCATTGTGTTTGTTACTTTCGTTGCATATGTCTTAAGTGTAATTTGGCTTGGCTTCCTATTTTGTATGGACATGCTTTTATTTTGACGGAGTTAGTGTTGTTGACAGGAAGTTGTTGTTGCCATGGAAACAATGTGACGAGATTAACGGCGAAATCTACATATAAAGACGGAGAAAGTAAACAATAATGTTTATGGTTAAGTGTTAGCCCGGCCCAAAGGAGGCACAAGCTCTTACGTTGATATTGGAGATTTCAAATTAGAAAAAAAAACAAAAAACAAAACAAAAAGGAAAACAAAATTGAAACCCGAATAGTACTCCAACGAACGAATATTCGGATACAGCCCTAGTATTTACATACGATATTACATAAACTATGTTATCCTCTTGTGGATTAGCATTGTGAGAGATATAATCAGGTAGATCAAGTAACTGTAGTTTTTCCTTTAACATTTATAGACCACAAATAAGGACGTTGTAAATGATTGGTTGGTCAGTAGCTGGTAATAATTTGACCAATACAAAAATATGATCGGGTAATTGTGTAATTAAAAAAAAAAGAAAAAAGAAGCCTGCATGCCTGACACTGCTCAAGGCGGCTGTCCTGCTGATGAATTCTGAAGCATAATGTTTTGAGTACCAGAAAGCAATAGAACTCTTGTTACCCTTTTCCAACTAAATCTACAAAACAGTGATGGACTGTTAGTGCGACACTCCCCTGCTCCAAGTATAAAGAAAATAAGCAGTGGCAGTAAATGGAAAGATAAAGTCGGGGCACAGCAGGAAACGCATCCAGCTGAGCAGCTGTTTCCGGCAACTAGGCTAACGTTCGCTACGGTAAACCAAATATCACTTCATCATGTAGATCACGTATGCAACATATTTATTATTGGTCGTTTAAAAGCTATTTTAGTTGTTAGATACTTCAATTCATATAGTGTGGTCTAAATAGTCTTCTAATGAACATGGAAGGTGTTTGCTGCGAGTACAACTAATGTGTCAACATCTGATTTTTTGTTGAACATAAGTGATGTCAGTCAAAAGTTTCCTAAAAAGGAAAAAAAACCTATTTCATAAATGAATGATTAATAATTAACTGATAAAACATTAAACTGGACAACTATTGGTTAAACTAATTGCTTAAGATTTGTATCCCTAACACAAACTGAAGTGGCGCAGAAACTCAAAGTAAACCAGGCTAATGTAATGCTTGAACTTAAAAGCCTGGGACTGATTACTAACCTTGTTTGAGCTAACTATGTAATTGATGATCTTACCTGGCATTGATGAGGTACTCGGCCAGACTGATGCTGGCGGGAGAACCTGTGATGGTGACCTGGCGGTCAGTCGATCCATCCACTGGATTTGCAATCTTGATCTGGGCGCCTGACATTTGCCTGATCTCGTTGATCTTTGCTCCCTGGCGGCCAATGATGCACCCAATCAGCTGTGGTTAAGAAGAGCAGGAGGGGTAAGTTATATGAATAATAGAGTCTGAAAACACTATGGAGATGCCTTTGGATAAGGGTAGCAACTTGTATTTATGAAGCTTGAATAAAGCTTTATACACAAAAGGTGATTATTCACAATTATTCAGTTTCTTTTTTTTTAAATGACCATCAAACAGTAAGGTTAGATAAATACAGCTGAATTGTGGATGAGAACAGATGCCCTAACATGAACTGTTAAACATTGATAATGTTGTTTTAGAAGTACTCGCATCATTTGGAATGGTCATCTCATGGGAACTGGTTTGAGCAGAAGCATCCATCCCTTTAAGACAAATAAACAACATTTAATCAAAACAGTCAATCAAAAATGTGCACTCAACATCTATAACAAAATATTCAAGTCATTATCATCCGTCCCCATTTCCTCTTATTTGGATTGTAGTGTTTTGTGATGCATTCCATGCCAATGGGATGCAACACAATGCAGTCTGATATGACCTTAACACAAAACAAGGTTTAGTCTCGTGTCCAAAGCCTTGTTGGGCTGCATACCAGTGAATCCTTGGTTACTTTGTGCGATGGGGAAGGGGCTCTGCTGCATCGCCAGCTGGTGAAGTTTGGTGAGCTGTGGAGAGATAGCAGCAGAAGAAGAAGACTGTGAGAGAGAAGGCAGTGAGGGAATGGAAAACAGAACACAACAAATAACAGTCAGCTACACTAAGAACAATTAGGAAACTGGTGTGTAAATATCTGATCCTCTGACAAAGCTCTACTCAGGTGTCTGAACACCACTGTGTTTCATGGCTTGTCTATGTGGGTTACCCAAGCGTTATTCCTCCAAAGTGCAGGCTGCATCAGCTGGTAATGCTTTCTGGGAGTCTTCAGGGCCAAGTCACAATACATAAGAGAGGGAGCTCTCAATATGCAAGCGATTCCCTAATCACCACCAATACAAGTCCCAACTATGACCCGTGACAATTTGCACTGAGCATCACACTTTACCGGTCATCACCTCTATAGCGGGAAGGGAGGATTTAAGGAAGAGACAACATGTTTGTGTCACTTAACTGAGATTAATAAACAAGAACAAATTGCATTAACCAGATCAAATATATATATATATGCGATATGATGCTTTAAATGATATCTGACTTGCTCTGTTGCTAATATTCAGTAACAAGTAAGACTAATGATCTTTGTCTATCACATCAAACAGCCCTGATAAAACTCTAAACGTCAAAGCGGGCAGACGACATGGTAATAATAAAGGGGGAAGAATCCCAACATATTTATCTGGGACAGCCTAATGAGGCACGTAGAACAAGACAGAACACAAGGGAAAGAAAAACAGGAAAGAGTGAGCAGCAGGAACAGATTATAATGCATGGAACAGTGGAGAGTCAGGACCATTACAGAACAAATGTCAGTTTAATTCACAACTGAATTCCATTCAAAATATGAACTGTACAAACAGTGCTGCTCCCTTTACAATTACAAATGATGCAAATAGTAGATACACAAATGTAATTAGGGTTGCTATAGTTGTATGCTGATAAATGAGAATTGGGTGGGTGGAAGCACATTTTGAAAGACAGCAGTGGTAATTATGGGTAGGAGTGGTCAAAACGTTTACTGCACTTACATCTGGCTGTGGAATCGCATGCTGTCCTTGTACAGCATATGCCTGAACAAAAATACAAACAAAAGGTTTCTTAGGCCCCACAGCAGATATTTCTTCTATACACATCTCATGAAGACTCCAAGACATTATTATTATCATCATCAAGCCTATTCCAAACCAATATCATTTAAGAATATGTCTTGTCCAAAGTTTCTACTTTTCTGGAATAAGAGACAAATCTTTGGAGACAAACTAGTGGATTTAAAGAAATCCAGGAGGGATTTAGTTATTTTGTAAAAAAAATAATAAGCTTTTAGTCCAACGGGCACCCTCAATGCATTGTGGTTTGGACCAACAATGGTGGGAACTAGGTCACCACACTTCTGAATGCCAATGCTCAAAACTAATTATGAAGACACTAACAATGTTAAGAATCTTTAACAAACTGTCTCTGGAGAAAATGTGTTCTGGTCACGAGACAACTAAAAAAGGCATTACTGAGTAACAGAAGCACCTCTGGTTGCAAATGTGTTCTTATCTCAAAAACACAGCCACTCTACATAGTGTGGTTTGGCACAATTACATACACAATTATCAGAATGTATTTCATCACACATCAATATTTCTAAGGTCATAATATAAGTAAAAGTAGTAAAGCAATAAACTCCTTCAAAATAAACTTAAATACATTTTAAAAAGTATGTACCTGTCCGCCAGCAAAGATGACAGGGGATCCTGAAGGTTTGGGTCGGTAGGGGATAGTGACCCCCTTAGGGGGAGACTGTAGAGACAAAAAAGGTAGATGTGTTTTAATATTGGTGCAAAAACAACTACAAATTCTGTTGATCGGCTTGTGACCTTTCTGGTCCAAACTAGGGCTGCAACAAACGACTAATTTGATAATCGATTAATCTATCGATTAATGAAACGATTAATCGACTATTATGCCTTGCATAATTTCTCTTACCCTCTTATTTAGCCATCAACTTTTAGATTTAGCTTGAGGTTGTTTTAGGCATGTGGAAACTAACAATGAAGACAATAAAGATGAATACTTGATTCAAAAATACATATATTATTAACTAAACACATTTTGAACAAAATTAACATTGCTTTTTATTTAAATTAAATAAATAATATTTCCCATCAAAAGAAACAGTGTTTTAACAAATCGTATTAAATAATCTGATGACAGAACTGTAAACAGAATAGCTGAAACTGTAACTAAATAAATAACTCAGTTTCCTCTAATCATTAACCCATGTTTGTATAATGGAGTTAACTGCGTGTGTTGCTGCTAGCATACATAACACCTGACGTGGAAACGTTACTCGTGGATGGGGCTGCAGAGCTACTAGAAAGACGGTCGAACCCGGTACATTCCTCCGTCTGAATGTGGAGCACTTTTGATAAATGTTTAGACAAATTGCTCGTGTTACCGCCCTCACATGCTAAACACTTATTGCACTTTTAGCAACGAGCATTCTCCACATCGAGACGGGTAAAGTTTAACCACACCTCGGAGCGTGTTCTCTCCGCAGTGTGTTGCTGCATGTAGCAGCTGCTTGTGTGTAAACTGCCCCGCCCCCTCGCACACAGACGGGGGAGAGATCTCGTCTGATCGAAAATACATCATAGACGCATTTGTTTGTCTTTTTGAATATTAGAAACGAGTTGGCGACACTAAGACTGCGATATAATGTTTTTGTAGCAATAAAACATGACATGTATTTTTTTTTAAATGTCTCCAGTACCGATAAAAAGACCAATAACTTTGGAGCTTAACGGCGCGTAAAACACACGTGATGACGTCACCAACGAATCGACGACTGAATTAGTTGGCAACTAACTCGGTAATCGATTAGTTGTTGCACCCCTAGTACAAACCCAACACCGCAGCCAAAGGCCCAGGGATCATAATGTTTCACATCATTAATTTATAGGTCAACAGCTACCACTTTATTTGCTTCATAGCTTTCATGAGTCCACTTACCTCAAGCATGACCACACAGATCTGCTTCACACACTCAATTATCGACTGGGGAGTACCAGCGATGGTGATGGCTCGCTCTGTGGAGTTGGGGAGCATGTCTCCTGCCACTTGTACCTGAGCACCAGTTGACTGAAACACACAATTAGTAAGTCAAATGAGATTAGAAGTCGGCTGTGTATTTGTCTTAAATGTACTTCCTTCAATGGGTAAAAGGTGACAGTCAGCTAATTAGAGCTTCAAAATGTTTGCATTACTTCTCGGATTTCCTTGATCTTGCAGCCACCCTTCCCGATGAGGGAGCCACACTGGCTGGCAGGCACCACAATGCGTAGGGTCACCGGGGGCTTGCTGGTAGCGGTGCTGTTTGTCATTGAGCTGCTTATGTCCTGGGAATAAAGAGAAAGGTTAATCTAGTTTGAGTTTGAGCTAGTTGCAGCTGAACAGTTAATCCATGAGTCAGCAAAAATGTTGACCTACCTCTTCCAGCTTTTCAATGATCATAGAGAATGCTTTAAAGATGGCGGTGGTTGGACCTGCTAAAGTAATGATCCTCTCAGGACAATTGCCCTCAGAGATATTTATGCGAGCCCCGCTCTACAAACAAATAGAAAGCAAGGAATTAAAAGACGACATTTGAAAGACATGCTGTTGTAAAAGAGAATTCAAGCTGCCGACTGGCCTCACACACACACAATGATATCCCGTTGTATTTTACCATAACGGAGATAAGAATCAAAGATCTCACCTCTTCTCTCATCTTCTTCACAGATTCACCTTTCTATAAGCAGAGAACAAAAGTCAGACTCAGTCAGTATATGGAATAAAATAACACATATTCAAATGATAGAAAATCTAAATAGCAGTTATATTAAACAGAACCTTACCTTTCCAATAATACTTCCGACTTCCTAAAATAGAAAAAGAGAGAACGATTAATTTGGCTCATTAATCATTTGGAGTCAGACTCATCTTACCTCTTTCGCTACAGCTTGCCAATTTGATCAGGCAAAGAGAATCCTTCAATAACTTAAGTTTTATGGTTTCACAACACTTTCACAAGAAGAACAGGTGTCATTGTAAGAACTGTAAACAGCCTGATCCGCCATGAATTCTACAGCAGGCAGTTTGTGTTTGTCGGACTCTTGCTCAAGATGGTGCTGTTGACCAAAGGAAGATCCAGGATGCAGCCAAGCCCACAGTGCTGTAAGGCTACTAATGCCTCTTAAGATGCTAAAAACTAGCAGAGCTTTCAAAAAGGATATTTTCTGGACTCATGGAATTTTTGAATATATAGTTATACACAGTATAAGCTGACATGTCAGAGATAGACTTTGGGCAGCCACTTATTGCCATATTTTAGCATTAGAAACCTTCATAACAATAGGCCACTGTGGGACTCAAAGATGCAACACGTGTGTGGCTATACGGCTGTTGTGAAAGCCGGACGGATTAGATGAAACAGCAAATGGAATGTCGTGGCTCCTGGTTGCTCATTTTTACCAAGTGTATTATGTAGAAAAGGTTGACCATTTTATTTTTCAAGCCGCTCTGGCATTATTCAGAGATCAATGAAGGAGAGGATGATGATTTTAACTTCACTCTCAGTAAAATAAGTCAGAAATCTTGATATACCGAAATCATAGCAAAGAGGAAACATTAATATTTTAGGTAAATGGATTCAATTTTGAAAACAACAAATTTAGAGATGAGACAATCAAGGTCTCCTTTGTGAAAGCTCAAACACAGGAACATGCCAAAATAGCACTCCACACTATTCTTGGCAATACAGGATGCCGTCACCAAGTCAATACCCTTGCTCATCACATCAAAGAGCTGCCCTTTATTCGGCTGGTATCTCACATTTCCATAAATATAACGTCATAGATTACTACAGTGCTGACACCAGCAGCTGATGGGTGGCCTCACCTTGCCATGCATGAGCAGCCTTATGGTAAGGGTGACATTGAGTCCTCCTTCAATCACACCGGAGTCCATAACTGCAACCTGGGGGTCTGTGCAGAACTGGGGACTTTGGTCACCGAGTTCGATCTAAAAAGGGCATAGCAGACAAACAATGATATACCACATCATGTGCACTTACAGGATTATCTAAGAAGAACAAGAAAAAAGATGGATGCAATTTAAGACAACAAGAGTAAGGAATTTGGTGTGCTTGTAATTTCAGCATTAGCATTCACTACATCAATATTTACACCCATGGTGAGTTAATAGTTCACATCTTAGCTTTGTCTAATATACAATTTTCTGACCCCTTGAGATTTTGTAATACTTTTCAGAATTTCAGATTATGTTGTTGGATAAAGATATATCATTAAAATGGGGACATATTTAAATATCAGCATAACACAAAGAATGTAAAGGCCCATTAAACCCAGATATCTGCAATCAAACTAACACATTCAGTTAACACCAGACCATGAAACATACTTAGGCTAAATGTGTAACAATAAACGTCAAATGTGAAAATATGTGATGATTATACCTGGTATTCCATTAGACAAATTTCTCCTTAATAAACCTATTCAAAGAGAAAATGGTAAATCTGTGTCACAGCTCATGCTAATGAAAGTGATGCGTACTATCATTAATCATGATTAAATAGCTTAGGACTCACTTTTACTGTGCCAACTACACGCTGTTAGTTTGCTGCATTTATTTTCAAACATCCGAGGAGTGCCCCGACCCAAATTATCTAACTCAAAACACCAAATATTTAAATGAATCCATCTCCATGCTACTGCTTGGATGCTAACGATGTCTTCATCATTAGCGATGAATCAAGTGTGTCAACAGAAGTGCGATTGATTTACCCCCCACGCTGTAGTTAAACACATTTCATAATATCCATAAATAAGTATGTTTACGTGAACAGCAGACATTTAAATGCATACTTAGCATGTGTTGTTTAGGTTAAAGTAAGTCCATTAACTATTCTTGTTAGCCATTTAGCATGCTGGAAAATGAATGGGGCATGCGTGCGCTACTTAGCAAAGCTAGCTAGTTAGCTTGATTAGCCAATGTTATTAATAGCTGTCAAAATATCGGACGCTTTCGTTACATGGAAGTTAGTTGTTCTTTGGATCAAAGGCAGGCACCATAGACTAAACAGGAGGTTAGACTAACATCACAATCAAACTCCTCCGTGGTTAGCTAAGCTAGCCGGATCATACGGAGACTGCGTGCTCATCATCATGCGGCCTGTTAGCATACTGGGGAAGCAGCCCGTAGCTACTGGGCGCGATTTCTTTCTGCTACTTCAGATCATAACAGAAATATAAGAACAGCACAGTTGAATAAAACTTACCTGATTCGAGAGATGGTACGTGACCGGGGGGAGGGTTGGGGTTGTAAGGGTAGAAGGGGAGAGGTTCGGGTGGGTAGAAACCCGGGGGAGAGTTTAGAAAGGAAGAGGGAAGAGTGATGATGTGAGATCGAGCTCCACTCCTTTGCACAAAGACAACACAATTATAACCTCTGAACTTTCCCCTATCAGCCAACCAAAACCCCCCTCCTCAGTGTGACCTGCAGGTGCCCCAAATATCCTCTTAAAAAAGTTACAGTTGCACATTTGTCGAACATTATGCATAAGAACAACATAGCATTTCAATTAAAGGATGTCATATACAAAAAATAAGCAACTAATAACTTCAATTATTTATTATCTTGAGGAAAACACCCACGTAGATTTTTCCTTTAAAAGTATTTATTGAGAAGGTTAGTTGAATAACCTTTATATTTAAATACAATTAGTGATGATACAAAGCAATGCAGAATAACGATTTCTGCAGTCATGTGTTGTAGAAGGAAAACAAATCAATAGGCATACATACAAAGCTTCAGTATCTATATTATTAATCTTCCTAAAGAAGAAAAAAATACAATATACACAATTTATTTTACAAAATTACAATGTAAGATTTTTTTTTAATATAGCATAACACACTTTGGAAATAATTTCAATATGTCACACTATGGATCATTTGTAATAAAACACCCACAAACCAAAACAAGATGTAAGACATGATAGAATGCAAGTAAAGCTAAATGCTATGGAAGTGTTCTGTGACGCATTTTTTTTACATTCTATTAAAAGTGTTAATTATGACCTTTGTGTGTTTATTGTTAATAGTCCTTTTGTAAAATGACATTTCTGTGAAAGCCTTCCCTCAAAGTGGAAGCCTCGGTCTTAGTCACTGCTGCTGCTGCTGCTGCTGCTGCTACTGCTGCTGGAGGACTGTGGGGAAAGAAAAAGAAAGGTTATGTACGTATTCAAATTTTAATAGCCTTTTAATTATAGCTTGAAACACAAACAGGAAACGTTTCCCTTTATTTACACTGCATAAAAGAGCATTTTTAAAGATGTCTATTTTGAATAGGTCCTGAGGTCACTATTTTTAAGCACATTATAAAGCAAATTATTGATTGAATGTTTACAAATAATTATCATATGTGGTTGCAGAATTTGCAAAAAGAGCTGTAGAAAACAAAACTTTACTTTCCAGAACCAATTAGTATAATCGATTGTTTTTTCTATGCTTGTACAGGCAATCATCATGTTTCATTATCCAATCTAGCAACTGGTTATTGATAGTTTTGTTGTGCCATTGCAATATAATTATTCTCTATAGTAATTATAATCAATAGCCTATCCCTCATCAAGAATGTTAATTCCAAACAGTGTTGTGTCTCTTCAGTTGTATTGCACTTTGCACTTGTTGAGTCATGATTGCGCTTTCTTTGTTTAGTGCAGGACTTCAGATTGACATGACAATGTCCCGGAGGCCCGGGGCAGAGGGGCGTAAGAAAGGTCAAGTTTCATCTTTTTATCTAGTACTGGCAATAATCCTTCACCTACGAGAGGATCCATTCTAAACAGCTTTTACAGATTTAAACATAATCTCACCTTGCCGTGTTTGTCCCCTTTATGTGCTTTCTTCATCTTCTTCATCTTCTTCATCTTTTTGTGGCCTTTATGCCCGGCCAGCCCCATTCCAGCCATTCCCCCCATACCCATGGGATTTAGGCCTCCATGATGATGACCTTTGTGGTCACCTTTGTGGCCACCTTTGTGGTCACCTTTGTGGTCACCTTTGTGGTCACCTTTGTGGTCACCTTTGTGGCCTTTATGGTGACCACCTTTTGGAGAGTGGGGGTATGGACCTGGGTGAACACCCCCAGGAGGGACTGGATATCCACCTGGAGCCATAGGATAAGGATGCTGGCCAGGAGCTCCATAAGGCATCGCCCCTGGATGTACATTTGGTCCCATGGCTGGGTTCATGCCAGCTGGGTATTGTCCTGCTGGGTATTGCCCAGCCGGATATGGCCCAGCCGGATATGGTCCTGCCGGGTGTTGCCCAGCCGGGTATTGCCCAGCCGGATATGGGCCTGCCGGGTGTTGCCCAGCCGGGTATTGCCCAGCCGGATATGGTCCTGCCGGGTGTTGCCCAGCCGGGTATGCTGGGTGTGCAGGTTGGGGAAATAGTCCCCCTGATGGAGGTGCAGCAGGATAGGCAGGGTTGTAGCCAGGTGGGTAGGCAGGGTTTTGGGGGCCCATCGGAGGGGGAGGACCTAAAAAAAAGCAAACACACAATATTGCTCAGAACATCTATATAAGTTAGGCCTAAGAAAAAATAGCTTTGATGATATGATTTCCTTACCTTGATTTGGCCACATGGTTGTGCTTATTTGATGTGACAAGGAAAACACACGTCGCAAAAACCCTGAGGAAACAATGGAGAATTAATGCCGTAATACATAATTAAAATGACATTATATGGCTAAAAACTACTGTCTTTTATCATTTATTTAGAATGTAGGGAAAGATACAATCCATATCAAACATGTCACCACGTTTTTTTCCAAACAATGTAGTTCATTATTTCTAATGATATCATGCTTTGTCAACACATGTTGTATATAGTTTATTTGATTGTGTGATGAGTTTAGGCTTTGCTCTTGATTTGTTGTTAAAATACAAATGATTGCTAAAGATAAAGATACACAAATATTCTAATCTATAGACTGTATAGGTCTAATAATACAGTCAAGCAGTGAAACTTAACGGAAATGACTTGTTTTAAACTTTACAATTACCAAGAAAAGTACTTGAATAATACACTATACAGCGTGCTAACATGGATTAGAGTCACTTTCCCACACGACATAAATACACCCAAAACGGGTCATGACGTGCTTAACATAAATTGTGGTCTCTATGCCAGTCATTTCCCCAACACCTTCCTCATTTAACCACAATATGACGGAAAGCACAAATCAAAGTCTTAATATTCTGATTGTTGTAGTTTATATTTGTTCTGGTCCATAAATGCGACTCAAAATATGCGTTTGTGAATGTCGTGGGTTTACCTTGGAAACTTCCAGCAGATTGTCAGGAATCTTGAGTTCCGGAGTTCTGTATTTGTTCCGCATTGAGCAGCAGAGATGCATCAGGAAGCCACGCCCGTTGTTAAAGGTTACGCACCTTATTTACGTAATGGCAAAAGTCCAACAGGCTATGATAAAAGGCTGATCTACGTGTTTCTGAGCTACAATAGATAATGTTAATGATGTGTCCTCCCAAACATTGTGAGCAGCATTGGTTTTGCCCATGACACACACACCTAACATCAATCAAGGACATCACGGCTCAACATGTAAAAGGCTGGCTTTATTAAACCAAAATCTGGCACAAAAAGGTATTAATACAAATAACTATTTTCAAACCAACCGGTGAGCATCAACATTTTTTGTTTTGTTTTTACAAATATCCTACCAACATCTATATGTTTTTTTTACAACAAATATTTGCAATGTTGTTACAGGAAATGCACATCTGGAACTAAAAACAATAATGGCTTTGTTCAGTTAAAATATGTAAACTTCAGGTCTTTTTCACAGCAGACAATTTCACAGCTAGAAAAAGCAGTGTTACTAATAACATTAATAATGATAATGTTCAATAAAAATGTCTCATTAAGTCATGACTGTTTCACATTGAGCTTGCATACACCAGTAAAAACAGTCCAATAGAATTTCATTTATTTTATAAGGTGTCATTTAAAAAATGTTGTAAGTAAAAAGACTTCAATCATCCTATTAATTTTCTAACATGGCAAGTTAAATGACTGCTGTAAAAATGCCCAATTACTTTAAGTGTAATTGTTAGTTGTGAGTATCTTTACTTTCAGAACATTTATTATTTCAATATAAAATCAAAATCATACATCTTACCTAAAATTGTAAAGTAACACAAAGTAACAGATAATTGCTAAAGTAAGGCATGTATTTCACAAAAACATTTTTATTTCATTATGCAATTATATACGAGTGTTTTCATTTTTTATCATTTTTCTGGATAACAATTAATTAATAAAGTTGTAAATATTTAATAGAATGAAAGAGATTAATGGGAACATGTTGCAGTCAAGAAGAAGAAGCCATGCTTTAACAAGGGTCTAAATATACAGATCTAAATATTGAAAAGCTGAAAAGTAGTGAAACAAATAGGACAGTGCAGATTTCTGATATGTAAATTATAAGAAGTTATCTCCCCATAAAAGGAAAACATATCATGAAGAGTAAGAAGACTGAAGATTCATTAATCTGCTCAATACACACTGAGCGGTCAGTCGAGCATCCGGCTCACAGTCCCAACAATCTGTCAGGAGCTCCTGCAGCACAAATCCCTGAAAGTTGTGAGATTTTTTTTTAATATATTGACAAACTAAATCAACTATCTTAAACATTTGATCAGCTATATCAGTTCATGTATCTTTGCAAATACAGAAAACAGCATTTTCCAGTGAGTAGCACTGTGTGAGAATACCTGTGGTAGCAGTCCCCAGTCTTTAGGTATGGAGGGTCTTTTCTCCATGTGAAACACATACTGGATGAGGCTCTCCAGGGTTACATCGGCTCCCAGCTCTAATTCATAAGGCAACAGATGCTGTGGAGCAACACCGCCTGCAGATGGAGACATTTGCATGCATTTTAACATCCGCTTAGTCTCATGACATGACGTGTATCCAAGCAGTGCACAGAGATACTGTACAGCTCATTCAGCAAAAAACTACAAAGGAAAGTGAAAGCAGACATTTGCAGTATTATAAACGTTTAAGTTCATATTTTTTTTATATTTTAACGTGTGGCGTTCTTAAATAAACAAATATACATTTTGTTGGTTTGATAGAAAGAATTAGCTTTGGTGTATTAGTGCATAACACAAACATAGTAAGAGAAAATAAATGGTAAACTAAAGAAAGTCAGAATTATCAACAAACATAAATAAAGAATATAAGACCACCAACATAAATACAATAAAAATGATGTGCAAGATATCCAAAAAACAATCGCAACTAAAATATACTATGCAGTCGACAATATTTCCATTTCAAATATATCTTGAATCTAAATGAAGTACAGCGTTTCTGTAGATTACAATAGGGCTGTTAAGAGTGTACAGATCTAGAAGCCCATCACATTTACTGATGGCTTTGCATGATCTGATCTAAGGAGTTTTTACCTTCAAATAAATCAGAGCAACGCATCAAGATCTCCCACAGCAGCAGGGCCAGAGCGTAGATGTCTCCCTGCAGTAGACACCAGCCGTTTCTGAGGTTCACAGAGCCTTCCAGGATCTCAGGGGGCATGTAGCGCAGCGTGCCCAACTGAGCATGGGCCTGCAGATGGAGAGTCATGGGAATTAGTTGTTTCTAATGTAATAGGTTTTTCCCTCTGCATATATTCATTTCTTTTTGTAGGGATTCTGATGAACGGAAAAGCCGACCTATTGCATATCATTTACTGTTTACTCCTATTATGGTTTCACTGTGCCGTACCCTAACAATAATAAGTTGTGGCTCCACCAGGGTCTCACCTCTATGTTTGTCGCATGGAACCTGTGATGTCCTGAACAAAATCTCAGGATGGTTGAGCATCCAAAATCACACAAGACACAGGTACCATCTGCTCTTACAAGCACGTTAGAGCTGCTGAAGTCTCTGTGGGCCACAGGGGGTTTATGCATATCTGCAAGAAAAGACACACATGTGCTACAATAAGAATGTTCTAATTGTTTGTTTATTTGACAACAGTGGATTTAATAGATCCAGAAAGACTTCATTCATTAAGCTTGTTTAACTGTGGAGCCTGCTTCGTCTTTATATTGATGTGAGCTGTTTTAAACAGCTGTGGGGATCTCAAATAGTTTTAAAATACTTAATGTATAATAGTTATATAAAAACATTATAATCAAAATTATTAGTCATGTTTGATATTGAAGCAACAATGTGGATATAGACCCATACGATTGTACAGGCATGCTTTGTAAACCAGTAAGATAAAACACAGACTTGCCCACCACACACACGCACACAATTGTTCAAAAATAATATTCTGGCCAATACCATGTATGTGAAGGTCAGAGTGGAGATAGGAAACTCCCTGCGATAAAGACTGGCACAGCTTCACTGACAACATCCAGTTGGTGGTGTGTTTACACAGATAGGAGTGGAGAGAGCCCTGAAATCAAAGGGATGTCAGTTATGAATGTCTAAGAATCTGAACATTAAAGCGTTTAATGTTTGGCCACATTTGTACAATAAAAATGAGTGTTTAAGAATATGGGGTGAAAAACTGTAGGAAGATTAAAACCTTTAAGGTTATTTTGACTGATCTGGTGGAAAGCAGTTGGTTATTTACACATCCAGCTGTTACAAAGAAACATTTTTTTTTTTATTTTTTTTTTTTAAATTGTAATTTCTCTTTACCTGATCACCTCTCTAGTTTGTTCACTTGTTTCTAAAAGTAGTTAAAGAGTCTCTAAAAGTGTCTGTCTGTTGGTTGGTGCTGAAGCTTACTGCCTACTTCTGCAGGATGGAAAGCTTATCAATACATAAGCTGAAACTCAGTATAAAGCTCTGGAAAAGCTAAGGGGAGCTGCCAATTCAGGTGATATGTCTCAGTAGGTTCATCACTATGAGCATTTTTAAATATTTAGTTTCCTATCAGAGTCAAACCCTCTTTCTTTGCTTTCTTGCCCCAACTCTTTTCTGTTTTCCTTCACCTTTGTCTCAGAATAACATTTGATCTCTCAGGAAATGGAATATCCCATTTAAAATAAAATAAAACCTACTTTCCACTCACATATTCAGCTAATTGCAGGACAATTAGCCAACTGCTATCATATGGTGTCCTCCCAGAGCCCAGGAAGTTGACAATCCCAGCATGCTTCATCAGTGGTAGCTCATAGACCTCCTTCTCTGCAGTAAAGGTATGTTTCCATCCTTCAGGGAAAACTTTCACAGCAACCATGGATCCCTTGTATTTCCCCTCCCAGACAGTGGCAAAATGCCCACGGCCCACAATCTGAAAAGGTTTGAACATACAGGTAATATGTCGAGATAAATCCATTGAAAGATTTAGCAATATTTTACTCACTGCTAACCAAAATAGAATGAATCCATATCTGGGCTTACCTGCTGTAGTTCAATGTCAGCAAAGTCAATCTCAGAGGTTTTTCTTGTTTGGCAGGAACACAGTCGTGAGACACTGTCAGCATCCGGGGAGGGTGGATTCTCCGCTAAAAAAAGAGGATGGGTATGGTTATCAAAAGAAACATTTTAAAAAGGCACAGGAATCTGATAACAAACAAAGGACAGAGGTAGGGAGGTGTTATTGAAGAGATAAACACCAAGGTCAGTCTTCCACAGAGAATGAAACAGTCACAAGGTCAAACAAAGACATCATGAGAACGGAGTCTGAGTTTAAAAGTGCGGAAACGTGTAATACTTCAAGAATGAGAGAGCATTTCACACAGAATTAACAGTATCGTCTTCCCTTTTTAATCTCCTCTTGTGTAAATGTACCTCCTATACAAACATCAACAGTTAACATACTTTAATGTCAATAGACTTATTGTATTTTTAACGCAACATTTCTGCTTATATAAATCAAAGCAAAATTACACATTATTATTAACAAC
This sequence comes from Gymnodraco acuticeps, assembly GCF_902827175.1. Lineage (NCBI taxonomy): Eukaryota > Metazoa > Chordata > Actinopteri > Perciformes > Bathydraconidae > Gymnodraco > Gymnodraco acuticeps. The sequence goes on from NW_022991632.1 coordinate 969,017, forward strand.
AACAAAATACTTTCCCTATATCCTGTCAATAATCACTGTGACAAAAACTGGTGTTAAAACCTACTACAATAATGCATACCTAAATCAGGTCAGTTTCATTTAATAACCATTTTTTACCTCTAAATTATACAGGGCGGTATTTTACTTTTTTCTAATGTTGAAAACAAAAAGGATCTTACGTTTCTCTTTCAATATCATAATTATGAGCCACAGGACTAGCAGAGTTCCAATAAGAATAATCACAGCAGCTTTTTTTTTACCTGGGAAGAAAACAAAAGGTTTTTGTTATTGTTATCTGTGAATGATAAATTGTAATTCGTTCTGGACAATTGAGTGTTTTCATTACTTTACAAAAGAAGAAAGACTTTAAAAAGGGAGTAAAAGGGGGGTTTTCACTGGACAAGACGTATGTGGAAATGCACAGACTATAAACAAATAGATAATGATACAATGTTCTGTTATAAAAAGAAAAGTACTTAACAATATCAGGATAATACCAACACTATGTTGGTTGCAAGTGATAAGATATAGATAGTAATCTGATTCTGATCATACCCATAGAATAAGAGTAGGTGGGTAGAGGCTCTTCCGACTCTGAGGTCCAATTGATGTTGTTGTTGCAGAGGTCTGTGTTGCACGCACATTTGATGGAGGTAATGTTGTTCAGTACTTGTGCTGGTTGTGCTATGCAGGCGTTGTTTGGGCAAGACTTTTCAACAATATCACAAGCTGCGAGAACAGAAAAATTAGTAACACCATGGACCCTCATAGGAAACAAACTGAGAACCTGCAGTGTAACCAATTACATTATGCGAATATACATCACAGCATGATTTGTTAGAGGAAACACTAGAAATGTGTATGACTCTTCTAATGGTACAAGAATAATAATCTAGACCTGGCAGATTAATCCAGAGGTTCTTTTCATGATATTTCACTACAGTTTCTTACCGAGAATGTCAGCCCGTGGCTGGTCATTGATGATCCGATAATAGCCCACGCAGCATTGGGTGCTCTCACAGACCTGGACCGACCCATTCACATCACCCGCATCTTCAAATTGTTTGTTCGCAATAGTATTTTTGAATGCACACTGTCTCTTCTGAGGAGAAGATTGGCCGGTGATGCAAATAAAGATGCACTCTGGTAGGAGAATAAAAGACAGACAGCGTTGTAGTTGGGCAGAAATGGTGTCTTTCAAGCCAACAATGGTGTCTAAAGTGGTGTCTAAAATAAATATTTCAATACAATCTACAGCTTTATTATTTGAGTTTCTAAGACAGAACTTAATTGGTGATGGTTCCATTATACACTAAATAATGATTTCTTGAAGCCGATATCACTTGAAATGTCATTACATTTATTAAATGTTTTTAACAAAGACAATCAACATCAGTTGCACTAATCAATTAGACTTGCTCACCCATTTTATGTAGTGAAATCATGTAAGATTTGCTTTTGGGTTAGTCAAAGAAACCTAAAAGTGCTTCGTATCAGTAGCCACAATATTCACAATGTTTTTGCAGCTATCACACTATTAGTGGCTGTGAATGATCTCAGTGTTCAGTTTTCATCAAGTGTTTCCTAATGCTTGCTAGGAGAAACACTCTTTCCCAGAATGTTTTATCAGCACTGCAGTTAAAAGGGGTATTCAATGGTAGCATATATAAAGACCTATATGCAACATTATTTGTATGCAAAAAGCCTAGACGGAGGTTGACATAGCTGTAACTATAATTTTTACAGAGAGTTGGAACCATGTCAAATTGAGGGAATTAACGAAAACTTAAATATTTCATGTCTTAATAAACGTTTTTAATGATGATTCTTGTTTAGGTTAGGGGTTACAGCAGACAAGCAACAATTCCCATGGAAATGTAACCAGACAAATACAAACAATACACATGCAGCTCAACAGTTTAAAAGCAAATTCACTCACCCACAGCCAACATCAGCCACCACTGCTGCAGGATCATGGTCACAGAGTCAGGACTGGCCAAGCAAGGAGTGAGTATTTATCAGTCCTGGGAATGTGAGAGGAGGTTCCCACGTTCCCAAGCATCACTCCCACTGCCACACACCTGCATGTACAACATATCCCGCTGCCACACAAAGGGATGTGGGAATACAGGACCTTTATCAACATAATCATCTGCCACTGTAAAGCAACAGCACTCAAGGGGGCTGTTGTCTGCAGCTGTGGGGTGTTGTCAGCATCATTCTGTCAGGGTCCCTTAAAATACGTAGAAGCCAAATTATAAGGGAAAAGAACAGAATAGCTTACATATTAGAAACAAGTCAGAATCATGATATATTATGCCATAATCAGGATGCATTTATTAAATCATGACAAACTAAATTGAAATTAGGATTTTTCAATCTAAATAATGCAGATTGCCAAATCAAAAATTATGAAAATGTACAATATGTTGGTTAATGATCAAATAACTGATGCCATTCCAATTTGCTGAAGAAAATGCAAAGCACACACACTTACACAAGTTATTATGTTTAACAGAACAATAAATACATTTAGTAAAGAAGCAACCTACAGCTGTGATGTTTTTTTGTTTGCTTTGTTAGTAATATCATGCTAACATGATGTAAAATGGGGCATGTGCAGCATTGTTGTTATGAGAATGATGATAGTTAGCTCTCAAAAGGTTAAAATGACCACTTAGAATCTACTGGTTTTGATTTACATTTAGTTTTGTGAGTATTTTTTATCTTTGAAGATGGGTCTCCTTGAACACAGCTTTGCTTACACACAATTAATGTATATTCTGTCTATGTTTCCTATACTGACACAAACACACTCACCTTTGCTGTGACTCAATTCATGCCAGGTCTTTTTATGAATCTATTTTTCAATTTGCTTGGAAAAACTCATTTTTACGTTCATTTTATCACGACAATATTCGATAGTACAACTTTTTGAAAGTTATCAGTAACTCAGGCAAAACATTTGTGTCTTGAAAGGGCGCACGTTTTCATCATAATTTCCTCCCCTTAGGGCGGAGTTAATAAGCGATAAGGTTCGATACTTCATTCTGTGCAACCGTGTTGCTCTGAGCTTCAAAACAAGCATCTCTAGTTTTCAATCAGATTAATGAAGGTACCTGCGCAGCGGGCGGGCCTAGCAAAACCGCAGGAGCTAGTGGGTCACGGTTTTCAAGAATAGATATGGTAAAGTAACTTATTATTATAACGTTAAATACAAACTATACATGGTTTTATGAATGGTTAACAACGACATTTGTTGTGATATGTTGCATCAGGCAGGGACTTTTGGGATGAAGGCCGCCACAAAAATACTAGCGTTAACCGATGTTTTCGAGGAGGACTGAGAAAATGAGAGAACATTTTACGGCTTTTCTGATTCTGACAGTGAAATCGACGTAAAAGACTAGTGACTTTTCCTAAATATACTGCAAGATCCAGCATCAGATTGAAAATGAAACCAATAAATAGATTTAGTAAAGGCAATTATTGGTTGTTTTACAATATAACGCTGGCAAATTAGGAATATTATCGTACGATAATGTTACCCTGTTTGAAAACAGAAATGCAGCAGTTCTACTTGTCTTTACCTAGAGGTGTTGTCAAAATCAGATCAATTTAACTTTGAAAACTTTGGTGTAAGAGATGTATCAGTAGCCAAAAAGAAATTCCATTGGATTTTAATTTGTTTTCCATCAGGATTCACATTTGGAAGATGAAGACCAGCCTGACCTTTCACCCAAGAAGCAGAGGGCCACATCTAAACCATTTTCTGGGCCCCAAAAATTCCAGTTGAGAGTGGCACTTCGCTCCACTCCCTCTACCCAGCAGTCCACTGATGAAGAGGAGGCAGAAGAGGAAGAGAAGATGACCAAGAAGAGAGTGCTAAAGCGGGCAGGAAAGACCACTCCGGCAAAGAAGAGGAAACGTGTTGCATGTGAAGATGTAGAGACAGCCGTAGATCCTGCGAAAGATCAAGGATCCGATTCAGCAGAAGATGTACCTGCCTCCTTCCTGGACAAGAGAGAACGGACCATCAAGGCCAACAAAGCAATGGTAAACCAGAAACTATTTACAGTATTGTACTATTTGAAAACTGCTTGATTTAACAGTGGTTCCCAAAGTAGTGGCTAAGTTAATAATACTTGTATGTTTGCATATAGTAGAAACAGATAATAAAGGTTGGCCCAGGGCCTGGATATCATTTAAGTATATGTCCTTAGATTTGACTAATGAATGAAAGTTCATGAAAACGTAATAATATTTGAATGTAGTAAAAACTGTATTAGTTTTTAGTGCAAAAAAAAATATCCCTGCTGACTTGAGAAACTTCTAATTTGACCTTGTCTATAATTGTTCACTCCATGTTTTCTAACAGTTGGCTCAGCTGATGTCGGACCTGAAGAAGATGACAGGAGGTGCAGGGATTCTAAAAAACCAAGCCGGCCCAGAGATGAAGAAAGAGAAAAATTCTGTGAGTATCTCACAATAGAGATGTTTTTGCAGTTTTTAATAGAAAGAAAAGAGGAGGTGGAAATTCATTCATATCTTGCTTGAAAGTGTAAACCATAGGAGAAATATATTTAGATACAGATAGATAGCTACATTTTTTAAACTCAGAATTGAGAAGATCTCTGTTTTAATAGTGTTGTGCCGAGTTGATTTTATTGACCATCTGCTGCAGCGTCCCCCTCGCTCTGCTGCAGCTGCAGGAGAGACCAGGAGGAACCCAGAGCGGGCGTCTCGCAGACAGACTCGCTCTATGGGGGGATTTGAGGGACCTTTATCCCCTAAGAAGGAAGAAGTGGAGTGGAGCTTGGAGGAGGAGCTGCTGGAGGTCAGCAGCACATTCATTTATCAAGGACAAGTGGAAAATGTTTAGAAACACATTGTACTACAGCACTGGATGTATCGTGCTGTAGGAGGAGTGTGGGTTTGTTTAAAACTACATGAGTGTTGTATCACCCTTCAGCAACAGTATACAAGCGTTCACAGAAAGTGATTAGTAAGAGAGTGAAAACTGTGTTAGTTAGATCATCCATTTGATCTTTGTAATATGTACTGTAAAGAGGTGAGCAGGTGTTGGTCTTTTTGTAGGGCTAGCTAACCTATTTGGTGTCTTGTCATTTTCTGTGTTAAACTTAAAGGTCTCCTATTATACTATTTGTAAGCATATATTACAGGTCTCAGATATATAAAAAACATGTCTATGAAGTATTTTGCTCAAAATACCAAACAGATCACCCATTCTAGCCCTGCCTCATACCCCTCTATCCCTGCCCTGTTAGAGAAGTGCTGATTCTGGGTCCGTAGCTTTAAAAAGAAAAAAAAGAGGAGAGCTCATGCAGGACAATTCTACCCAGATTCTCAGCTAAATGCTGCCGTGATTAAATGCCATATTATGTTCCAAACCACATCAAGGATTATTTCTGAAACAGTATGGAGCTCAAATGCTTTTTCTCTCACACGTTTACCACAAGGTGGGTACCTTTTTATATCCGGCTTTTTTACACATACTCTCTCCAGTACAGGTTAGCTCTGAGTGTTAGCGATGCTTGCTAATGTAAACACAGACCATGGCCGTTTCTCAATGTCGAGTACACCTGCTGCAGAGCCACTATTTCAAGTATACTACGTCATAGAGTGGTGCAGAATGCTGGGCATTTAACATGCATTTAAACAGTCCTTGGCGCCACTCGATGACGTAGTATACTTGAAATAGTGGCTCTGCAGTATGTGTACTCGACATTGAGAAACGGCCCATATAACTTCCAAAACACGTCGTGCATTGTTTCTGATAGGGCAGTGGGAGTAAAGCCAGCCCACATTTCCGATATGTCGTCATGACCACAGCAAATCTGGATCAGCTCCGTTGTTCCCCCGTTTTTAGAGATGTGGGTAAGGAGGAAAAGAGAGGGTTGTATTTTCGAACACTTTGTGAGTCTCCTGACACACACCGGGGGACACATATTTATGTATAAAAGACATTAAAAAGTGAATTTTGCATGATAGGTGACCTTTTTAAAGCTTAATAACTTATAATCGTCATTTTGTTTCAGGTACGTCAAGCCCCACGGCGCCGTGCCCCGCGGCCTACTGAGTGCAAGCCTCATTGTATCCGTCCTGTGGAGGACATCACAGAGGAAGAGATTGAGCTGGTGGCAGACATCATGACTGAAAAAGTCTACAACAGAGACACAGTGAGTTTCCCAGCTCTACTCTACCTGACATGCTCTTTTTTTAAATATGTGTGCCCACATCATGTGAGGTTGTAGCCAAAGCTAAAGACAATGCATGACATGTTGTAGAATGTCAGCGTACCTGTGGACTTGTGTGTGTGTTTTCAGGGCACGACATGTCATCAGTGCCGTCAGAAAACAGTTGACACCAAGACGTGCTGCCGCAGTGAGGACTGCAGAGGGATTGTGGGTCAGTTCTGTGGGCCATGTCTGAAAAACAGATACGGAGAGGATGTGAAGAAGGCGCTGCGCGATCCAGTGAGGCTGCTAACACACTAATACACACTTTACAGATGCACCAAAGATAATCTCAGTTTTTAAATAGGGAAATTGTTATTTACCAAAAATATCAAGAGAGATTTTGAGGCATGTTTTATACACATTTTAAAATGGCTGTTTTTACAAGTGCATGTCGATTTTAAAATCCTGCTGTGGACATTATTGGTCAGTTAAAATAAAGTCTCAAGTATATTAGACTTTTAACGATTGGATCACATGGGTAACAACTCTGTATATTCACACGGCCTGAAAAAGGCATTTACTGTGACTAATTGTATTTAAGGGCAAAGTAACTAACTAACTAAAAGTCAACTAACTTCCCTTCAAGATTTGTGGCACAATGTGAGCCTGATTATTTCTTTGAATTACAAATGTTTTTGTGGCATTCAGACTATATTTTAAATATGGACATTTGTTAGTGTACCCTTTTCCCCTATGGTAGCTCTACACTTCTAGGAACCCTCCATTAAGTGGCAAGACAAAAAATAAACAATATCTATCAGCCTGCTTCTAAACACCAGGTTGTTCACAGGCCACGTCTCTTTGATGTTCATTTGCAGCCCCTGCAGGCACCTCAAAGTATTGGCAGACTAGTGTTGGCATTAAATACTGATATATTTGTACATGTTACTTTCTCTCATTCTTAACCCAGTCATTTAAGTGTTTTACTATGTGGTTATCTTCCCAGGATTGGAAGTGTCCTCCCTGTCGTGGCATTTGCAACTGCAGCTTCTGCCGGAAGCGTGAGGGCCGCTGCCCGACTGGGATCCTCTTCCCTCTTGCCAAGTACCACGGCTTCTCTGACGTCCACTCCTACCTCAGCAGGTGGGGAACTAATCCAGATTTCATTTGATAAGTTTTAGTGATTTCAAGTTGCTGATCAATGTGACAAACATCCCTTTTTTATGAAATACTCGTGTTAATCTGGAATCTGATTTTTATACTGCTTTTCCGCCTTAATAGTTACATGAAGTGATGGCGCTGACCTCTGCATTGTTTAATTTCTCTCCTTACAGCCTCCGGAGTAAACTGAAGAATGAGGACAACGATGTAGAGATGTGATATCAAGCATGGAGTGTTTGTTGGGTTTTATTATTCAAGTTTTCAGTCTGTTTTAATACAAATAAATCATACCAAAGCTGTGATTTTAAATGAATAAAGTATTTTATAATCAACTGATTGTTGTGCATGTTTCATTGAGACAAGATGGAAAAAAAGACAAAGTATATTCATAATTTTAATCCAGCTGTTGGCATTTGCAGTAGTTGTTTACACACAATATAAAATCCCTTATTAAAACGGGGCTGAAAAATAAGGGCACTTGTTTATAGAGTTTCAAAGGAAAGTTATAAACATACAATTCCTGTCATAATAGAAGGATATCATTTTTCCAATAAAGCAGATTCCTGAAACAATGAAACTGGTGAGAATGATCTTTTCAGAACTTTTTTTGACCTTTGCATAATTACATTTTGCAACATTTTTTTATTTTTTATTCCATAACCAAGGGATTTGTGTCCGGTGCTGTGCCTCAAGCTGGATAGTTTCCAGTTAGGCCTTTAACATCTGCATACCACAAGTAAGAAGTATTAGAAAGTTGACGGACCAAAGAAAGATTCCCTAGTTTTGCTTATTAAACGAGTATGAACCTTTGGTTTTGAGCTTACATATTTATGCTGTCTGGACATAACAAAATACTTCACTCCAGATAGGACTAAAAATAAACAGTTTTCCATCGAAAGAAAACAAACTGACAAGACTGCAAGGCAAAGATAATGAGTATACCTCAGGGGAAATCACTTGGAAGATCTGTACTGTATAGAATACATTATTCTATGGCAGAAAGGCTCTTAAATTTAAACATGTAATCTATATATATATATAAGTAATAACAGAAGATTAAGATGTGATTGTGCATGAGGAGTTCATACAACGGAGAGGCAATCTCCTGCAATCATGCAAAGATGATCCTGCCCAAGCTGAGAAATTCTGTAGCCTTTACATTTCCAAAAGATATATACATAAAACAATCTAAATGTTTTGCTATGATAAACATATCAAAGCTTGATGGCTTGAATAGGTACCTACACAAGAGGTTAAAGAGTTATTCTCAGGATTTCAGTGCCCTGACACACCTACATCCTCACACGATAATAGCACTCCTGGCTCTGACCTGCTGCGCTCCTCCTAAAACCCTTCCCATATTAGCCCCAACACACTGATCGTTAGTTTGTGAAGCCAGAAATGTGAGAGAAAAAACTAAAATGTTTATTGTTCTAAATTGTTAGGATTTTTAGGGATGAATTTAGCATTATGGGCTTTTAAGCCAAATACAGCAGCCCCGTCTGTCGGCTGGAACCACCTGATGTTTAGGAGGGCAGGCAGCTAAGCCCACAGCCTTGGAAACAAGTGAGAGTCCCTTAGTAGTGTTTCTCCTTACTAAAGAAGCTCGTGGAGAGGGTATTACCAGCTGCCAATTTAATATCAAGCGTGCCAGTGTGTGTTACTGCAGTCCCACTATCAAGCAGGACTGCGTGCGTGTGGGTCAAATCTCGGTGTAGTAACATGTCATTTTAGGGGAAATACAATTTCTTTAACCAAACATTTTCATCCAACTCTGACCCTTAAACGCTACAGGTATCTAAATACAAGATGGAGCTCATTATTCCTGCCTCAATTGTCATAATCAATAGTGTCCGTGTGTTGCATTTGAGACCGCCTCTCCCGGCGGACAGGTTCCGTGTCTGCAGTCCCACATGCCCTTTTTTACCCCAAATGTCCAAAATGCATCATCCACTAGCGCCTGTCCTCCTGCTCCAACATAGTCCTTAGTAGCTGTTTCCGTTCATATGGTGAAGGTCCACCTGCATCATGCTGATCCCGCTGCTGGCTAATCGAGCTATGCTCTCTGCGGATAAGGTCTCCATGGTGACAATGGTGTGCTGGTCACCGGATGACACGGTGCCTGTGATGACTTTTGTTCCTGTAGGGGATGCTGGGTCGGTGGAGACCATGCTGCTGCTGGTGGGGACTGCTTTCTTGTTCGAGTGGGTCTTGATGTGCTTGGAGAGGTGATCGCTGCGCATGAAGCGTTTGGGACACTCCGTGCAAACAAACCTTTTTTCACCTGAAAGAAGGGAGGAACAAAAGTCAATATGTAAAAATACTGCAGCGGGTATTACCAGACTACAACAGACCATTTAAGAAAAGCACATTTAAGAATGTTATACAATTTTGTATCTAAATCTAGTAACAGGAAGATGCAAGACAAGATATTATGCAAGATTGAAGTGGATCAGAATTGCATTATCCATTTCTGTGATTTATTATCTTTAGTAATCTTCTGGCCTTTAAAATGTCCGATATCAGAAATCTCCCAAAGCGCCAAGATGACACACTGAACCTCGAGGACATTTACTTTCATTCAGATTGAATAAAAAAAAGATAAGCATTCCAATTTAAACCCAAAGAATTAACTGGTTTCAAAATATGCAATTAATATTCCGTCAATCGAGTAATTATTTGATCATGTTAGAAAAAAATAATAATGTGGCCCTTCTTTCATTTCTACTATTAAGTTATTGACCTATTAGTTTTGTGTGAGATTGAATGTCCTTCACTAAACAGAATGCTCACCAGTATGCGTCCTCTTGTGGCGCTGAAGCTCGTCTGAGCGGGTGAATCTTTTGCCGCAGAAGGACCAGCCGCAGACGAAGGGCCGCTCTCCCGTGTGCCATCGCAGGTGAGCCCTCAGGTGGGACGTCTTGCCGTAGATCTTCCCACAGCCAGAGATGTGACAAATGTGCTGCTTCTTTTTATTAGGGTCCCTGCTTGATGTATTAAAAAACAAAACAATCACAAGAGTTAGAGGGTTTCTGATTTTTACCGACAACAGAGGGTACATCAAATCAGCTATAATAGAAGTGTGTCTTTCTAAAATTCCCTATGAAAAATAGGGACTGAACAAAGTCAGTGACATACCGTCCCTCTCCGTCCTTGCAGAAGGGGCAGGTACAGGCTTCTCTGCGGTTACGTCGCCCTTGAGGTTGTGGGCTTAAATCCTCATCGTCCATAGCTGTGCCGTCATCCAAACTTTCTCCACCCCCCTGCAGCGCCTGGTCTACTGAAGTGATGAAATACAAATACTATTGTGAACATCTTCTATACATTTCACATGAAGATGACATCAACTTTTTCCTGTATTATTTCTTGTACGAAAATCCATCCCACTCCTTATATGTCATTTCTGATCCAATCTACTGTAATAGGTAAGGTGATTGGTTGGTTTTGGATATTGTATTGTTTATGGGCATTTACAATAGCTTTATTCAACAGGCTTACAAATCAGACGTGTACCTAGCAGTGCAAGTACCATTGAGATGAATGTGTTGATTAGAACTAGTTTAGTCATTAATTTATGAATAAACAGTGAAGTGCCTGGAAACCTGAGGCTTGCAGGCTTTGACTATTATTCCAAAGTAAAAAAAAATTCCCTGTTTTTAAACCGGACACATCCTTTATTAATCTTGGATTAATACGTTTGTTATGTGACCAGAGACTGAAAATACGCCATCCAGTAAACAGAGCCATCTAAATACGTAGCTGATGGGAAGCACATGATTTCATTATAAGGATAACAGCGCAAATCACGTGCACCAAAGCAGACCCAATGATTCTTCACGAACATCACAAATGTAGGCTAGCAAATGTATTATTGCATACTGTAAGGGGCTGCCAATAGCAAAACTAAAGAGGGGTTAACACATGACGTGATAATGGCTGCTATGGGAAGGTTCAAGTTACACCTATACTATGATACCAACCACAACTCTTTAATGCCGTCTCAGTGTAAACTCAAAAGATACAAAGTTGTCAACAAGATTAAAAAAAATGCATGCAGTGCCGTGAAGCGTTCAGGAAACCCTGGGCCAGCTGAACCGGTTAAACCAGCAGAGCCACACACACACACACACACACACACAAAAATCCAGAGATATAGGATACTGACACTTTTCGGTGTGAGGGAAAAATGTCAATACAGAGAGAATCTGGACTACTTAACATGTTTACTGTACCGCTGAACAATTAGTGTACTATTATATTTGTTGTTTATCAGTTTTTCCTAGAAGATATAAACAATCAACATTTCCATTATTTTGATTAAAGCTTAAATGTAGGTAAAGATGTCTGAATAGTACTGATAAAAGTAAAACAACTTAAAACATATATTAATACATTTTAAATGATGAAAGTCCTGTGTGATGATGCCATTATGAGTAAATATTAAGTCAATTTTTTAATATGTGTACTAAGAGTACTTTTCCCTTTTAGTTCCTGGGATTTTGCGTTCACACCAAAAAGAGAACTTAGTTCACGAGAACTTTTCACCCCCTTTTCAGTCCCTGCTAGAGAGCAGGTACTTTCCTGGGGAGAAAAAAAAGTTCCAATTTCTGATTGGCTGGGCGAATTGCTAACCACGTCCCGTAAAACTCGGAAAAGTTTTGTGAAGCCGCCATTGTATTTGCTGGCATTAGCATTATTAGCCTTAGCCCCGCGCACCAACGGAGAGAGACTAACTTATGGCAACACAAAAGAAAACATGGGAGCGATGGAGATGAGGAGGTTTCGGCGTCTGGCGGAAGGCTTCAGTAGAAGCAGCTGGGAGTCCCAGCAGCTTCTACTGAAGCCAGTCCCCAACTCCGGGGACTTCGGGCGGCAGTATACACCATGAAGTTGTTTGCGGCCTGCCAGTAAACCCAAAGCAGAAGAAGAAGTGACGTCAGCGGCTTAATTTGCCTAATCTTCCCTCAGGGACTTATTCCGGTGTGAACGCGATATGCTCTTTAGTTCCATGGGGGTACCAAGTGCTGGGAACTAAGTACGGCAAAGTACTTGGTTGAAAGCGGCTAATGACTCTTGTTTTACACTGAACATGAATTATTCCTGGAGAGCAGGCTACTGACTGACCTGCTGAGCTGGCGATGGAGATGGGAACCGTCTGCAGCTGGTGCATCTGCAGGCCAGTGCCTCCGATCGTGTTGAGATTTATGGTCTGGAGGCCTGGGATCTGCACGGTGTTGACAGATACTCCGCCAGCTCCCCCCTGAGCCTGGCCGAGTTGAGGGAGAGACTGCATCGGGGCCAGCGTTATCTGAGGCCCCGTTGGACTCTGGATCTGAATGGTCTGCCAGCTCACCTGGCCGTTGGGGCCTACAGTGCGCAGGAGGAAGGGGCCCGTGTTTGGCATAATTTGAAGATTTTGAAGCCCTTCCTGGCTGAGTGTCGGAGTCGCAAAGACCTGACCCCCAGCGGTCGTGACAGTACCGGCCTGGATGGTCTGGAGGGGGGCTCCACCTTGGATGATCTGCTGAGGCTGGATCAGGATCTGCTGTGGCTGCAGCCCGTCTCTGTTGTCTGGCTGTATGGGGACACCCAGAGAAGATACGCTCTGCTGGAAGGTCACTCCATTGCTGTTGTGCGTTTGGGCGATTCCATAAGAAGAGGCCTGCGTGGTGATAGTCGGCGCACTTGTCATGTAAGCTGCCGCGCTGCACACTGGATGTTGCTGTATAATTTGGTTCCCCCCTGTATCCCCTCCACCACTTGCATCTCCCCCTCCACTTGTTCCGGTGCTGACGGGTAACAAAGTGATGTTTCCATTTAATGACAGAGGCATATTTGCCAGGAACTGGGGTTGGTTTTGTAACATGCCATTACCTAAGCTTATATTCTGTATGGGGATGGCTCCCTGGAGGAGACTGGGCATTGTTATGATGTTTCCTCCAGCCCCAGCTCTGTTGGTCGTAGCTAGGATCTGCTGGCCATTGGCGGATGACACTATCTGAAACTGCTGCCCTGCTCCAGCAGAAACCGTATTATCCTGCTGAGCATGTGCCAACTGCAGAGGCTGGCCATCTATCGTCTGAAACTGGGGAATAATCTGGTACTGGATGTTGGGCATCATACCCGACATGGTGGTAAGCATCTGCTGCCCGTGCATTGATGGAGTCTGAGCTACTACGTATTGCTGTGGCTGTTGAAGCTGCTGCTGCTGGGTGCTAACAGCAACTGCTGATTGTGACAACACCTGCCTGCACTTGCCTATGTCTCCTACTGTCATGATCCCTGAGGAGTCGGTGGTGACAGTGTTAGTGCCTGAGGTTGTTTGAACACTAAGAGGGATAACCTGCCAGCCATTGGCTGTGGAGGTGAAAACACCCTGGTTTAAGTCCAGCTGTTGCTGCTGGTTTTGTTGTTGTTGGTCTGCAGATGAATCACCCTCTCCTGGGGTGTCAATTCGACTGCAAGTGGCTGCCAACAAGGCGAGAGGAGACGGCTGCTGTGAGTCCTGGAGAGAGAAAACATGAAAGAAAAAGACAGACGGAATTTATATAGTGAAAATACATCTTACTAACATACATGCTAATGGTGCAAATCTAGGAAGAATGTCGGTCCACTAATTTCAAATAAATAAATAAACTGATGCTAACAACACTTGGAACACAACCCTGAATGCTGCTTTACAATAAAACAGCAGAGTAAAATATAATTAGAATAATAAGACCAAGGAATTACACAAGTAATAAACAATGTTTAAAACAAAATTCAGAACCTGAACTAAAGAGACAACTTTTTTTTTTTTTTAAACATGTTAACGTATAATTTCAATTTCATGGGGTGGAGTTAATAATACAAATTAAAAAATACATGATGGAACTGGTTTTGTAAATCTAACCCTGCTATATTGCCGTACTCTCAAAACACCCTTCATAATATTAAACCTATGCCCGGTGCTGCTGTAGTAAGAAGTCCAGGGGACGCAGGGTGGGAGAGGATGGGAGGGACCACATGTTCTCCAGAGCAGCGGCGGGCTCGGCTTCTCCTCCCCCCAAACCCACCCATCTCCCTCCCACTTCATTTTGCCCTATAAACTGACACACTCCTCTAGCCACCCCCTCCAAGGCCAGCCAAATGGGCCGAGCGAAATGCTCATGAAGTGCCGCGGTTTGACGGGAACACCCCGTGTGGGCGAAATTTACCTGCCCATTCCCCACCCCGGTGACATGTGCTCCGGAGAGAAAATCAACAACCCGTACAAGTCCCGACAGAGATGGATGACAGATTCAAACCGAACCGAAGGGAATACATATCATTTGTTATAAGTGGGTCATATGGTGTAGCGTGATACGTTAAAGTTACTGTCTCTCGGCTGGCGATCATCGGATTTGAGAAACAGCGAAACTTACTTGTGAATTTCCTGTGTCTCGCTTTTGACTGTAGCCTCCACCGCTCTCCACTGCGGCCATTTCACCCTGCTGCTGATCTGCGGAAGAAGAGTTTGTAAGATCACTTCTATTAAAAGTAGCTACATTTCAAGCAGAGGACGATCCAAATGAGATAACGCTGGGTTCAACAATCTGGAGAAAACACACATGTACGCATGAGACCTCACGAAAATAACTCAACTTTAGGGAATGTTCTAATGTGAAGTAATTTAGATAAATACGAGGAAATCCACGCCACAAGTGCTCAAAAGGGCCAGCTAGCATATTAGCTAGGCTAACTAGAAGTCAACACAACAAGTAATGTTCAGAACAACTGCTAAGTATTAGCTTAAGAGACCGACATAGTTTAAACTGCAATACTCACTGTAACCTAGCTAGCTCAAGTGAATATGACAAACTTCAATTGATGTGGATGAATTGTGTGTGAATGAAGAACTAGAGAAACTATTACACGGTTAGCTAAAAACCGACAATTAGCAGTTTAGTAGTTGGTCACTTTTAAACTGCTTGAGACACGAGCTAGAAAACATTACAATATCATACTTTAACCGTAATTACATGTAAAATATGTATACTATTATTCTAATTGCTGAATAATGCTTCGTTCATAACATTCCTCTGAGTTTAAAAAGTTCACTTACTGCTCATAATTTGAAGACGGGAGGAGTTTCTCTGCTCTTTTTCGGGTTGACACAACTTTTCACAACTTCACACAAACTTGATGGACTCCCCTTATGAAGGAGAAAGACAGATGCGTTCGATTTAAACACCGGGTTAGCCCGAAGCATTCGTGGGGCACGAACACTGAGCGTCAGGCAGCAGATTGCTTTTTATTGTGTACTGTTAAACGTTGACATTATACTTTGACCATAAAGTTAAAGACTAATGCATGTAAACTACATTAATTTACATTTTGCACTTCATTTAGAACGATTCTAGTTGATTTACAGTCGGATGTAATTAAAAGGTCATTTTAACACACAATAGTGGAAATACCGGTTATCAGAACAGTTGACCACATGACCAAACCTTAACAGCATCACATTGTGAAAGGATATTAAAAAAAATAAAGAACGTTATATCTTAAATTCTGGTCAATTCTAATACACGTTGGCAGCTTTGCTGTTTACTGTACTACTGCAATGACCCTGTAGAGAAAAAGAAGCGCACCCCTCTGTCAGCTACTTGCGAAGGATTGTTGCTTTCCTCCAATGGAACAAGTCGTTTTTGCCAACGAGCTTAAACAAACCAATGTGATTGGCCTAACGCGGAGAATTGGGCGGGACAAAGCAAGGTAGGTTGTTCCCCTGAGCATGATTGACGTTTGGTTATCTGTTTTCCGCTTAAATGGCGCCATTTGTAAATAGGTTTACGCAAATATTGATATTTCCCGTTACTCCTTCTGTGATATTGTATTACCATTTAGCAGTGTAAGGATGCCATTGCTTATATTATGCTTTGAACACGGAGGAGGGAAAGGAGGAAGGCGGACTGGTTATTTAAGTCTTGCCTCCGTGGCCACTGGCCGCGCCCTGTGGGCTGGGAAACAGCAAGGAGGCGGGAGGAGGCCGCCAGGGTGGAGGAGAAGAGACCCCATCACACTCAAACACTGGCTGCAGCCGCGCTGGGAGGAGAAAATGGCTCGCTTGTGGGAGGGCTTACATTTATTGGGATGTACGAGGGGGCTGTCAGTGAAGCAGCACATGTGCCCATGTAAACAGGACGGAGGGTGGAGTCCATCCTCAGGCCAAGCATGCATCCTCCAAACTGTCTGCAGTCAAACACACTGATGTTGCTACAGTTAGTGACAGGAATGACCATTTCTCTCTGATTTATATCAAGCAGACACACTTTCTAACAATGGGTTGTTTCAGTTAAGCAGCTTGTTGCAAGTGCACAATCCACTGACTCCCTTTATAAGTGAAAGAAGTAGCAATATCACCATATTAGTTAAAGTCCTACATTTCAAAGTATGGTATTATCATCATCATGTAGGCTTTATATTTATTCGGGGGTCTGCAAGACAAAAAAAGAGAGAAAGATGGCCTACAATAATTATGGACATTTTTAGATAATAAAGAAAAGAAGCCCATACAACAAGAATAACAATAGAGGTGAGAAGGTAAACATGGTAATGGTTGGGTTAATAACTGCAAGTCAGCACGAATGGCCACTGTTATAATCATAAAGGCTATTAGGCTATATTATAGCATTTATTATTACTGATTATTAACATTTTTGGGCATATTATAAGAACTTTAAAGGCAGATATTTTGACCTTGAAAAGCACCATTGTTAGTGATAACATTAATAATTGCTCTCTCTGTTCCAGCAAGTCAGTGTGACAATGTGAAAATGTGAAAGCATGTGAAAATACCAGGACCCTGAAACTAAAGCTGCATGAAATTCAGCGGTCATTCATTTTATGATTTACAAACCTTTGCTTTTTAACTGTGCAATGTCAACATGTCTGAAGCCCTGCAAAGTAAAGAGAAACCTCAACTCTAAAATACATTGATTGGAGTAAAATGTCCTATAGTAAAGTAGAAGTGTAGAGTAACATCAGTAACTTAAAACACGTCAAAATTGTAAATAAGCCTAGAGTAAATACTCTTTGCTACTTTTCTACAGTAAATCAGTGAGCAAATTTAGTCAATCTTCGTTTATCTTTATTAAAGAATAAAATGTTTTTCCATGTGCAATATTGCTTTCACCTAAAAATTCTGAATGACTTGCATTATACGTAAATTGGTGATAATGTGCGTTCCCCTCAGTAGAAAGAGAAAGCATACAGAAAGAAAGCTTATGTTCACCAAAATTAAAAACAAAACAAATTAAACATACAGTTTCCATATGTTGGCATCTACAAAAAATATTGATAAAAACAGCATTGGTATGCGAATAATAAAAAGTCACATGGTGTTAACGTTGTCTCACTTTCCAATAAACCATTGCTCACTAATTATTTCAGTATAGGTCAACAATTAAAGAATAAACCATGGGGTAAATAATTGTTCATACTGTATCATCAGGCTAACAGAATATATGCAATTTCTCTCTTAGCAAGCATGGGTAACATTTACAAAATAATTGATAATGATAAATGATCATTTAAAATTAGTCTAAATAGTTGTGGTCCAGATGTGTTCAAAAATCCATTGGAAGATGTGATGATGAACACCAGCCCAAACCAAATGATCATCATCATTTATAGCTTATAATGGATCTTAAAACATGTACATGCTTAACTAACCTTTAATAAAGCAATTATTTAAAATCCTGTTAAAGTTATGTAATGCAGTAGCCTAATCACCAAACATGATTGTCACCTGCAGTGTTTCGTGATCTGATATGAGGTTACTTTTATACAGGCCATCCATCCCAAATTAGAAAGCTCTGGAGAGTATGTCTTTAAAGGACTATATTCATACTTTTAAAGAAAAAAGTACCGTTATGTCATGTGGGTGTTTCTCTGCAATCTATTGTTATGAACTACGTTGTTATAAGTATTATAACCACTTGTGTGGTCTTCCATAAACTGTGAAATTTCTAAAAAACCTGTTCCGACTCTGAGTCTTTTTACTGCAGCTTTTTGCAGGATGTGTCGAAGCTGCATCTCACGCTGAGAGAACTGTTGAGTTTCAGATGAGATGCAAAGTCACTTCCTACAGTCTGCTCAAACTCTCTTAATGTTCCGCGCAAATTCAGCAACACATGCAGGCCAGCTGACAAGGACCACAACAATTAACACGAAACTGCACTGATGACTTTCACCGTAAAGTCATCAGTGAAACCCAAAGCAGGCTGGATGCAGTTTGAGGGTTTGCTAAAGATCGCAGATCAGTTTCAGGGATCTCAGCCTGCGACAACAGGAAACGAGAGAAAAAGCGCCACTGACACAACTGAAACCTGCCTCCATGAAGGTAAAGCAGCTTCTCTTCTCTCAACGTTGTTTTCTGTTCTTGCTCTGAATAATAACTTGGAAAACTCTCAGTAGGACTAGTCTACATCATTCAGCTAAATATACAGCCTGGAGACACCTGTCCATCGCTTATATCATGGATCACACAAAGGTATATCATCGTAAAAGGCATAGGCCTACTCTTACTCAAACTACTATGATGCATGTTTTCTATTAGTCAAACTTGTGTATTTTTAAATGAGCTTTTTGGAATGATTACAAATAGATGTTCACATATGTATTCATTAACATGATGTTACCTATTCTACTTTAAAAGTTTTAATTTAAATTGAATTGGCTTTATCTGTCATTCTGTGTTTATATCTGTGCCTACTTTACTGTTTGTCAGTCATTGTAGATAGCTACTTTATATAAACTGTGATATGCAATTCATTTGAACACACTCAGACATTTTGGTATTTTATGATGAATAAATAATTCAATTAAATCATAGCTTAAACTTAAAAAATAAGAAGAAATGTGCCTTTCTGTTGATCGTCACAAGGCAAATATACTCAATGAATTTAAAATGTATCTCTCTTGGAGCTACATTTTTGATAAGTTGTTGACTACTAAATTAATTGCCAACTATTTTAATAATCAATTAATCGGGTTGAGTTCTAGGAAAGAAGTCAAAATGATCTTATGTTATTCTTTTTTCTATTTTTCTTTGAACTGACTATGTTTGAGTTGTGGAGAAAACAGGTAATAAGTACTCACCTAGTAAGTGATTCATTGTATTTATAGAGGTAGGTGATTCCCAGGGAGAAAAGACAGTTACAACACAATTATTCATACAAATGAGTATTTATTTAAGGTATTTATCGAGAAGATAATCAACAGATTCATCAACGAAGAAATGTATAGTTCATTGCAGCCTTAATCTCTTAACATATCCCTCGTAGATATCACACACGCATATTTTTGAGCCATGTTTCACCACCCCTGGAGCAGATTTTGGGGGTTTGGTGCCTATAGCTCAGGGGCACCTCGTCAGTTCCCTATAGGGGAACTAGCACCTTTCCTTTTACCATTTTTGAAACAATGCTTTGAACATTAGGGCATGTAGACATGCTCTTTGTATTACATTTTAGCCCACTTTTTTCAACTATTGATTTTTTTAAATGAAAACAATATTAATTTAAAAGCAAAAATGGAGCAATCTCTACATTCTGACTTCAGGAGTTTTAGTATTGCACAATAATCCAAAAAGCCTGTCCAATCAAAAGACACATTGTTTGAAGAAACATCCTGTTGATTACTTTAATGATAAATAATGTTTGAACAACACACTCCAAACGCCATGGAGATTAGGTGTCAAACGTTTTTATCTTTTTATTTCCTTGTTCTTCTTCCTGTCTAGCTTTGACTCCATGTTCTGTCTGTGATCTGAGGCGATGGAGAGCCCACCCTCCACAGTGCGGCGGAGGGCCTGGATCAACAGCCGCCGGCAGCGCTCCACTCTGGAGCCGGACCCCGAGGGGCCGTTATGTACCCTCCCCTCGGCCTCTGTAGCCGACGACGACGACGTCTTCTCTGACGGTGAGTCCAAACTGAGCAGGGTGTCATAGCTCTAATCAATTTGTTGATTTAGTTACAGATAAACTGAGCTCAAGCATGCATATGATCAAGCATTCCAGGGAAGTAGTAGAAGATTGTGTGGGCCCATGTCACTTCTGCTTTTAATACATCAAATATAAGAAATTACCCGGTTGAAAAGTGATTCACATAAAAAATGCTTCTTCTTTTAGAAATAGCTAAATAATATTATTATTTCCTTATTTCCTTTCATAGAATATATTCCAAATTAGGTATGCATGTTAAAGAAGACAACTATAAAATAGAGTGAAATAATATGAAGAGTTGCTAAATGTTGTGATTTCCACAGGATGCTTTACTGGAAAGATCGAGAATTGGCTCCAGAGTTGTGGGTGAGTCATCTCGCTTTACTGCTTTTGTTTTTTATATTGACATTTTTAGACTCAGTCGCTGAAGGTGAAGGTGTCAGTCGTTTGAAACCAGTTGAGTAGAAAGTGGAAACTCTCAGAGGTCAGGTGTTCCAGGAAGACGTTATAGAAAGGTAGCCACAGTATTGTTCTCACCACAATAGACTTGATGCATTTCTACTGTTCCACTTGGAAAAAAATAATCTTATTTTTATTTTAAAACCATAATGTCAGAGTGCTCTGAATTGAGATCTATCAGTGTTAAATAACAAAGCCATGACATGATGCAGACAACATTTTAAGGCAATGTTGACTACAAAATAATGACTCTCAGGATATTGATGCAAACATTTCAACAAATCTTTGAGTCTGGGTTTCACAAAAATACACAATTTGTGGTTTGGAGTAAGATTATTTTGTAACTAGACACAAATAACAGTTCCTTCTTTTCTGTCATGAAACTAAAGGAAGGATATCAGCCACCCCCCCCCCACACACACACATTGTTTCATGTCTCTTATTTCAATCACCAAGAAGGAAGCTGTTTGTCAGATATGTGACAAAGCGTGTCAGTGTCTAAAACATGACTTATGCCAAAACAAGTAAAAGGAGTGGTTTATGCATTCTGAGAAGTCAACATGAAAATGACCAGATCTGTCGGGTGTTAGACCATATCGCCGCTCAGCGTGTCAACATGTCTGCAAAAGGAAGTTGACAAATGCCGGCCGCCTGTTGCGAGCTGAGCAGGGAGTCGATGTCACTGTGTGTTCTGTAGCTCGGCTGCTATCACACCCCACATTCCCTCTATGGAAATTCAGTGAATTATTTCACAGAAGAAGCATGCAAATTACACTGCCTTTGTATTCATGCATTATTATTGGGATTTCAATTACAGGGCAGAGGCCTGCTCAGAGACCACGGATCAGCTGAGTTTTGGTGAGTATGACCTTAAACAAATGAATATCAATGTACCATTTATGGGAAAACATGTGTCCTTTGTTTGTTAACAAATGTCACTAAAGTTTTATCAGTGAATGGACTTAAAGTGATAGTTCAACTATAATTCAGAATTAAATGGCCTCTGATTGTTGTAATATTGTATTATTATAAGCATTTTAGCGTTGTAGCTGGTTAACTGGAGATCATTTTATGATTGTATCTACTGTTGGGCAGTTGAAGTCATAAAAGTGATCATGTTTTGTTAATTTTGTTTTATGATTTGGGTATAACATCTTAATCACTCAGTATGTTGCAATGGAAATGGCCTATCACTATAGTGGAATAAAAATAATATTTCCATTTGAATGCTAGTGACGTTAAAGTTACATTAAATGTAACTATTAAAACGTGAAATTTGTAATGTACTTAGTAATATAAAACATTACACTATTGAAACATATGAGCAAGATTTCAAAACAGGAATTTGGCCGTTTGTGTAACTACATGTCATTTTGGTTATTGACTGCTTTTTCTTCTAGACTCTGAGCTGAAAGCCAGGAAATGTGACGATGAACTCAATCTTGGTGCTGATGGTAAGTAGACACACACACACACACACACACACACACACACACACACACACACACACACACACACACACACACACACACACACACACACACACAAAAAAACATACACACACACACACACACACACACACACACACACACACACACACACACACACACACACACACACGGTGTGCATCATATTTGTTTGTTTTCTTATAAAGCTTACATGTGTTCTACATATTTATGAAGACGCACAGTCAGAGAAATGTCCAGTTACGCAGTATTGCTGTAACTCTGCCAAGGAGGATGTTTTTGTTTGAAGGGGAAGTATAGAGTTTTATTTGAGATGTTACCAAACTAATATGACTCAGTCCTTTGGTGACTTTCTGGTACAATAACGTTTTGATTTCTTAAGCAGCCTGTCCACATGATTAGTTAGTGATTAATTGTGTGCTGTGATGTTTCAGGGTTACATTTTGAAACCCTCGATATCAACATATTCCTTTTTAATCAAAATGTGTTTATTTTTTATTTCAGCGTCTTTGTTAAATGGTGGGGAGATATCATCTAAAGCTTGGTAAGTGCAGATGTAGTATCAGGGACAATGAAACAACAAGAAAAGTGGACTGTCACGATAATTCATTAGTGAAGATTAGATAATGAGTATCCATGGTGCTTTAATCATTAAACGGACAGAGGTCATTCTGTACTTTTTGTTTAATTTTCTGCACAAGAACAAAATAAAGGAGATTATTGTCTAAGATATTTCTCACATTTTAGTCAGTTTTAGATAGACATTATGAACTACACCTCTATAAAACATGTATGTTCAGTTCAACACCCCCACCCGAACAACTGCTGTTTTCTTTCTTATTTTGCATACTGGGTCTGTTTCTATTGAAATGATCAAGAGGTGTGAATGAGAATGCTCTCATGCTCCATTGTATGGACTCTTTTTTTCAGTTTTGAAATATCATTCGAGACACGTTTGTGTTACTGGGCTATAAAGATCTATTCAAATCTGACTATCTTTACTAAATAAACACTAGGTTAATACTTGTTTTTTGTACTTTTCCTCAATCTGCACTGACCATGAAGCCTCGCACAGCATCCTTCTTCCAAACCAGGTCCCGGCAGACTCACCAGGTCAGTGGAACATTTCTACCTCAATATAAACATATCAGAATATTAAGATATTATTAAGATTAATACTAGATGTCTTCTTCCACAGCTCATAGGCAGGTCATATGAATGATAACATTACTCATGTCTTGTCCACAGTACCCCTCGTAAGGAACAATGTCTGCCGAAACTAAACTTGGGCCACAGCATGGCCTCCAGCTGCCTCTCCTCCTCCACCTTTAAAACTACATCGAGGTGAGACTTCTGAGGACCAATAACTCAGCACTTTGCTTTTGAATGACCTAGTGAAGCTTTACAAATATATTTTACACCTTAACGTCAATCCTTTTCATGTCTGTTTACACTTGAATAATACATTTCCATATCATATTTATTCTATGTAATTTGATACTTTTCATTTATTGTTTTCATTTTAAAACGTTTTCTAAAGCACTTTGTTACTCTCAATGAGCATTACACATGCTTGTATTTTTCAAAAATGTGCCTCAAAAGGCTTTACAAAATCCTTTTTACTAGGATATAACTTTATTTATCCTTTTTCCTCACATGCGCTCTAGTATCTCAGAGGTCCTGCAGCTGTGTGCTGAGGATGCGGAGGAGACGCTGTACGAGCTGGGTTTTGGCCGTGACGAGCCTCAGGTCACTGTCCGCATCCCTCCTCGCTTCTTAAACTTTCCTTCTCTGTCTCGGGGCATCAACTTCCGGGTTTTCCTGGACTCTCAGATACGGCGGATACGAGAGGAAGACCCAAGCCTCTCTCTTGCTAGTAAGACCATTGAGTTATTAAATCACTGCTGTTGGTTATCTGTCACTCGATTGTATATTTGTGTTTGGCATGTGATAAGGTGAAGAAAATCGTGGCAAATTACATCCATATAACTTGTTTTAATTTTGATTCCTACTACAGGTCGTTTCAGACAAGTGCAAGTCCTCACAGCAATGGCCAACGCTTTCTACTCCCTCTACTCCCACGTGTCCCGCACTCCTCTGCAGAAACTGGCCACACCAGAGTTCACCTTCTCCTCGTCTCCTGTGGAGAAGATCGAGCGCTTCAGAGGCAGCATCCGCAGCGAGGTGCGCTCTCCGGTGGAGCGGCTGAAGGACACCGTCTCCAAGATGTGTCTCTACACAGGCTCTCCTCGAGGGTCAGACTCCACCTCTCCACAGCCCTCACCCAGGAAAAGGGCCAACCTCCCTGATGTTGTGGGTATAGTCCTGGAGAAACACAAGAGTGGGGCTACAAAGAAACTGGATTTGGGGGATTATGATAGGAGCAACTTGGATGTCAGGCTGTTTATGGATGGGGATACATCCTGTGACAGTGGGAAGGAGGCACAAACACAGCAGAGCATGGAGGATGAAGACATTCTTCAAAATGGAAATACAACCTGTCATAAGATGCAGGGCTGCAAACAAACAGATAATGTTGATGCAGATGAAAACAGTGTCAGAGCAGCAGACCTTGACAGCAGGACTCACAGTGTAACATCTCTAGCGTCATCAGTATCAGGAGAAACTGTGATAGAAACCGAGCTGGACTCATGTGCATCTCAAAGAGAGACTGGCACTGCTGATCTGAAACCAGTTGCTAAGATGACGTACGATCTAATCTGCCTGCAGATAGTTGAGAGTGTACACCAGGCGCCTTTCTGCTGTCAACAGACAATTATTCCAAAAACAAACACTTGTATCTCCTCTGAGAAAGTAAGCATAGATGGATCTCATGAACCTGATATACAAATCTCTATCCCTGAGCCTGACACCCAACAGACTCGTGCACCTGGATCACTTCCTGTCCTGGCCCCCTACGGAGACCCCACCCAGTGCTGCATCACTGTGACGGGCTGGGAGGGGGGCGGCATCTCTCCTCATTCCTCAAATGCAATAGATGCCGGTCATGCTTCTACTGTAATGCCTCTGCAGAAATGTGAGGAGTCATTTATCAAGGGGAGAAGCCGGTACCTGAATCCCCTGACTCGTCACATCCTGGGGCACGACTCCAACCCTCTGCAACAGGTCAACTCCTTCGAGCTGGAGGAGGTACTGTCTCTTGAATAGAATATTTATTATTTTCAGAAAATTAAGTATTAAAAAGAAAAGTTACAACATTTCTCCAGATTAAAGGTCACTTATTATGCAAAATCCACTTTTTCATGTCTTTTATACATAAACATGTGTGTGTCCTCTGTGTAAAGAGATTCTGAAGGTTTCAGGAAAAAAGATTCTCTCACTTCTTGTCCTGATCCATTTATATAAAAACCTGTCTGAAAATGAGCTGATCAGATTTTGGCCACTATATGATGTCATAACGTTGTTTTGGCTTGTGTAACCATTAGCCAATCACCAACCAAGGTAACCCCCCCCCCCTACCTAATCACCTGAATCTCCTCCTAGAGCACCATTGTGTTCTTTTTAACCAAATATCTCTCAGAGGGGCGTGGGGAGGGGCTCCTTATTTCCATCTAAAGTAACAGACAGAGAATCAGCACTTTAGAAACAGGGCTGAAACAGAGGGGATTATGGGATGCTACACTGCTACATCTGTTTGGTATTTCAAGCCAAACACTTCAGAGACATATTTTGTACAGAACTATAATATATTGATGAAAAACAGTATAATAGGGGACCTTTAAGTGTTTGTTGTATTTCAATTAGTTGTATTTATCAGAAAATATGACAATTGCCATGCTCACTCAACTTTGCAACTGCATTGAATTATATCAAGCTACAGATGAACTGTAAGATTATGAATGAAAAAATGAACACTGTTACAATACACAATATTGTTTTAGTGAAATTGGATTAGTTATTGTACCACCATCAGACATTGTGATGTGGATAATAAAAGAAGACATTGTTCAGCCCTAATAGTGTGTTTCATGGTATACATTCAGGAAATAATATAACTGTATGCCTGTTGACTCTACAGGTGCATAGTGCAGGAGAGGAAGATTTTGTTAAATCTGAAACGACGACAACAACCCCCCTGTCGTCTAAAGGTATATTTATAATTATTTTGTGTGAATGGAATGTTTTTGTATACAAGCACAGGTCATAGGTAGGTCATTTATTAAAACAGGAACAGGGAAACTAGATTTATCGGCATGAAGTCTGCCAACATTTTTTGTTGCTCAATTTTTTTCACAGAAATAAAAAAACGGCTTTTAATCATACAGTTCAAACATTTCTAGACAGTAGATAAAGGAGTTTTCAGTCCAACCTGTGACAGTTAACACCAGATTTGTGGCAGAAAAATATTTGTTTGTGTAAACATACTGCTAAACTTCAATATTGTCACTGTAGATCTTTTAACGAGGTCCAACATGATGTGAGGAAACGAATAGCTTTCACAAATCTATTGAAAAAGGACTGACAATTCTAAGGAGCAAAAGCTGAGCAAATTAATAAAGGTTGTGACACTTTGAACTTTGTCTCATTAGATATATTATTTTGGGTCCTTACATTTGAGGGCATTGGGCATGTAAAGTCCTTATAAAGTCATAATATAGATAGTAAAATAAGATGTGAGAGCAATGAAAGCATTTGTGTATACATGTCGATGTGCAGGTGTTTTTGTCACACCGTTTGTGTGTGGATTCAGGTCAGACTGCAGCTGTTTTTGTGCAGTGGTTCACTGCATGGAGTTGTTGCCTGACAGTGTTTGTGTCCCTCCTCGTGTAGGTGAGATGGTCCGGGGCGACAGCATGCAGTCAGACAGCAGCGGCTATGCAGATGAAGAAGTTAGCCCTTCATCAAACAGATGACGGAAACAACTGAATTTCATCTCATTTCTCACCTGTCGACTATTTCCTGCACCAAATGTTGTTTCTAAACAGAGGCTTAAGATGTGATGATTCTGTAAAAAACGTAGTTACGTGAGAGAATTTTTTTCACAATAAGACTTCCGGACATGCAAATCATTAAGTTTCTCCCCAGTGCTCATACAGACTGTAAATAAGTAACAATAAAACTATTGTAGTTCAAAGGGTTTGATGAAATTAATTAATTGAATTAGGAATGGCAGTGTTCAAGTTGTAACAGCAACAGTTGGCAGTAAAATGTACAAAATGTTTTATTGGAAATAAGTCAATTTCACATGGATCTCATAATATTTCATCGTTTAGCTAAAACTGGGCAACTTTTTCTACTACAACAACAAAGAAGTTCTTCTCAAATGTAATGAGGTCAGTATAGACTTCAATGGTGTGAGTACTAAAACTCACCGAAAAACAGCACAAGTTCCTTATTTGAATGATCAGAAAACAAGATGCAGATTTTTTTTTTTCAGAGAATGAGGTTCACATGAACTGCACCGGTGGCAGGAGTAAGGAAACTGTGCTTGTCAAGTAGTGCAAACGGTTCACTATACTCAATACTCATTCCAGCCGAGTGCAAGGCAGTATATCAAAACAAATACAGCAAGGTGCATGGTAATGAATCCTTTTACAAGACACAGCATGTAGTTGGAGAAGAATATTTCCAAATTCCACCATGATCAACTTTCCAATATCACAGGATTCATATTTCCATTGACAAAAAAAACGAAATCACAGTGGGTTTAAATTATAAATGAAACAGTGCCAGGCATGATGAGCAAAGATACATTTAAACTTAACAGAACTAAATATTATAGCTTGTTTGACTGGTCTATAATATTGAAAATGAGGACTTTGTACTTTCCCCTCCCTTCAACCGATGTATTAATTCATCATTGTCTTACACTGAAGACAAGCAAAGACGTGTTTTAAAGAAGTCTTAAAGCTGAGGTAATTAGCACTTTACAAAACTGTTTGCACATCCAGGAGTAAATGGGACCAATGAGTAGATTGTGACGTCATTTCAATATTGTAGAGATATTTTTTAAAGTTTTCCTCACACATTACTTTCTCTATTCCTGCTCCGGACCTAATAAATATGAGCCTTACTTTTTTAAGTTAGTGTTTAAAGAGGCAAAACATTACAAGAACGATTCTTCCATCAATATGTTTCAGTCATACTGATCTTTCTCACCATTTCTATTTTAGGAACATGATTAGAAAGGTTTATTTGCCAAATTCAGTTGTTAAACAGAGATACTATGATACGTTTTACATTTTCTAATCTTTAAGGCCCAACATGAGGAGCATCCAACTGTATTTTTAGAGCTGGTTTGAATATACAACAAAGGCCACATCATCTCATTAAGGTCATCTGAAAGCAGGGCTGCCTTCAAAATTATTATCCCCTGATATTTCATCAGCAGAGTCCTTTTCTCTCATTCCCCAACCAATGATTGTGGTTTTAACGCAGCACCAGTATTTGGTAATTCTCCATTTGCATTGTTTGTGAAATCAGAATATATCTGCAGGTATTAAGGAACTTGTATGTATGTATGCAACAGGTGTCACTTTAGATAAAGACTTTTTAGACTTGAGCTTTTTAGGGAAATAGAGTGGCGAGTATGGATGCTGGGCAAACCAAAGAAAATACCAAAAAAGCATTTTAAAAGAATTTCTGACAGATATGCAAAATGTCAAAGAGAGAGGTATGAGTTTTTGGGAAGCTATATCTTCATTGGCAACGATGAGAAATCCACGTGACCAAAACATGTCCTTGGGGTTAATTTGGGGACAGAAAAAAGTATCTTATATAATCCACAATTGAGGTAATTCACATTATTTGAACTCATCACAAAAGTGTCGTCGTGTGAGTTCGAGTCTGTGAGGAGGAAGAGGACATCACTTTCCCCCGGCCATAATTTTGAGGTACTGCAGTGCATTGTGGGCTGCATTGGCTCGGGCTGCATCGATGCTCGGAGCGAAGCCATGGCACACTGTGATTGGCTGAGTGGAAAGCTCCACTAGACACTGGCACAGGCCGCTCAGACTGCGCTCTTCTGAAACAAAAACGCAAATAAAAAGGAGGTTAAGTAAAGTATTTTTAAAAGATACATTTTCTAAAGCAAGATTTTGACTCAGATACTTTTACAACGTCAATGCTGCTTTAGATACGTCAGTTAAAGTTAAAAGACAGAATTTCTCGTCAAAGGTGATGGTAATGCTCCATCTGATAAGAACCCTAGGGCTGCACTACAGTATATTTCAGTTGCATTTCATTGAGATATATTCAGTTCTCCATTATAAGTGTGATTAGCTATTTCAGTTACGACCCTTCGTTACTAAATATGTCACTGACCAAATGTATAACGTAATAATAACGAAACCCAGAAACTAGCTTTACTTTAGATAGGGTCTCATACTTTTTGTATTTGATCATCACATACTCTGAAATCAAGTATTCAACTACAACTACTGCATTTTTCCCCCCATCAGCTTAAAATTCTTGTCCTTCTGTGAAGCGCTGTACACAGATGAAAATGTCTCACCGGTAAAAACTGTGACAACATGCAGCTGAGGGTTACTTCCTCTATATCTGATGGCAGTAATAGTAACCACACAGCATCACTATGTTCCCATAATGCTCGGCAAGTCTTAGTTTGTGCAGATGGTGTTATCATATGCAGTGTCAGCTCAACACATTCATTATGTTTATGCTCCTTACTAAAATGCAACTTTAAATGCATACACACAACTACCCAGTGAATAGACTCCACATTTCTTTGTAACCTTTCAGTGTTAAACGTATTGTAGTCTTCCACTTTAGTCACACTGTGGTGCTTGGAAGAATGTATAATGATCCACTGCTTGGGAACTCACCTAGATCCAGGTAGCTGATGTCGAAGCACTGCTCCAGAGACAGGTCGTTGAGCAGAGAGCAGAAGTTGGAGTCAGTGGGCATGCCCAGAGGGTGGCTGCGGAGCTGGAGGATCTTCTCTCCAGCAGAGTTACGCAGAGAGTCCCACGTGCAGCCGAAGCCTTTACTTTTGCCCGTATCAGCTTTGCTCCCCATGTGCTGTGTGTGCAGGCGGAAGTTCATGGTAGTTAATACACACTATTAAGATGTATGAGCAGTAAGGAAAAGGGGGATGGGATGCATGTCTTACTGTGCTCTGCGTCACAATGAAAGATTAATAACTGTAAATTGAAGACATTGGTAAGCATAAATACAATATTAACATGTTATGCAAGGTTGTGGATCCTTTCCTGCAAAGGTTTTCACAAACTTTGACAAATGGGGCACAGAGAAAGTTTATTTCTCACCATGTTGAACGTGTCCTCTTCGACCTCAGCTTCGTTGGTGGTCCTCAGGTCGACCGGGACATCGTGTATACGTGATAACATCTTAGCCGCTGCATTTCTCTTTGCGAGCTTCTTGGAGGTTCCACTTCCTATAAAGGAACAGGAGATTGATTCATGTTGAGTAATCTATTACAGGCAGCTGTAGGCTGTGCCAATGCCTGGTAATGCTCTTGTAATGCATGTGTTGCAAGTAGGGCTGTCAAACGATTACAATTTTTAATCAGATTAATCACAGCTTAAAAATTAATTAATCATGATTAATCACCATTCGAACTAGGCAAGGCAAGTTTATTTATATAGCACTTTTCAACACAAGGCAATTCAAAGTGCTTTACAAAAAATGAAAGAGATTAAGAAAATGGCATTTAAAATCAGTCATTAAAAAGAAAAGCTAATAAAATAAACATTAAAAGAAAAAATACATGGATAAAAGTTACAGTGCAATTAAACATTAAAAGAAAAAAGTACATGGATAAAAGTTACAGTGCAGTCTAAGATATGAATAGTTCAATTAAAAGCAGCGACAAAAAGAAAAGTCTTCAGCCTGGATTTAAAAGTAGTCAGAGTTGCAGCGGACCTGCAGGTTTCTGGGAGTTTGTTCCAGATATTTGGAGCATAATAACTGAACGCTGCTTTACCATGTTTAGTTCTGACTCTGGGGACAGAAAGCTGACCAGTCCCTGAAGACCTGAGAGATCTGGATGGTTCATAATTTAGCAGGAGGTCAGAAATGTATTTTGGGCCTAAACCATTCAGTGCTTTATGTATTTTGAAATGTATTCTTTGACACACAGGAAGCCAGTGTAAAGACTTCAGAACTGGAGTGATGTGATCCACTTTCTTAGTGTTAGTGAGGACTCGAGCAGCGGCGTTCTGAATCAGCTGCAGCTTCCTAATAGATTTTTTAGTGAGACCTGTGAAGACACCATTACAGTAGTCGAGTCTACTGAAGATAAAAGCATGGACAAGTTTTTCCAAATCCTGCTGTGACATTAGTCTTTTAATCCTAGATATATTCTTTAGGTGATAGTAGGCTGATTTAGTAACAGTTTTAATGTGACTGTTGAAACTCAGGTCAGAGTCCATGACTACACCTAGATTTCTGGCTTTATCTGTTGTTTTGAACATTGCAGGCTGAAGCTCAGCGCTAACTTTGATACGTTCTGCCTTGGCTCCAAAAACCATTACCTCAGTTTTATCTTTGTTTAATTGGAGAAAGTTCTGACACATCCAGTCATTGATTTGTTCAATGCACTTACTCAGTGTTTGAATTGGAGCATAGTCTCCTGGTGAAATTGTTACGTACATTTGTGTGTCATCTGCATAGCTATGGTAACTTATTTTGTTGTTCTTCATTATCTGAGCCAGTGGTAGCATGTAGATGTTAAAGAGAAGAGGCCCCAAGATGGAGCCTTGAGGAACCCCACATGTCATATTTGTCAACTCAGATGTGTATTTACCTATAGAAACAAAGTTATTTCTGTCCTTTAAGTAGGATTCAAACCAATTCAGAACTGTTTCCGAAAGTCCCACCCAGTTCTCCAGTCGGTCTAGTAATATGCTGTGGTCAACAGTGTCAAACGCAGCACTGAGATCTAATAATACTAACACTGAAGTTCTGCCACTGTCTGTGTTTAAGTGGATGTCATTAAAGACCTTTACAAGAGCAGTCTCAGTGCTGTGGTTTGGACAAAAGCCTGACTGGAACACATCGAAACAGTTATTTAAATGAAAGAAATTACTCAACTGTTGAAAAACAACTTTTTCAATGATTTTACCTAGAAATGGGAGGTTTGATATGGGCCTGTAATTGTTCATTACTGAAGCATCTAGATTATTCTTTTTTAAGAGCGGTTTAATGACTGCAGTTTTCAGGGCCTGTGGAAAAATACCTGAGTGAAGAGATTTGTTTACTATATGAAGTAGATCTGAGGCCATGCAAGGCAAAACATCTTTGAAAAATCCTGTTGGAATAATATCAAGGCAGCAGGAGGAGGATTTCAGAAGTTGTATAATGTCCTCTAGGTTTTTATCATTAATCTGATGGAATTGTGTCATGATGTCTGAATTGATGTTAAGTGGAGATAGGGACAACACATTTGCTGTTCCTGATGCAGAGGCACTGACTGCTTGTCTGATTTTCTGAATTTTGTCAGTGAAGAAGGAGGCAAAATCATTTCACGCCCTGGTGGATAGAAATTCAGAGGCTACTGACACTGGGGGGTTAGTTAGTCTGTCGACGGTAGCAAACAAGGCACGTGCGTTGTTTTTGTTTTTAGTAATGATGTCAGAGAAGAACGATTGTTGTGCGTTTTTCAATTCCAAATTATAAAGGCCAAGTCTCTCTTTATAGATTTCAAAGTGAACCTGGAGATTTGTTTTTCGCCACCTGCGTTCAGCTTTTCGACATTCTCTTTTTTCTGTTTTCACGCTCATGGCCTTTCTCCATGGAGATATTTTCTTGCCAGTCACTTCCTTTACCTTAGTTGGAGCAATGGCATCTATAACATTTTAAATTTTTGAATTAAAATGATCTACTAGCTCATTTACTGAGATGTTGGCAGGGGCAAGTGTGGAAGAGAAATTCTGAGTAAACATTTCCCTAGTATTTTCAGTTAAATATCGCTTTGTGGTTACCTCTTTTTGAACATTTTTGTGAACAGAAATAGAGCTCTCAAAGAAAACACAGGAATGGTCAGAGAGTGCAACATCAGTCACCACAACCTTAGAGATATTCAGACCCTTTGAGATAATTAAGTCCAGAGTGTGCCCCTTATTGTGCGTGGGCTCCGTCACATGCTGAGTCAGTCCATAGCTATCAAGAACACAAAATAGTTCTTTAGCCCCTCTGTCCTGGGGGTTGTCAACATGGATGTTAAAATCACCAACAATGACTAGACGGTCAAAGTCAATACACACTATAGACAGCAGTTCAGTAAAGTCATCAAAAAAGCTTGCACAGTATTTGGGTGGTCTATAGATATTTAGGAACAGAGCTCGAGAGGAGCATTTCAGCCGAAGGGCCACATATTCAAAAGAATCAAAGTTTCCATACGATGTCTTCCTGCATTGAAGGGAATCATTGAACAGAATAGCAACTCCACCCCCTTTCTTATGCATTCTTTCCTAACTCATAAAACTAAAGTTGGGAGGGGTTGATTCGATAAGAATAGCTGCACTGTTATTTTGTTCAATCCAAGTTTCTGTTAAAAACATAAAATCGAGATTGTGCTCAGTGATAAAATCATTGATTAAAAATGTTTTTCCTGCCAAAGACCTGACATTTAATAAAGCTAGTTTAAGTTTGTTAAACACACTATCAGTCATGTTTTTTGTAACAAGCTGTGGCTGACATGGAATCACTGCTAAATTAGATACACTCACACAAACGTTTGAGCGCTTCCTGTATATAAGATGATTCACCGCTCTTAATCTATTACCTATCAACACAGATATCGGCAAAGCTACTGGCAGGCAGGGCCCCGACATGTCCTGGAAAGAGTTGAGAGTGCCATACGCCCTTGAGCCTGGACCCATCACATATCAGTAAGAGTTTGTTGTGTTTTGTACACACACATCCTTATCAGGCTTCGGAGACTGCAGATGCCCCCTCGAAGGGAGGGGAGGTGGTCGACGTAGGCACGGTGATGGAGACGGGCGAGATGGTGCGGGGGTAGAGGACATGCTGCCAGGGGGGGGAGGTGGTTGACGTAGGCGCGGTGATGAGGATGGGGGAGATGGTGCGCGTCTCCGCGGTGATTTTGTTGGGCGTCGTTGAGGAGCGGGGGTAAAGGACATGGTGCCAGCCCTGCGTATCGCCTTCGTTTGGTCTTTGAACTCCAGGAAGGAATCGGTGCCAACCCTCTGTATCTCCTTTGTGTGTTCATCGATCTCCAGGAGGGTGGGCGAGGGTGAAAGGGTGAACGGAGTATCCTCAAAGGCGTTGACGGGGGGGTTGGGTGACGGGCAGTGGAGACTCCTCCATTTGTCTCATAGGTCTCCCATAATCAGAACATTCCTCAGGCGGGTGCAGTGATAATTCTTCAGGGTTTTCTGCGTGATGTGTTGTGTCTTTCTCCTGTTTTGATTCCTCTTGCCGCTTGTCCTTGGCATAAGGAACAGATTGATGACGCAGGCAGTTGAATATGTTAGAGATAAACAATTTCACTCCTGATTTGTTCAGGCAAACTCCATTTGCCTTGAAAAGATGTCTGCGATCCCAGAAAAAGTTAAAATTGTCAATAAAATGAACAGAATGATCAGTACAGGCCGTTGAAATCCAGGTGTTCAGTGCAAACAATCTGCTGAATCTCTCCACTCCTCTTCTGACTGGCGGTAGAGGGCCACTGATGAACACCTCTGCATTTAGAGAGCTGGCAGTTTCCAACAAACATTTAAAGTCTTCTTTCAGCACTTCTGACTGTTGTTTCACAACATCATTTGTTCCAATGTGCAGTACCACATTCTTCACAGTCGGATGTTCAGCCCCAATATGCAGGATCTTCTCAGCCGAGTCAGAGACCACATCCTTGGGAAAACAGAGTACTTTGGTGTTGTTCTTATTACACAGACCTTTTACATCTCTTACAGCAGAGTCACCCACAATCAGAGTTTCAGGCCCAGTCGTTAGCTTTCCCTCTAGCCTTTTACTTTTAGAGTAGCTATTGGTCCTTACCCTGCTGCGTGAAGAGGACAGGTTATCCAGGTCATCAGATCTCCGGTTCTCGGTCAGCGGAGCGTATCTGTTCTGGATTGGCACACTTGGTGGTTTAGGAGGATTGTTTGTAATTCTCCCTTTAGCAGCTGTCCACTGCTGTTTCCTAGTATGAATAGGGGTTGAAGAGGCGCTCTTCCTGGGTGATAACAATGCAGGCCAGCCGGTCGCATCACAGATTTCGGAGCTCTGGGCTCTGCCTGTTATCCGTCCTCCCAAATCCCATGGAAATGATTTACTCTTAGGCTTTGTACCCAGAGAGTTCCAGGGAGGACTACCACTTGTAGATTTATTACCCGGTACACAGCCCTCCTGTTCCTTGGAATCCTTGTAGCTGCTAACTAGCTGTGAGTTACCATACCCTTCTCCATTATTTTGCAACACTGGTAAAGTCGTGTCATTCCCACGACATAGTCCATTCACTTCCACGTTAACTTCCAACCGTTGCATTTTCATTTCCAACACAGCCATCTTCTGTATAAGTTTCTGGAAGTCATCTGTAGAGAACGGAGGCATTTTGCTACCAACTAGCTAAATAGCATGCAGTAGCCTACCAGGCTTTAGCTGTTGCTAGGCCACGCTATTGTAAGACTGACGTCGTCGTAAAAATGTTGAAATATGGCTGAAACCCTCCGTCTATTTACGAAGATGAACTGTCCCAGTGATAAGTTAATGTCCAGGAGCCGCTGCTCGAAGTTTTCAGAGAATAAGAATAGGAAAATCAGCATAAAAAGTAAGCAGAGGCAAGAGCAAGCAGAAAAGCGTCTGCACTGTAAGAAAGATAAGATAAGTCAGAACTATGTCCAAAATATGCCATTTCTTTATGCATATTGTTGTGGGAATGGAAAGATAAATGAAAGAAGGCGGATATATCCATTTAACATACAGTATCTATGTTTATTATAACATTTTTCTGCGTGTCAAAATGAAAGACAACCCACACACCTATCAATCATCAAACCGTGGGGTCTTAATTCATTACGTGTTGATTTCTATCAACGGGGGAGTACTTCAGGAAAGTCGACGGGGGGACGGGGGGGGGGCGGCTAGTGGAGTACTTCGTGACCACAGAGTGTGAACGTTGTGATCAGCTGTTTTAGCGCAGTTCTCCAGTGAATGGGGGGGGGAGTCTCCCTCCGTAGCCGGTTGGTGTAGTTTTGGCACAATTCCGTTGTACAGACCGACGTTAACAGCAGCCCTGTCTGTGCACACGGAGACCGACTCTGTCGTCCGGTGATCTAACCGCCTTCTGGAAAAGCTTCACAAGTACGTCGGTACGCAAATGCGCTTTGTGACACAAGTGACGGTACGCATTTCAGAGAGATTACGCACATAACCTGCGTACCAGTTATGTGCACCCCTGTACTACAGCAAAAGTATTCTCCGTCGGGACTTCCTGCAACAACACCACGCCGTTATCAAAGATGTTCTATTGAGAAGACAATCACTACGTGACAAAAGTTTTCAAAACCGTGGCTACTGAAATCAATCTTACTAACTGCTGTCTGTGCAATTTACTCCGCGCGAGTTGGCAGACTTTATTTTGCTTCCTTTAACATCATTTTGCATGGTGGGGCTAAGCCATTTCTTGGTATGGGTGTAGCCTACCCCAGCCATACCCTGGCGCTGCCACTGGTGGCACGTATGGGGCGGGCCATTCTGCACATGCGTTAAATGCGTTAAATATTTTAACGCAATTAATTCAAAAAATTAATTACCGCCGTTAACGCGATAATTTTGACAGCACTAGTTGCAAGTAAAGGTCAATGAAGGTCAGTAGTTACACTACCACCCTGTAAAAGGCTGCACGTTTGCTTTTCTTTAATTTCCATTTCAGTTCTCTGTCAGCAGTTTTTCATCCACAAGTGCTTAAATAAATGTTTCATCATTGAGGATGTCCACACTGACTCAGGGTTTGCATGGCATGTTAACAACAATGTTTATATTGCTGAAAGTTGATTTAATCTAAGAGGCAGAGGCTTTTAACATACACAGAACAATCTCAAACAATGACACATTGTGCATATTACCGATTTCCACAAATCTCTCGACTCTGCAGGTCATCGTGAACTCCTTGCGGTGTGCTGGACCAGACTCCTGGGTGACGGTGTACTCTGGCAAACGCCATCCTTTCTGCACCACCAATTCCTGGCAGAGATGTAAACTCATACATTACTCATGAAAACAAAAAGGCATGCAACTATATCGGAAGTTTTTCATGATTTAAAACCTTAAACTACAGGAGTTATCCGTGTGTATTCACCTGCAGAGCTCCAACAGGGTTACACTCAGACTGCTGAGAAGTGCTTGATGTCTTCATCTCTGCCTGAGGGCTGTACAGAAGAGAAGGGAAGTCACGAAACCACACAGACATCCATCTTAAATTCACTCAATTCTTAGAACACTGAGATGTTTTATCAGCTGATGTTAACATTCAAAGCAATGGCAATGAAAATATTATGACCCGAGCTCCTCCAACGATGCAACATATATAATAAAATACAAAATAACAAATATGTATGTAAACTGAATATGTTATATACAAGAACAGAATGTGAAATTAAATATAGTACATTAAGACGAAATTAAATACGGTTTATTGAGGTGATAGCTATTTAGATAAATGTGGTGTTTAGCAGTCTTATGGCCTGTGGGATAAAACTGTCTGGTGGTTTTAATCATTTTAACTAAAAAGTAAGTGCAAAGAAATAAAAAACTTGAAAAGAAACTGACCTCTCTACATCCGTTGATACTTTTACTCCAATAAACCCTTCTTCTCCAACACCCAGTCCGACGGGATTTCCGAGATCTGCCTTGAGCATCTTCAGAGCAGCCTCGGCTGCTTTGTGCTTGGCTGCCTTCTTGCTGGGCCCTTGGCCGGTGCAGCTGATCTCTCCGACGGAGACGCGGAACGTGAAGTTGGGCTGGTGGGCCTGTCCCTCAGCCTTCAGCAGGTCATACACTGGGGTCTTGCCTATCTGCGTTCCATACTCCTGCAGCAGACTGATAGGCGTCTTTCCGGGACTCACAGCCAGCATTTGCTCAATACTTAACAAAAGAAAAAGCCAGCATTAGATGGACTGTTGAGCAACTGTTGATTACATTTGGAAAGGGCGTTAGAAAATGGTGTCGATCATACCTTTCAAGAAACGCTTATTAGCATGCATTGTATAATTCAGAAATGTCCTGTGGATTTCATTCATTTTGTTGAATGCTGTAATTTTTGCACTTAGGCTAGTCTAACTGAAGATTAACTCACCCAAATTACAAAAGGCTTTCAGGTATCCAAGCTAATATAAAACAATTCCTTTTCAAAATGCATTGACGTTGCAGTAATGCCAGAAACAATGTCCAGCTTACACAAATTGATTCAACTTACTGAATGTAACCATTACCTCAAATTGTGGCAATGGATATCTCAGCATCGCAACTGTAAATCTAAAGTCAATAAAATAAAAAACAACAACATCATGACTACATATAATGACGACTGGTTTTAGGTGAGGTTACACAAATATTTGAAGTTTGTCCGGTCAACATGGTTGTAAGTACACTCAATAACCAGTTTATTATTAGATACACCTACTGTAGCTAAAACTCATGCAGTCTAACACAACAGTACTTTAATACTACCTTCGTTCAGTTTGGGCGAGCTTGATTCAAATGTATGCTCATTTTGCTGGATGCAGGATGTGGTTTGTCAGAATTGTGTTGTGTTATATTCACATGTGATGTTTTACGTTTATGAAGGAGGGCAGGTTAAATAAGTGCTAAGGAAGTTGCTGTAACTTGGGACTAATAGCATGGTCTCTAGATACAACAAGCAAATATGTATTACATAAATGAGTAGAGATTTAATTAATGATCACGAATGTTTTGATAGGAGATGCACCAATGACAGTAAACTCAGGGGGGCAACAGGATCTATTTCATTCAGACATTTGGCACCTTATTTTGTAGCTAGCGGAGTATAATTCATTTTAACGAAATGTCGACGTGTTTTCAGAATTTAAAACAGTAGCGTTGTTGTGGCAGACACTCAGAAAATGTGTCAATAAAAGTGTCTATTTATCAGACTGCCCCCCGCTAGCCACAGTGCTATGCTAGCTTAGCTGCACACCTGGAGCACCCGGAGTTTGTCTTCCAGCTGTCCGGTGCTGTCTCGTCGTTCATTCCCTATTTCACGCAGACCGGTACCGGATGGTTAATCCCCCCCCCCCCACTCGGTTTCATTAGACGGTATATTCCCCAACAGACGATGAGGCAGAGACATGTGAAGAGCAGACCCCTCCACTCCTCCGACAGATCGCAGCGGAGCACAGTTATGACGTATGACGGAGTCCCACAAAACTCGATTTCTCATTGGTCCGTGGGCGCTTTGGGTTGGTTCGTTTTGTACACCGGAAAACACCGACATGGTTGTAGTTTTTCAGTTTGCGAGGCTAAAGTTAAATATAACCTCGTTTCATCACAACAGAAACAGGTGAATAGTCACTTGCACTTCACATACGGGAAAATGTAGTTTGCAGTTGCAGGACAAAGTATAAACATTATATCAAAAGTAGAATTCGTCCATTCCAAATTATGCAAAAAGTACAACCGAGTTATAATCATGGATGTTCTCTGATAAATCCATGGTCCTAGCTTACACGCACCTTGCTAAATTCAGTTAAATTAGCTTTACTGATGTAAAGTCATTACCAAAGGGAAAATGCTTCCCTTCACGGTTTTATTAACGTCAGTGCAAGAACTACCAATGAGAAAACAAAATGAACGTACTTTGTGAGTGTAACGGATGTTTTTTTTTGCAGCTAACGTTAGCTAGCCACCATATTAGCATCTTCAAACTGCTGCTCTCAAGACAACTGCGTTGGAAGATAAAGTACCAGAAGTATTCAAGTAAGTGCCAGTACCAACTGTACCTGTATACATGTTAGTTGTTTTCCGCATCGTTTTGTTCTGCGTGTCCGCAAGTCATCATCCTATCATTTAATAATGGTTTCTGCTTGGATGGCCAGTTGAGCTGAACGGTAAATTAAAGGCTACAGCGATGAAGATTTGTTTGGGTCCACAACTTTCTGCATGCTGCTGGCTCTCAGTGCAGTAACTTGTTATAACTGATAGTCACCATAAGAGGGCGCCAGTCAGTCACTGGTCTGCACATCCGACAAGCTTCTCTATCGGGGCTTCGTCAGTACTTTGGGGCCCTGGCACCGAGTAAAATGTTCCTGCAGCCCTGGAGACTGCAGCTCCAGCTCTAATCAACATTTAACTACATCATGTTGAAGCAACATAGTGTACAAAAAAAACATACACACAGGAATACACAGACAGACAGAATTGGTTGGAAACAGGCCTATATGGGCCATTCTACCGAATTGGACCAAAGTCAGGTTGGAAATGTTTTGAAATGTTGTATGTTTTTTCCCCCAAAACCTTGTCCATAGGCCTATATATTTTG
The DNA here is from genome assembly GCF_902827175.1 of Gymnodraco acuticeps. Classification (NCBI taxonomy): domain Eukaryota; kingdom Metazoa; phylum Chordata; class Actinopteri; order Perciformes; family Bathydraconidae; genus Gymnodraco; species Gymnodraco acuticeps. The sequence goes on from NW_022991632.1 coordinate 1,009,734, forward strand.
TACCATATCTAAATTACACATATCTAGTAAAATAACCGTACATTGTTATATCGTATTTTCATGCTGCATTGGAATGTTCTTCCTCTACCAACAATGGTCACTACCGAAACTGTAGTAAAAAAGTATTATATTAACCGGTTATGATTGTTTTACCTTCCCTTCTCTAAATAGTATTTTAACAAATATTTCTTGAGGGTTTTCACAATTAAATTAATATAAGTGCATTTTTAATCAAAGTTCAATTTATACAATTCATAAAAATCATAATGCAAACTTTCTTTGCAAAATGCATAATACTGATCATATTGATTCCAGAGTTGATGATTGTTGAAATTGAACATACATTAAACCAATCAGTATCATATCATTTTAGTTGATAACTCAATATACTTTTGACATGCCTTATGTTGAAGTGTGAATGTTTGAAGCTACTGACCCAGAATCAGCACTTTAGTAACAGGCTGAAATAGAGGGGGATGAGGCTAGAATGCATGATCTGTTTGGTATTTTGAGCAAAACACTTCATAGACATGTTTTTTATATATCTGAGACCTATAATATATGCCTAACAATAGTATAATAAGTGACCTTTAAAGTAACACACTGATTTTCAGACTTTAAAACACATGTATAGTAGTATTCGTTTATTAGTCCCCGAGGGGAAAATGAGTTGCAGCACATCACAGAGGCATTTAAAAAGTCAAGACAATATATCACTGACAACAACATAGACACAGATAAAAACAAACAGACATAAGAAAACCAGATATCGGCAGACATGACAAGGGGCCTATAGGCCCTCATTTGCGAAATAGGGGGGACAGGGCCAGACCAGCTGGGTAAACAGTGCGTCCTAGCCATCATTTATTCAGGAGTTTGATGGCTTGTGGGACGAAAGACAGCCGAGATCTGTTCTTTTTTAAATAAGGGGCACGATATCTCCGCCCGGATGGCAACAGTTCAAAGTAAGAGGCAAGAGGGTGCCTCAGGTCACTCACAATATTGTGTGCCGATTTTAAAACTCTGTCCTTATATAAGCATTCTATATTAGCAAATGAGATTCCTGTCAATTTACTGGACAATGTTATGGCCCTCCTGACTGACTTTTTCTGTGCCTCAGTTGCGTTGCCGAACCAGCATATAATGCCGAAGGAGAGCACACTTTCGATAAAAGCATGATAAAACATCTTCACCATTCTGTTGCCGACATTAAAAGACAATAATTTACGTAAAAAAAACATTCTTTGTTGAGACTTAGCATTTATTTTCTCAGACCAAACATCCCATCTGAGCTTGTGGTCAAGCACGACACCAAGATACTTGTACTCAGTGACACATTGAATGGGCTCGCTATTTAATAAAAGAGTAGGGTTGGGCGATTGTGCTATTCTAAAATCAATTTCCATCTCCTTTGTTTTTGAGGTGTTTAGAAGCAGGTTTGACTTCTCACACCAGTTAATAAAGAAGTCAAGGACAGGCCCATGCTCCTCTTCCTCATCAAAGAGGAGGCTGACCAGGGCCGTATCATCTGCATACTTAATAAAGTGCCTATTGGGTATTTCAAAATGGTGGGATTTACCTGCTTACCATTCCATTTTGTCACTACCGAAACGATCATGTCAATTACCGAAACGTAACCATATGTTTCGGTAGTGACGATTCTAGCTCAAATTGAGCATAACTAAAGAATGCTAGCATGTACATGGCTAGCACACGTTTTTGAAGAGGTTTACACACATACAAACCTAATACTTTGCATAAAACCTCGAAAAAGTGTACTTAATTGAAGATCATATCTAGTGACAATTCTTAAGGTTACAAGCCGATTTTCAGATTTTGGAACAGATTTATATCAAAAGTATGGGATATAGCTACTGGCCATTCAGCCATGAGGGACAGGGATGCAGTGTCACTGCCTTGTCAAAAATGCAGGGGTGTGGCTAAAAATCTGGCTCAGCCATTGGACTAAAACCCCTTGTGTTTCGGTAGTGACATGAAAACTGGGGACATGATTTTTTGAGTATAGTTTTTTTTATTAAAAAACGATACCCACAATAAATAAAAAAATATTCCAACTTCTGTTTGAACGTAATCATAAAGATCTTCTAAATACACCATTGAACAAAAATAAAAACATTTTTTTAAGTGTTATTTACAGAAATTGAAATTTAGATGTCAGGGTTGGGGACAGCTACTTCCCAATAGAAAGTACCCTATAAATGATGTTTATATATTAAGCTTATCACTATCTAATGTAATGCCTTGTGTTTAAATAGACCATAACATATTCTTAGTAAATATATGTCTGAATACTTTTTCTTGTTGTGGGACCGCACTTTGTACTAATTCGGTATAAATGCCCCATATAGCCTGCACGGCACAACCAAACGTTCCACTTTAGTGTCTGTGTTGTGTGTGGAGGAGTTGGAATGTTGCATTTATTTAAATATAAATAGAAAACGTTTAAGGTCAACTTACATTTTGGTGGTTTCCTTGCTTATTTTGGATCCCTTTGGTTTGGTGAATATTCCCAGAGCTGTCCTGCAGACCCCTTTGGACCTGAGGTTCAGAACCTCCTGCCCCAACTATAGCAAACTTCCATAAAATATTTCCGTATTTTCCACCTTTCCATCTTTTCCTTTATTTCTGTGGCTTGAAAATGAATCCCATGATGGTTTGCTCGTAAACCCCTGCTGGCCACCATTGAAATAGAGCTTGGGGTTCTGATGGCTTCATTCACTGGCATCAGCGTTTCAGTGTGGATAAGCACATTTTGCCAAGTGTAACACAAAGTGAACTGGCCATGACAATGAGTGAAGTCAGCTCCGATTTGAACTCCCTGACCTTCAATCAAAGCCCCATGATTCATGTGTGACCCCTCGTGCTCATTTTTCATACTTTCAGTGTTCATTCTCCTTGTTTGCTGGGCCTTTGATTTGTCAATTAAACGGCCAAATATATTGACCTATAATGTGATATCTAAGTGTTTTTATTGAGCTTGTGGTTGAATGAGATCAGAAATGAATACCATCTTAGCAGCTAATGTACATCCAAAATGTATTCTCACACATTGACACACACATCCACAAACACACTTTTCTTTTCCTTGTCTTGGCCTGGCACATTAGTATATGTGGTTTAGTTGCCAAAATCATCAGTAAATATCTTCAAGCATGGAGCTGTATGAATGCTCTTTTTCCCTCCTTCCACAATATGATGTGTTTCCTTTTTTGTGTGTGTTTTGATCCCTCTCTTGCGGCCAAGCTGTGCTGTGGTGAGGCGCGGGTTCGAGTGGCGCTCCTGTGTTATTTTTGGCAGCAGCAGTGGTTGGTGGCTGTTGAGGAGAGAGGAGACAGGAGGGGGATAGCATAAAGCCCAAAAACCGAGGCTGTTTAAAGAATTTCTGTCTGAAGAAATTGCTTTGTAATGATCAGAAACTCATTATGGAGGTGTGCACCCATACACAAATAGAGAGAGAGACTGGCATGCACATTTATTCATTTAGCACTTCACAAACACCTCATATACATGTTCTCATTCGTAGACCACACACTCAGAGTTGCTAAATTGCTTTACATGTGAAATGCTTAGTTTAATATAGACTCAACACCATCCATGTATAATGGAGCCGATATTCATTTCTACCAGCAAGTTTAAATGTTAGGCTTTATTTATTTTTTCTCTGTCACACTGTTCCCGTCACATCACATGGGAACTATTTCTTGTTTGTCAGATACTTTGGTAATTCTCTCTCTCCTCTGTGGGAGTCGGTCCGAGACATGCTGCCCGCTCAGGCATCATGCAGTGTCAGACATTCACGCTCCTCCCTCTACACTTCTGAAAACACCATTTGAAAAATATTTTCTCCAACTCTATTCTTGGCCACAGATCAAGAGAACATTATTACTCTGCTTTATTTATTTATATATTGTGGTGTGTGAATGTGTGTGAATGTATGTGTGCGTGTTTGTAGGCCTCAGTGTGTGTGTGTGCGTGTGTGTGTGTGTGTCAGGGGGGTGAGTGATATGTAATTGTGTATCTATGTGTGTTAACCCACAAAGATATTTCAATTTCTTCAGAATATTAAATAAACATGCAGCAGCAGCTTCAGTGAAGCGCTGCCTGCCAGTGGGTTTTTGGTTGGATGGGTGGCGGTGCTGGTGGTGAAGGGAGAGAGGGGGTTTGTGGCCGTGGCTCTGGGGGGGTGAGGCAGCTCATGGTCGGGGCCTCCGCCGGACACACTGGCGCCTCGCGCTGGAGGACTTCTGAACCACCACACTCCTCCACCAAAACCCTGCCAACCCTGGTTCCCTGCTCCCGCTTCCAACCCAAATCACTCCGTCCTCTTTCTGCATTTTGACTCTCTCCCCCTCTCTCTCTTTCTCTCTGTCTGTCTTAGAGTCTCTCTCTCTCCTCCCTCCTTCCTCCCTGACTCTTTTTCCTTCTATAGTTTCCTCATTCAGTTGATCCAAATCCAGATTAATCTGCTATTTGGCTGCTTTCTCTTTTCACTTACCGCTGTACTTATAGTGGCAGGTCTATCTGATTGTGTTTTCTCTACCTTTTTTCCAGAGATTTTTTTTGTGTTTTTTTAATCCACCACTCCTTTTCTGCTCTGTCTTTCTTAAATCCCTTCACTTAAAATGTCCCAAGGAAGCATTTAGTGGCTTGTAATACGCAAACAAAAATGGTTTGGGCTGTACGTCAGTCACAATGCTATCATATTATGAAGATAGTAAGCATTTTTAAAACGAAGGAACCCTTGCACGGGTGCTCTGGAGATTTGTAAGGATATTATGTTGCAATTTTCCAACCATCCCTATGAGATAAAGAGTTATTTCTCTTGTCAACAAAAAAAAGATATTCCATTGTGGTCAACATGAAGTGAATCACCAGCTTTACGTCATGTGCTCTCACTATAGATCCCCTCAAGTTACCTTACAATTAAAATCAAATTAATCATTTGTTGTCATAATGTGAATGCACATTATTATGACATGTTAAGAAACACTTTTGATTAATGATGAAGGGCCAAAGCATTTACTTTATTCATACCTTATGGGCCAATGTGGTTATTCATAAAAACAACTAACTTCACCTACTGCTGTGTTTAATTGAATTATGGATGTCAAACATCTTAAGTAGAGTGGATATGTCTTTACGTGTCACACATGCAATTTTCTTAACTTCATTTCCCCCTGGAAGCAATTTGTCATCCGGAGGCCATTAAATGGGAAGCATATTATCTTTTTAAAGGGGCATAGAGTCACCCACAACCCTCCCACAGTTCCTATAAACAAAATGGCCTCATTTAGCGCCGCATTTGGAGCATCGGGCAGCAGGGGAGGACTCCCTTTAAACTTTAAAGGCAGTTCAGGGCTATAAAGAGTTGTGACATTGTTTGATTTTAGTTTGAAATATGAAAAGCACTTTAATTTGATGAAGCAAGTCACACAGACTTCTGTTTGATCTGTCAAAAGTGGGAGAGGGTGGTCTAACCTCCGTCACCACTGTAATAATGACTTGGTGAGGAGAGATCGGAAGCACTACTGCAAGGATTGATGTTATTGCATCAGCTGGACTCAATTTCAGATCACTGAGTCATATCTATTGTACTTACTTAAAATGATGTTGTTTATTTTCCTGACAAATGTAAATGATGGCAAAAAGTGATAAGCAATGTAGATCCATCTGCGTGGTAGCCTGACCTTTTTACCTCTTGCCCCTCTCTCTTATCTGTTGTGTTTTCCTCTTGAACCGTTTTTATTTGTCCTGACCTCTCTTTGTCTTCAGGTCATGTTATGGTCCACTCAGGTCAATTTACCTTTCCCCTTTGTGAAAAACCCTTATCTTGTTTTTACTTATGGCCTAAATGCTGAGCCTCTGGGCGCGCTGACATTCTTTTCCCTCTCTCTCCCCGGCCTTACCACAGAGACCCAGTCACACCTGCAAACACCTGTGCTTTTGTCCTGCCCCGTGCCTCCCCCATGAACCCCCCCCGCCCTGCTCCCCCCCTGCCTGTGGCTATGTCAGATCACAGTCCCATTGTTTTACTTGACTATTCAGTTAGGACCAGATAATAACAGGAAAAGGAGAATCATTAGCATATTCCTCCACGCATCATGATGAGTTGTTATCTCACTTAAAACAGCTGGAGTCTCTGAAGGTTGAAACTCCCTGGAGTAATTCATTAAGCAAAATAGTTCATGTATCATCAAGTTTTATGGTTAAACTTAACGATGCCTGAGTGAATGTTTTAAAATTGCTCCTTCGTGTTAGTTAGGTCGGAAATGGGCTGTGTGATGGTTTTAACTTGTGTGTCTGGGATCCTCCAGAATAACATTTTTAGTCCTAACAAGTCTGTGTGTTTTTTTTGTAAATGGAGTACAGAGGCACGAGTGGGCAAGCCATATGGAACAGATTGTCCAGCTTCTTCTTTTGCCCCTGTGTCACTGCATGTATGTTTTTCTTTTTATGACCTTATTTGAAGCGACACTTAATGTTTCCTGGCTTTCTAAATAAAGAAGTAAAAATAAAGTTAGGGCTACAGTAGGCCACCACCACTGCTGAGGGAATGTACTTTTAAAGGCAGAAACTACCAGTAGCAGGAGAGGTTTTCAAAGCCACTGACCGTGTTCTAAACCCCCCCACCCTTACTCGCTGGCCTGCCACACCCTACCATACCCCAACCCCCCTGTTTGACTTTTATGTTGTGGACTTGACCGTGCGCCCACTTCAGACCACCGTAAACATGTCGGTCCCTGATGACAGAGTCGGCCCCGGGACGTTTTATATAAATTGACCTCAACTACAGCTCATTAGATGCCTTAAATTGGAACCATGCAGCCTGGGAAGTGTAAATGTTACAGCAGGAGAGTCAGTATCTTCAGGGGGGTTCCAGCTGTACAGGTCTTCACTGTTGTGATGAAACTCTTCTTTGTCTTAAAAAAGTGACCTTTTAACAACAGATGAAGTCATGTTCTGAAGAATGTTGGGGAGAAGGATTTTATCATATTTATGAGATTGTTTTATCCTCTCTTCAACAATCACCTTTTTTCCACTTTAGTTATAAACATATTTTAAAGATGAACTCTTTGAATAATTGTTTGTCTGGTGATATTATATCACACAGCACTTCTGTTGTCGGCTTCATTTAGTCTTTCCTGAGGCTATCGCTCTTTTAATGCAGAGTGGCAAATCCACCCACCTCAAGTATTTGTATTAATCTGCAATATAACCTGAATGACCTGACTGGAGGCCACTTATTGGGACTTTAATGTCATCTGCAGTGCAGCATGATGTTTTTAAGGACTACAATTCACTTGGTGGTAAGCTCAGCTTCTCCTCTGCTTTCGTATCTCTTCATCACGTCTTTCGTCCTGCATCCTGCTTTAATTGGGGTCCTTTGTTTGACCGCCTCCCTCAATAAACAATACAACCACAGCTCCCCTGTCCTAATCCCCTCTACTCCTCTCTCCTGATTCTGCTGGAGCATCGCTCTCAGTAATTACCCCTCTCGGGCTGGAGAGTGGAGTAATTGTCTTGAGTGTAACTACAGTGGCTCTCTGAAAGGGGGTCATTGTGTGGAGTTAAGACTTCACTTCAGTGGATGGCTTTGTTTGTGCTGCAAAAGATAATGAAAGTATTTGGTTGGCCATGGTGAGGTGGAAATATAGTAAGATATGAAAAGAATGACAGTGATTGAGGAGAGGAGGGGATGAGGTGTGGAGGAGTGAGCTTCATGCTTGAGGAGCTACCTTTTAAAGGTTTTACTCTTTAAAACACCTTAACATATGAATAAAAACAGAGGAGAAAATGTTTTTTGGAAATGTCTTTACTTTTTAAAGCACCACAATCGTCATGGATCCACACCACAACTTTTACAACATGTAAACCTTTACGAGGGTTAAAGCTTTATCACTATTACCGGTCTTACACTCATTTCACAACAAATCAGAAAACAGTGGTAGTTCAATTTTACAATGAGCAGAATCATAAACGACAAATTAGCATTAATGTTTATGTTTTGTAGACTTTAGGGATTCATTGTGGAAAGTTACACAAAATATAGAAAAAACATAAAAAGTAGAAAAATAACACACCTATCAATGTCTATATATTTTTGTAAATATATAGTTTATGTTAAAAAGTAAAAACCCTTTTTATTAGTTACTTTGCCAGGTGTGGAATATTTCAAAATTAAAAGATTATACAGAAATAGTTTACACGCACATCTAACTTCAAGATCTATAAATAAATCTTTAAAAACAGAACCCCAAACTCAATGTTATCGCTAATAAATAAGAAAAAAAGTCTTAATTTAATGCATTTTCTTCTCTTTTTGGCCAGCTTTAACCATCTTGCGTTATTTCAGGCATTATATTTCCCGCAGGGTGCAGGATAAGATAATCTTCATGTGTATAATTTAAGACATAAATTAGATTGTTTATGTAAATATGAAATTAAATTAGACATATTATGAAGCAAACAAAAGAGAAATTAAAACCTTTTACATCAGAAAATCTTTGGCAACAAGAAGAACAAGAAGAAAGTCTGTTCATTGATTGTTTCAAGAATAATGAATAAGTATCAAAGTACAGCTGTAAATCTGATTTTTCTCTAGGCATGCAATACTCCATCAGCTCCATCATCCTAACCATAAGTCTCCTTTTAAAACGACTTTCCTTTTGTGGCTTTAGAGCTCTTTTCCTTCTGCTCTCGCAGATTAAATTTCCCTAGTGGTTTGTCTCATTTGAAAGGCAGAAAATGTGTGCATGAGTGTGTTTACTTGTGTGTGTATGTGTGTGTGTGTGCGTGTGTGCATATATACTGTATATGCATTATATATGCCGGCACATTTGCTCATAGTTAATTTTGTGTATGTGCACATATACATGTTATACTGGTTTCAATATACGTCATGGCTTGGTATTTGTGTGTATCTGTGACTGCCTGCATTGGTGTTTGTTTGCAGGCTTGCTCATATTCTATGTGTGTGTGTGGTACAGAGAAAATGAAGTGATTGCTACCTGTAACATGCTCAGTCATTTATCATATCAAGTCTTTTCAAACATATCCTTTGAAGGTCTTGAAACAAAATACTGTCTTTTCTTTTAATTTAAAAGGTGATTTATTTTCCACCATTAAAGACAAGTAGACCACTTGAAGTCAGATCTCCAACAGTCCACTGCTGTTCTCCACTCCATTAGGTGTGCCAGTCTTCTCCTCTCCGTTGCTGATCTGGTCAATGACAGTATTGGCGGGTACGGCGCTGGTGTTGAGCTCTGTGGTCTCCTCGCTCCGAGGGTCTGTCTCTCCCTCCCCAGCTACAGCTTTTCCCTGCATTGCAGAATCTGCATGGGTCTTCTGGTGCTTGGAGAGGTGGTCGCTGCGTGTGAAACGCTTGTTGCACAGTAGACATGTGAACTTCTTCTCTCGTGTGTGGGTGCGCACGTGCCTCTCCAGTTCGTCCGAGCGGGTGAAGCGCTTCCCGCAGAACAGCCAGTTGCAAACAAAGGGCCGCTCACCAGTGTGCCAGCGCAGATGGGCTTTGAGGTGGGACGCCTTGCCGTAGACCTTTCCACAGCCTGGGATGTGGCAGCTGTGGACAGGCTTCTTCCTCAGGGATGCAGCCGAGGCCCCGAGCCGCTCCAGCTCCTGGCAATTGGGGCAGTCACATGAGGACCTGGTGGGGGCTCCCCCTCCACTATAGCCCCCTGATCCCCTCGCAGGTTTTAGACCCATGGGATTCTCAATCATCCCTGAGCTCTGCACAGGCTTGGGCTTGTACATGTCCTGGGGCAGCATGTGCTGAGAGGGCTGGAGGAGGTGTGAGGAGGAGCTCAGCCCCACAGAGGAGTACTGAGCTGGGTTGAGTTGTGTAAAGTCGGTGCTGTAACTGGACAACTGCGGGCTGAGGGAGGCCTGAGGGGCCACAGGCTGCAGGGAGGCCTGGAGGCCGCCGTCTGCCTGGTTCTGAGATGATGACAGCCAGTTGGAGTTGGGGTGGACATCCCACCAGGAGGATGTGGCATTAGCTGGAGCAGCAGTAATGCCAGGGTGGACACCTGCTTTGTACCAAGAGCCATAGGGGTGTGTCATATCCAGCGAGGTATAGACACTGGTGAGGCAGTCGACCGTAGCGTGGGCCTTGGACACTAAAAGAGACGGATCCTGGGAGATGGAGGTTTGGAAGGAGTGGGAGAAAGGGTTATACTCTGAAGTGTAGCCTCCGGCAGATTGAGGGGGGCTGCCAGTGGGGGTAAGCAACCCGCTTCCTCCTCCTCCTGCTGTGGTGAAGGAGCCAGTGTAGGAGTCCGCCAGGCCGCTGCCGTCTGCGGTGCGCCCGTTCTTAGATGACTGAAGGTCAGAGGTCATGATGTAATGCTTCTTTACTGGAGTAGCGCTGCCGAGCTTACCGGGTGTAGCTGAATCCCTGATGGGGCTTGTGCTGCCGAACTTGTTACAGGTAGCAGTTAACATAGCCAGAGGACTGGAGCCATAGCGTGCGTCTTCCTGGGAGGAGGAGACAAGGGAGAACATGAGACTGTCTGTCGGCAGGAAATGGCTGCTTGCTGCTTCTGTCAGTGTCAACTCTAATAAAAAACTTATGTCAGACTGCCACCGCTGGCTTTTCCTCTCCCCCCGTTTCCAAAGTGCTATGGGAAATCTCAAGCAGTGAATGTTTATGCTTGTATAGGTTCTGCTCTGCTCAGCAAAGGAGGAATTCCCTTACTCTTTTGTTTCGCTTAAACCACAAGCTTTTCTAAATTTGGCATTCATGTTTGCTTTAAACATTTGTTTCACCTTTTCTATTGGTCTCCATCATACATAAACTTACAGTGTTTACTTTGTGTATGTGCTTGATTATTATTCTCTGTAACTGTGTGTATCTTGTCAAACGTGTTTTTATTCTCCTGTAGTCACAATGGCATTGAAAACAAGCTCATAATAGTGTTACAACCGTTTTACCATTGTTCTTTAACATTTCTTACAATTCTCTTAATTGATCATAATGTTGATTGTCTGTATGCGTTTTCATATAAGGTTTCAGAATCTTCATTGGTCCATAAGATCATTTTTTAAGTGAACTAATTATTTGGTATACCTGACTAAAACTCACTACTAAAGGAATTTCACGTTACAATAAAAAGTGTAATACATAATAGTCGTCTCTCTATAATATAGTACATAGTATTTCCCTTTTCATGTGGAACATAATAAACCCAATAGCACAAGATAACAGAGGCCTGTGTTTATAATGCTGACACACTGTACACGTGGATATCCGAACATTTGAAAAATCCCTATTATGTTCCTATCTTTACATAATGTCATGTGGAGTTTACTGATGTTATTTTACTCATTGCGTGCTACCTGCTGTGGTATAAATATAAAACCGTTGCGATAATCCTTTAGGGATGTGAAGTTGTCATAAATCTAGTCGCATTAAGCTCTTTTTAATCCCGGCCAATAACTTTGAATAAGTGTGAATAGAATAGTATAGTCTTAAAGATGTCTTTTGATTCAGACTGCCTCTTCATTCAGGGATAGTTAGTGGTTATCTCCTTCTCTTCCAACCAGCCTCAGGGTGAACCCAGTTCTCAGGTTAATTATGTTTCATCAAAGACTTTAAAGACTTTTACGGCCCCTACCATTCCTGCTCAGCTACTTATACCTTGCTCCATCAGCTGACTACTGTGCAGATACTTTGCCAGGTGAGATAACCTGTTATTCAATTATCTTTATATATTTATATTTGCTCTGGATAAAGGAGTAATGCCTGATGCCCAGAGGAAATGTAAATGCAAAGATGATTAAAATGTGAGTTGTAAAGTTTCATGATACTAAGCCAAACTCTCAGCTCACCCTTAAGTTGCTTTAAATAACTTATCATCAATACATAAGATCGTTTTTTCAGTAATACATAATATGATTTCCATTTCATGTCAAAGATGAATATTCAGTCATATATTTGTATTCAGACTTTAAATTCTGTCAACTAATCTGTACTACAGTCTTAGTTAATCTTTCAAACACTAGACTTTTATATTTAAACTCTGGCTGGAATTTCAACAATTAAATCACAAAAGTTGGTTCTGAATAAAATAAAAAGGGAGGAAGAAAAATGTACTTACAATCACATTCCCTACCTCCAGAATAGATGCGGCCATCCCTGAGAAACAAAATCCTAGGAAGCTGAAGGGAGAGAGAGAAGCGCAGCTCAGAGTCCCGGGACAGTTTGAAAGAAGTTGAGCACTCACGCGGGGAAGTGTTTTGAGGCACGGGGAGCCCGCCCCCTAATTATAGGCCATGGGCTCTTTGAAGACTCGCTAAGAGGCAATAAAAACCCAGAAATGGAAGAAAATGGAAGGAGATTGGTGGATAGAAAGAGGACATCCCACCTCCCCAAACAGTGTCGAATCATTTTCCAAGATAAATGCATGAATGGGTTACTCATCAATCACCATGAGGACATTATTTCTGTTTCACTGGCATTATTTTTTCCACTGGGATTAGTCCAGTGAAGTCTGAGGGGAAAGACTACAGTTTAACATCATCTCACAGAAAATTATCAGGCCGGATAACAGATTTAGACATGCTGTAAATTGTATTCATGCTGCTTGACACATTACTATAGGAGCACTGTAAAAAGAAGTGAAAAAAAACCAACGTGAGCTCTTTCCAGTTCTCCTCCTGAGAGTGGAAGAATAACAAAAGAACATGTAGCCTCCGCCTGCGCCACATAAATAATAAAAAAAATTAAACAGACCGAGGCTGTGGTTTCCATCCGAGATTTTATTATTCTGGTTTCAACCCTCTCTCTGTTTCCAATATTCTTAAATGCAGTTAACTGCCTTTTTAGACATTAACTGTGATGGTAAAAGAGACTGAACTACAGAGACAGGCGAGCAGGAAAGGATCCCGCCATTAAATAAAATAAAGAAGAGATTATCACATCACATAAAATGAATTCAAATGGCAAATTCCAGAGGGTGGGGGGGGGGGGTTGGGGGGACTCGCAAAGATTATTTTCCATAAGTAAGATGTTTGATAAAAAGAGGAAGAAATGAGACATGAAAGCTGACAGAAAGTTTAAAAATGGAAAAAATTATAAATCTTGACAAAGACAGTTGCAAAGTGGTATTTCTAAATCATCTAGATAACTTTCTGTCTATATTGATTTTCAAATATACGACACGATATTTCAAATGTATTTTATCTCCAAACTGTTTGCCTGGTTAACTAAATATAAACACTTTAAGAGATTTGAGAAGAATCAACACTCCATCCAAATGTATTATAAAATGTTAGGTTTGTTTAGTCCTTTTAAAGAGTTCTTAATTTGTTATTTTTCTTTAGATCATTATTTTTGTGGGGGACACATACATTGCGTACGGTTAAATATAATAAATATTCTCCTCACATTATATAGAAACAAACAAGTATAAGTTACATAAAAAATGTGGTCCAAAAACCTTCATTTAAAATATCTTTATACTTATACAATAAAAAACCAGTGTTACAATGCATACGTGGTTTTGGGTTAAAGAGCACTCTGCTGTCAAAAATATTCAACAAAAAAAGTGAATCTTCAATAAATCTGTATATTGTGAGAAACATAAGCTTTCATTTCATAGGTTAAAAGTCATCATATTTATGTATCTGTCTGTCAGGATTATGTTTTAAAAGGCATTTTAGAATTGTATTTATTGGTTGAAAAAGTCAAGAACTCAACTTTTGGTCTCGGTTGAGACAGATTCTCAGCGCCTTTTTGTGGGCGTCTCGTTTTTCTGAAGGAGAGCACAGAAGATTAAAATTGTTGTCAAAAATAAACATATAATTTCTGTCCTTATTTTCTCCTCAATTACAGGGCTTGGTCAGAGCTAGGCTTGTCGTTCTGGAGAGTCTGGCCCTCACATGAACACAGCAGCTATATTTGGCAGTCTGCTCTCCAACTGACCTTCATGCCTTTATTTTGTTATTTCAGAAGGGTGTGAGTAGAAGAACAAAGTACATGCAACAGTTCATATACACACTCCTTTCTATCTATCTACTGTATCTATCTATCTACCTACATCCAGATACATGTGCTATACGTGGCAATCTTTTCACACTTTCTTAGGCCTTTCTCTCCCCTCTCATTTGACACATGGTGTGTTACTGGTGTACGTCTTTAAGTGAAGTGTTCCTTTTCTTCTTAGCGTTCATTAATGCTTTATGTTTTACATTTAAGTGAAATGAGAGGGGAGGTATAAAGCTCTTAGACTGCCGCAAAAGTGGTCCGCAATGGACCGCTTTTTCTCATTTTTACAAGACTTGTAGTAATCTAAAACCTTGGCGTGTTCCCATTTACAGTTCTCTTCAAAAGAGAGCAAGTGAGATGTATAATTAGAGAATGCGTTAAGCTCTTAACAGCCTCTTCAAAAAGCTTTCTCTGCTCTATTTACTATTTTCTGCCTTGTGCGGTTTAGATCTTTAGGTAGGTAGGCACTGCAGGCTTGATGAACCTTGGGGCGTTGGGTGGGCATGATTATGTTCCCCAAGGCTGATTATATGTTTCGTATAGATAGTTATTGTCCATATGACAGCTATCAGTTGTATTAGTAGTTCCAGGTTGTGGTAGTTTTGCTAGCTCATTAGCCTAAGTCTGTTTGTGTGCAACAAGCACACTCAAGCGAGCATGTTGCACCTTGTTCTAGCCATGTGGCCTTTTGCATTTAGATGACTCTCTTTAGATGACTTTCAGGGATGACCTCAGTTTTAACATCTCAGATATCTGATTGTCTCATTGCTGGAAGTTTAATTGAACAGATATACGTGTCCTTTGTTTGTGACTTGATCAGTGAGTTTGTCTTGGTATATTCAGCTTTTGCGTGAGCTTAAATGCTTGCGAACTGACAAAAAAACCCTCTACTTTTTTGAGAGCGTGAAGGAAAGTTGTCCTCTGATATGGGACTGTTTGAATCTTACATTAAGCGTCATCACTCATTTGTATTTACCTATTTCCTGTATGTGTGCAGTATTTAAATGTAATTCATGTGATTATGCTCCATGACTTTGTTGTAATGTGAGGGCTGGCTGCCTAGCATAGACTGTCACAATCTTTTACATCCATCAAGAAACATTAACATTTTGTTGCTGGCCGAATGTAAAGCCTCTTTTGTTTTCAGATAATGTTTTACTCTGGTTAAAAAGGGAAACAATGAGACTCAATCAGTGGTCGACTGAACTGACAAACCTTCGGGTCGAGCCGTTTCAGAGCGGCAGAGTTCTTCTGGTTTCTCAGCTCTCAGTTTGTTTAGTTTCAAAGGTGAATATGACTCCTTATCCAAGTATATTGTTCACTTTTTGGCAACTGCAGCTTACATTCAAAATGTAGAGAGAAAACAAGAGAACATTAAATTCACTTAGCTTTGTGTCTGTGTTGTTTTTTGTATTCATCAAATCATTGTGTCTTCATTTCTAGTAAGTATCTGAGTAAAGGTTATCACAAAATATAGGTAGAGAGTGATTTTGGAGATATACATATATACTGGTTTACCCAGACTAACTTTTAACTTATAAAGTAACTATACGAGTACTAACTCGAGTAAGAAATTACAGAAATATTTCAAGCCCTGTAGGCATGAATTACTCCCTGTGGCTTCGTTTGGTACACTTTAGTACAAGCGAGTTCATCCAGCAGGCGTCTTTCTTGAAATAGTATTGAAAGGTTTGCCAGATTCGTCGTGGTGGTAACACGAAAGCACATCAGCAGTTCAAAGCACCATGAAACAAAGCAGTGTGACTGCTAAGATGTTAGGCTTTGTCTATACATTGGTTTTTGATGCATCCTTCTTTTGGGGGTGAAAGGCCTTCTGTTTTCTACATTGGTATTAAATTGGTTCCTTGGTATCATTAGGCCATTACAGCAACCAAGTAAGTGTGTGTAATGGTGGATCAATGGAATATCTCGCCGTAATGCATTTCCCTTGACATTCCCCTCTGGGCTGCAACCCTCAGAAAATTAACAATGTTAATAATACTGCGACGGAGGGGGAAAATTGAAATGATTAGATGTGTTTTAGTTCGCTGCTGATGGAAATGTGGTGAAAGGGAATCAGGGTCAGGGATAGACTTGCCTTGCAGCATGACTCCGTGCTATTTTTCCAGGCTGTGTGGTCAAAGATTCAGTGAGCTTGTCAACGGAAAATGAGAGAGCGAGAGAAGTGCGGGAGAAGAGAGAAAGACGGAAACGTATAGACAGAAAGATTTTGAGTGAAAGAGAAAGGGTGGTGGGTTACACAACACACCAGTGAATATCATGTTCATTTGCTGTTGATGCTGCTAATTTCAGCATCACATGTTGGTCACTTATGCCTTTTTGAGACAAACATGAAAAGCGACAACATGCTTTTAATAAAATGACCTGCCCGGCCCGAGTGGTCTGTCTCTACTTTGGGGCATGTAGGTGGTTTTGAGTAATTGAACCACCTACAGGCTGCATTTCAACCAGTGGACAGAATTATTCAGTCAGCAGACATGCTGGTAATCGTATGTAGCAATGAGGAGAAAGTCATCCTTGCCCTTTATAAATGAAAGAAGCTAAATGTCTCCTGCTGCTCATAACTTTGAATATTGTTTTTAAATAGCAACATGATTTTAGTCTGACATCCCAACCCCCAATATAGTTAATTCATGTCTCTCTGTGATGTCTCAGTGACCACACGTCAGAAATAATCCCAAAAAGCACTGAGAGACCATCAATTGTTTTCCCTATAAAGATTTTTTGACTCTAAGCAGAATGCCAGAGTTATTATCTCGCTTTAGAATCAAAAATGTTGCTGTACTTGGTATTACATGCACGTATCAGCTCTGGAAACACAGAAGTCCATCTACTCCCAAACAAATCCCAGTCCACCGCCTTCTTGCTATATACAAGCCGACATCTGGCCTGTAATCTCCCCGTCTGTCGGGGAGACCTGCGGCCACCTAATGACCCCGACAGGCGTCATGCATGCAATTGCTCAGGATGGCGCAATGACAGTCTCTTTCAATATGTCTTTATACATACTTTGTAAAATGAGAGAGACTTTTAGGATATACTATGCTTTTACTGGACACTGTAGGTTGACTAGGCAGCAACATACATGTGTCATCATATCTAGGCTGAACATAACGTAAAAACATTGTTATGTGTAAGGCACTATCCTCACTAGGATTTCATTAAGTTATAGTTAATGTGTGGTTTTCTTCTTTGACATAAAAAACTGGTTGTAAATATCAGAGTTACAGTATACATGATACTGAAGCGCAGCCTTACAGTAAGTCAAAAACATGAAGACTCAAAACTTGGCTTATGTGACGGGTCTCCCCAAAGACCTGAGACTCTAAAGAAGTTAAGGTCACAGTCTTTTTTTAATGGACCTGTGCATGGCTCTAAGTTCATTTAAAGTTACTGCAAAAAAGCTAACACAGATTTCGTGGTCAGCATTCAGATCTGAAAGACTTGCAATTTGCCTCTGAAGACTTATGGCTTGACCCTTCAAATACTTTAAAGTTTCAGTAAGTGCTGGCCAAAAGGAAAAAAAGATTGTTTTCTACTGCTGCTTTTGAGAGTTTGATTCGTAACGGTTCAACACTGGTACATAATGCCTGAAGGAAATAACCATATGTTCACTCTGTATAGTCACTTAAAAATGGTCTCGCCTTCTCGCACCAGTGAGTTACATTACATGTTACTTGTTAGACGCTTTTATCCAAGTTTTGACATGTTTTGACATGTTACCAAACTCACTGACAGTCATATAAATGGCATTAAGCATTACAACCCTAAATATCTACTTGAAATACTCAAAATACTGAATAAACATAATCAGTGCCTCAGAACCTCCCATTACTAGTTTCAGTACGCTTCAAACAAAGTGCTTGTCAGGTTTATTTAACATATCAAAATCCCCCTCCTCTCACAACTTTAGGAATTTTTGTAAAAAAAGTTCTACTTATTAACAGTTAATATTAGAAAATCAGCACAACCCCCATGTAGATTAAGCAATACGGTTGAATCCACGGAGCCAGTTATCCATGTTATATAAAGTATGTGTGATGTCCTCAGTTAAAAGTTAGACATTTTTCCTTGCTGTGACCCTTTGATCAATTAGCTGATTCTTCATCACATGGTAGCTCTTATTGATTTCTTTGAACACTGTCATGTCAGAAGGTACAGCGCTGCTCCCCACAGGGCAGCCCACCACCTTCCCCTCTCCCCCCATTGCTTTAAACATATTTAGTCAGTGCCCCCAGACCCTGACAGCAGCTGCTGCTGAGGTTTGGGTGGGAGCTCATTACTCCTCGGTGGAGCCCTACCAAAAAGGAGGGGTGGGTTTTTTAAAGGGAGTAAATTGAGGTTTCTTTTTTTGGGTGACTTTATTTCGTACGGGCAAATCCGACTCCAAGCGTTGTGTGATCTGTTCCATGTGTCGTGTGTGTGCCACCAGCAGTCATCTCTGGTCTCCTCGGCCTGCAAATAACTTCCGTCGGACTTCCTTGATTTAATTAACTCCTCTCTTGGATGTGCTTATTTCACTGAAATAACCAGAATTGTACTCTGTATTTGGTAAAGCCCCCTCCAACACCCACACACCCTAACACACTCTTTTGGTTAGTTTCCTTTCTATTTATTAATAAATAAAATATGCCTTAAAAGTGCTCTGACATAACATTTTCCTGAAACACTTTTTTTATGCAATAATGTCAAGCGAAATACTTAAATAACATAAAAAAGCTTAGATGTAATGTCAAACTGCTACGTTAAATAAGACTTAAATACGTATATATAATCATAATATAAACTCATTTGCTTTTGTACTTAAATACAATTTTAAGGTATGTTAACTTTATGCTTTTATGCTACTCTCTACCTCCACTCAGACACATTTCAGGGAGTATTTTAGAGAATGTTGTACTTTCAACTCCACAAACATTTATCTGACAGCTGATTTTGCTTTTAAGATGAACATTTACAAAAAATATAAGCTGGTAAAAAAATGCCTTGTTATCCGACCCTTGGGGCTGGTGACCCCTTACAAAACTGTTTGGCATAGTTGTTTTGTGTTTCAGTTGTCTAAGAGTTGTAAGCATTTCAACCAAAAACATCTTCTAACAATACTTCTGAAGGATTTCAAATGCAGGATTTTTATTTGAAATTGAGTATGTTTTAGATTGTTCTGTTGTTACTTTGTTAAAGTAACAAATCTGATTAATTCTTCCAACACGGCTTTGTTAAAAACCAAACAATGTGAGGGCCGGTAGCATGATGAAAACTGTTGTTATCTGAGAGTTTCTGTCTTTTCTTCAGTTTTGTCCTCTTGAGATTTACTTCAGCTTTGTGGTCCGCCACTCACAAGACAATACCTCCATCTTTCAGTCTCCTTTATTTCTAAAAGAGGATTGTTCAAAGTTCAACATTTGGTGTCTTAGTGCCATAACGATGTGGTCTGGAGGACTGTTTATTTATGAGAGACACATTGCGCTGCAGGAGAGGGATAATATCTTCAAGTGGGTCAAGAGAGTGCGTTTGTCTCTATGTTTGAGACGGGTGACCAAGAGTATCATATGTCCCTGACTATTGAGTGATTGTGTGGAGTAGAAGTGAAGTGTTCTTGACTTGAGTTTCCTCTTCTGAAGAGGAGACTGATGTGGGGACTTCCTGGTGATACTGATCAAGAAGAGAGAGGGGGATCAAAACAGGGTTAGAAATAGAGGGGTTGCGGATTAAAGCAGGGTTCAGAACTGGTGTTTGATAGATGCAATAGGTCCGGAGTTAAATGTGAAGCAAGCTTGAGCTGGAAAAAGGCTGTAAGAACTCATAGAAACCGTGAGAGGAGCGGGCAGGGCGTCCAGTACAGAAATAGAATGACATTATAGGTAGGTAAAATAAGCAGGCCGTACCTAAAGGGGACTTTATTACTTATAACCTAAAACCCCTGAAATCAAAACAAAAAGGCCAAGCCGCACCATATGTGTGCAAGAGGGAGCTCAAGTCTTCTCTCCTTTAGACCACCCAACGCTTCACCCACACGCTCTTCTGAAAAACACTGAGACTGTGCAGGACTCAATATACCGAACTTATTTCACAAGGTCTTGGAACTAAGTTTAATACTTGCAGATCATCTATTCTTTCATGATTGGGAGTCCAAACCACTAGACTAAAAACAGACAGATTACACGCGCTGGGTTGCGCAAGTTAATTCGCCTGGATACGAAGCGCCATGTTGCCTAACAAAAGTTGAGACAGGAAGCAAGATAGGAAATTCAATCCAAGAGATGAACAATTTCCCCTCCCTGACTGAGTCTACTGGAGTGCAAATGTAGAAATTCTCCCAAAGACTATGGCGCTTTGACTGAAAATAAAGAAGAAACCTTCCTTCCCCCCACTTGCCTGAAGCCACAGCATGTGGTCTACTCTGTTGCTGCTCTAAAAATGGCAATCGGGCGGCCTCGGGAGAAGCCCAGAACAGCCTCCACCGTAATGGCTGTGTGGGTGTGGCCCCTCGTAGATGGCTTTTGAGGGGGCCCCTCCCGGACGCCCGCACCCCTTGCCAGCGCCCAAGGGCTCCAGGCTGCCTGACCAGAGACACCGCGGTGCGGCCCACGCTGAACCCAGGCCGAGCCGGGCTAGGGTGGGCTGGGCCAGGACAGGCCCCACAGCTGCTCCACGGCAGGTCCCTGTCCTGCCCTCTGCTGGGGTCACAGAGAAACAAGACAACACAAATGTGTGGAAGTCACTCAAGATGTGAATGCCTGAAGCTTTATGAAAACTTGACAAACACGGCAAAGCCTTTCAATTATTTATCTATTTCTTATTTAGTCATCTCTATGTATAACTTGTACTTTATGAAACGAATTAATAGAATTAAGGACAAAATGAAAGAGCATTATAATACTTCATAGTAAAACAAGATTCGACTTAGTGTTGTGAAACCTTATTAAAGCCATTTGTTTGCTCAATTGGGACAAAGCAGTGGTGGAATGTAACTAAATACATTAACTCATGTACATGCTTTATTTTGGAGGTACTTTTGACTTTCCTTGAGTATTTCTATGTTATGCTCTTTGTGAGACTGACCGTTGAGCGGCCCAGACCAAGCAAGGAGGCAGAGGCAGAACGTCCAAAAATATAACCCGACGTGGGCATTTATTAAAATAATGTGCACAAAGTTCACAGCCTCAATCCTGCTGTTCTCCTTGCACACATCCTGCAGCCACAAGGATCTCACACACCCTACCAGCCTCTCAACAGACAGGGAAAAAGAGCCTAAATACACACACTCTAATCAGCACAACAAGACACAGGTGAGGGGGGAGGAGACAACACAGGACACCAGGTGCACACAATCATCAGCCACAGACAACATATTATTTGCACCCTGATTACTCAACCGCTGTCATCCTTACACCAGCATAACTCCTCTCGGCGCTCTCGCAAACTCCCCTATCTTTCCAGGCGGAGCCGAGGACCCGACCAGCACCTGCCAGACAACATTCCAATAAATACGGTTTAATCAGTTAAAGGATACTACCTCAATAATTAGTATGAATTATGTGCAAATATGTAATGTCAACTGTACTGTGCAATCACGCTAATAAAGTGCAATATTACCCGGCCTGAAGCCGTCAGTCCATAGTGACGAAGTTACCTTCGTCACACTCTTACACAGTTCAGAGGGAAATATAACGGTTTTTTTTGTCAGACAGCATATTTACTATTTACTCCTAAAGACCACACAATTACATACAAAACCTTTGGCGAGTCTAAAGAAAGTGAACAAGTTAACCAGACTGCAAATATATTTGCCCAAATACAACCACCATTAAATACACAAGTGTGTCAGTAAAGATCTTACCATTTACATTTATATAACACTTTATATTCACCCTGCCTTTTGGTGATTATACTGTAACTTACTTTTACTTTAGAAATAATTAAGTATTTTTACTTTGTGGTATCGCTACTTTGAGCAACCTTAATTGTAATACTACTTCCACCAATGCAACAATTCAAGTAAAAACAAACACAGACAGTATGTGAAGTCAGTAGTAGGTGCCTGGCAAAGACTGACGCCAAATAATAAGGGAATGAAATGAGCTGGTACACTATATGCTACCATTTCCACTGTTTTAATGTGGTAAAGAAAAGGCTTTAATCCTCAAAGGGAACTTTGCAGGTCAAACAAACACAGTGAAATTCCATGTACGCATCCTGTAGCAGAGTAGCCTGTCATTGAAATAAACATACAACAACAAACACAGTACATTTGAGATATTTCTTAATTAAAAAAAACCCTGTTTTCAAAAACCTTTGGCGTGTCATATTGTGTTTTTAAGCATCTTATCTTGTCATGTTTTTAACGCCATGGTCTGTACAGCCAATATTCATCCACCATGTGCAATACATCATTGTACGGGTTGAGTTTTGCATGTAAAACTGCACATGTGATGGTAATGCCGCCTGAACGGTGATAGTGAGTGATAGGGTGAAGCCAGCCAGTCACCTTCTGGTTTGAATCATCGGAAGGGGATCAGAGGGGGTTGCTCTCAGTAGGTTGGCTTTTATTGCTTCTCCCCTTTGGTTTTAAACAGATCTGCCTGTTGGTGGAAGTGTGGCTGGTGGTTGGCTCCTCAGCTGGCAAGGCAGCGGCGTTTAATTGCTCTTTGTTGTGGCGGGTTGGGGGAGAAGGAGGCCCTGTGGTCGTCGCTGCACAATGGCGCATTGGCCTGCCAGCACACACGCACAAACACACATCGAGACACACGGATGCACCTACACACTCACACAAGCATGCTACGCATACCTCCACACACACATTGATTGAAGACCAGATGGACATACGTCTACCCAAACTACATATATTTTTCTTCAAGTTTACAATTGTTTTCTGATCATTATGTTTGCTTTTTGCTTTTTGGAACAAAATGTGATGTTACCACTCACAAGCCACCATATAATAGTTTGCATAGGAAACAGCTTAATGATGTAACCATGTTGGTTTATAACAGATTAACTGAGTGTGTGAGGAAATAAAAGAGGAATTACGGGGAGAATAAACAGAAGCAGCATGGTTTGTATATGTGTGCTGCACTGTGAATGGGCAAGCATATAATTATCACATTTACGGGGAAGAGCTGGCGAATAATGGGTCACAGTGGGTGTAGTTCAGTAGGGCAGTGTATCCTCCCAGATCAGCCCTCCCAGCCAGTGTGTGTGTGCGTGTGTGTGTGTGTGGACATTTGATTAACTGTCAGGCCTAGGATATTATATCACATGATGAATAGCGAGCAGCAATTACAGGTTCCTCTAAACCAGCTCACGTTCTTGTTCCGTGACCTTGTGGATCTCACACTACAGTTAATAAAGTTTTACCTCCTTCTCAACTTCACATTCTCCACTGATGCATTTCTCCTAGCTAAGAATGTCTTTGCCTTGTTTACTTTTCCTGCAGCCCCTGCACGTGTGTTTATCCAAATCTCAAGTATTCTTTTTTGTTTTTGCTCCTCCGTCACGGTGGCTTTTTGTGCTCAACTGTGGTGAGTTTTGTGTATTTTTGTGTAATTGACTCCTACAATTGGACGAATGATGTGCTCTGCCTGGCCGCCATCCTCCCTCCTCTCCCCCTCTCCGAGAGGTTCTTTTTCCATTGATGCACTTACTGTAAAGTGTCCCCTCTGCCTCCATTGCTGACCACATCAACTTTGCCAATCACTGATGACTCATTATACACACACCAACAGAACAAAGCACAAACAGTCATCTCAGAGTTACTGCATACGTTTACACATGCGGCGCAGCAGAGTGTCTCTCACATCTCTCTATCTCTTTCTTTTTCTTTTTTACCCTCTCCCTATACTGTCTCTCTTTAACACACACATGAACTTAGCATTGATGCACACAGTATGAACACAATGCTACGCCACTGACATTTTAGTAAATGAAAATGGAAACTGGCACCAATTAGGTAAACCAATAAAGTAACCTCAGTTCCATACATCTGCCAAGTGGTAGATGGGATTCAACCGAAGTATAGAGTTACATCGGGACTTAAGGTTATCATCCAGATAACATCACCTAATACAATGGATGCAATAATATCCCTCTTCTCTGCCTTTAAAGAAGCAGAACATCACATCAAACAGGTGTTATATCACCTTGGATGAGCTTGTTCACTTTAGGTTTATTTATTATCTCAACCGAACAAATTCAGCCCGTCTAATAGCCTTTCATTACTAAGTCAATGTTTACATGCACCGTCAGCACAGATAACTACCAGTAGATCAGTAAGTGGGACATGTTTTGATTTAGTTAAACACTTTCTAATTGTGACCCTCATGGCTGCTGCGATTAATTGGTTCCTGCAGAACGCTGGATTTAAGAGGAGAGAAGGAAGGAGGCAGATGGGGCGGTAAGTTTAACTTTGCCTCTGGTAGAGACACAGTAATTAGGTAATGATCCTGTGGCCCTCTGGTGCTGATGTGGTGTTGAGAGCAACTGGAGAAAGGAAAGAGAGAGACCTGGGCTTCAGGAGAACCACTAAATGCTGCCACATTCATCAATGGCAGTGACGCTATGCCACACGACAGTCACTTGATCAGCCACGCGCTTACGTTAACACACATGCATTTCACATACTGTACATATCTTTCTCTGTCTGATTTTAAAGCATGCACACTCATCAGGTATAGTAGCCTACAAACATCCACAAATACGGTGGCAAAACCAGAAAACACCATAAATGTTAGCAAATTCAGGAATATATTACACACTTGAAGATACACGCTTAAAAAACACAAATTAATACGAATAGTAATGTAAAAAAATGGTTCAATATAACACAATCACACTCAAACACAGGATCACAGCTGTTTGCTTTTTTTTTTCAAACCCTACATTATTATTTTAACCCAGACCATGACCTTTCTCTTAATTTAGCCCCAAAACATTTTGTTATGAACTTAATCTTCACAATTGTATTCTCAAATCATAAAACAGTTTTTCACAATGAGGTGCAGACAAATGATGTTGCCCTCCTTATAGGGGTGTCACATTAGAAAACACATCTATATGTTGTTTGTATTTTGTCGTTTATTATAGCAAGGTTTTTCCCTGGTTCCCTGTTCTTATTTTTTTGCAGCATTTCTATACTTAAGGCATGTACGGTATGTGTTTTTCAAATTGGCAATTATTTGCAGTATTTATTGTGTGTTATATATATGTTTCTAATGTTGTTGTTCTTAGCATACATGCTACATAATTAAGCAAGAGCCCATATGCAGTGACCAGACTCAAGAGAAGTATCAAACTCAGATGTGGAAACATCCAGTCCACTGGTCGACACAAATATATGCACAGTCAGAAACCTCCTGAATTCTCCTTCACAATGACTCATGTATCCACTCAGACATGTTTTGTATAATGAAAACTATTTTATTCTGGACAGTAGTTTGTTTTTTTAAATGAAAAGTCCCCTGTGGCTCCCTGCGAGCACCCGTTTAGCCGTATCCTGACGTTTGCTTCATTTATTGCTCTTTTCTTCCCCCTGGGCTGTCACTCCCCCTCATCTCCTGTTCTATACCATCTACCATTTCCTGTCTCTCCACTCCTTTCCTGTCTTCCATCTCTCCTTGAGTCTCTCCATCCCAACCACCCCCTCTGTCTCTCTCTGGCCTCTCTGTCTCCCTCTCTCTCTCAGTTGGACTCATGTGGGACTGATTGAGCTTGAGGATCCAGCCCTCATCAAAGGCTGAGTGTGGTTGAATGCGAGCAAGCCACTGAGGCTCCAATCTCGCACTGGTTAATGAGCCCCCCCTCCCCCATTCCTCCTCCTCCTCCTCTTCCTCATCCCACCCGCCAGCCCCTGCGTCCCTCCAGCGTCAAAGCCATACGACACAACCTCCCCCTTTCCTTCCCTTTTTCTCCTCCTTCCTTCCTCCTTCCCCCAGACTCTCCACACTTCTCATTTCTCTCTTCTTTTATGAGGCCTCTCTGCTCTTTCAGTTCCTATTGCTAATGCAGCTTCCTCTATCATTCATCTATATTCCAGCATTCGAATCCCCACTTTTTCTCCTCTTTTCCTCTTCTCCCTCTCCCTCGTTCCCCAGTCCCTCCTCTCCATCAGCCACAGTCGCTCCTCAGGCACAGCTCCAAACCAAGGCTGGCGTCTGTCTCTCTGTGTCCGACCCCCTCCTCCTCCTCCCCCTCTAACCACCACCATCACTGCACTGATGATACATACACTCTCTCACTCTTTGCTGCGGACCCTGACTTTAATCACTGCACACACTCCCGCCGCACACTTGTGCAAGTGCACATCTTGCACAAGCGTGAGCAAAGCTGTACAGAGGTGGGCGACTAGCGAGCTGCTACATGTATGCACACGTGCTTGTATACACATTTTGGCATAATTTTGCTATAGCATACATGAATAAATTATTATTTCCGTCTTCAGTTCTGTTTGACTGTAGTGAAGTTAGAAAAATACCAAAATCATTTACATGAATGCAGTCAGTCGTACAAAGGAACCACTTCTGATGTTATTACAGATGGTAACAGGGTTGTTGGTCATTCAAATACAAATAAATGTCTTTATCAACGTTTACAGGAACCAGTGAAAATAATGTACTACTTTAATATTATATAAAAAGAATTCTAGAAAAATAATTTTGGGGTGTAAATATAATTG
The DNA here is from genome assembly GCF_902827175.1 of Gymnodraco acuticeps. Taxonomy (NCBI): domain Eukaryota; kingdom Metazoa; phylum Chordata; class Actinopteri; order Perciformes; family Bathydraconidae; genus Gymnodraco; species Gymnodraco acuticeps. Next base: position 1,036,451 of record NW_022991632.1, read on the forward strand.
TTCAGTAGACAGATGTAGCTGAGGCTTAGTAAATGTTACAATAATGTAACCATTTCTATGATAAATCAACAACTTGAATTATAAAGAGATGTGTCAAGTTGTCTGAGTCCAACCTGAACATGAGATTTTATTATGTTATAAATGTCTATCCGCTGATAATATTCAGATTTAACACAATAAACGATTATCTCAGATATTAAAATATTTATATTTGAGAACAAAACAAATATTGACATGAGTTTGACTGAAGGACTTTGGTCACTATCAGTAAGATTTGACAACAACCTAACTAGCTACTACACAACACTGTGTACTTAAATGATGAGTCGTGATCTAAATGAATCAAAATGTGATGTGTAATGTTCACGCTTAGATGCGGTTAGACTGTTGTTGTAGAGAAATCTTATTTGACTCACCGCTCAACAAAGAATTACAGAACAGTCTGCTGTGTCTTTCTTTAGTAAACCATCTTTGGCAGAGGTCGCAGACATGGCACCGACATCAGCATGCAGAGCACATTTGACAAACAACAGCCAAGACCTTCATTTTGTAATTTGGCAGCCTCATCAAATTAATTAGTAACAACTGATGAATCCGAAGGCTACGAACATGTGACAAGATTTTGTAATAGTGTAGTTACAACAGTACAGTACATTTGCAACCTCAGAATTTTGTTATTTGTGCCACACACAAATGCCAACGATCATTATTTTCCTCCATACAATAATTATTTGGTTTTGTCTGGTTTTATTCTCATTAAACAATATACCACACTTGGCAAAAGTATACACAATACACAATGCAAAACCACAGTTATTACTTTGAAACAATACTTTGGTCCATTGTGTCATCTTCATTTGTTTAGTGTTTGCCATCTTTCTTTCATAAAAAACTGCCAGTCCGCTTCCAAACACTGCCCATGTATCATCACCTTCGCACTCAGCCTCACACCCTTTCTGGCCCATCTCCCGTCTTTGTTGTGTGTGGTTGTCTGGATGAGGCAGAGGGGGGAAGACCAGCAGTCAGACCACTGCATATGTTTCCAATTCCCCCCTCAGCAGACCTTCCCTCTCCTCTCTTGGCCTCCGCGTGCCCTCCCATCGCTCCTTTCCTCTCCTCTGTGTGTGTCTTTCTCTCTCCATGTCCACCAAATTGCCCATTATACTTTCTATTTGTCTATCTGCTGGCCTGCCTGCCTGTGGCGTGGCAGTCAGCTAAAACAATCCTCCAATCTGTGCCAATTACATCATGGGAGACCACTTCTAACATTGTATTACACATAGCTGCTAGAAGCCAACTTCTAACACACAGGCACAGAAATGCGTGCTTAAGAAACTATTTATTGTGATCATGTAACAAACATATGCTCCATTGCATTTTAGTAGCATCCAGAAGGTTGCATCTCAATGACAGAAAAACACCCTTTCTGTTAAAAGGATACTACTCATTTGTGTTTATGTTTGATGAAAACATGTTAATGGGTTTAGCTGATTGGTACAAAGCTGTTTTATTTTTGTGGGCAATAAAGCTACCCTCTGTCCTGTTTTTGGTTTATATGTCCATCATTTAGCTGAGTAAACTATAAAAACATAGTTTATTAGAGGATGACATTACATCTGGTTTTACCATTATGGAATCTATATGTTCTAAATATGTTCTCACTCCTTTTTTGCTTTTATGAGATAAAAGTAAAAAGTCTTCTGTTCCAAGAAAAACTGAGTGATCAACCTCACACATTTCCAGTCCCAGACAGTGACCAAGAGAAGTCGAACGATGTGGTCAAATGCTGAGCTTAACATCGTTGTTGCATTCTGTAATAAAGAAAGGAAACCTTCAAAACCAAAGGCCCACTGAGGGGAATTATTAATATCCTGTCAGCAGTAAATTAGCTGTACGTTTACATGTCCTTGCTCCTTTTCTTTGTTTTGTCTAAGTAGATCTTCTGTCACCACATCACCGACATCATGGTAATAAAACTGCAGACAGAACTGGAGAACGAATGGAGCACATTTATAGAACGTATACAATACAGTGTGTTTGATTTGGGGAAGGGTGAGTTATAGGCGGATCCAGGATGTGTTTGTATGTACTGCATCTATATGTTTGGGAAATGTGCCAAGGAAGCAAATAGACCATACTCAAAACCCATGGCTGACATGACACACCAAGAGACAGAAGCTGTGACTGCTGGTGCCAACGAAAATAATTTCAGAGGAAGATGAATGAACACGGTGCCAATCTATGTCTGTGCCTACAGTGTGAAGCTGCCGTGCCACACACAGTGAAAGGATCCTCTTGACAGTCATGGTGTGGTCTCTCCGATGACAGGGGTGTTTTCCTGACTGTAGAGACTGTAATACAAAGTCATTAGAGACAGTCTCCAGTAGGTCACAGTTTAGTCTGTAGTGGCCTTAGAAGAGACAGAGTGGGAGTGAGTGCACAAAGAGGAAGAATTAAAACTGGAAGGAAGTTGCAATACATTTCCCTCTTCATGGTGCATCATGTTCTTCTTGATGCAATGGTGGATAAGGTACTTAGATCCTTTACTTAAAGCAACCCTAAACAATATCCTTTTATAACAATAGATCGAATTGCTTTGTCTAACGGGCAAGGTGTCCTTTTAGTGACAAAAGATAATTACCACTAGACTAAAGTGTCACGGCTCTGCTGCCATCAACTGAATTTCTATTTGGTTTTAGAAAAACACTTTCTGCTTAGCAGCAAAGGGCAGAGAGAGACAAAGTTAGCAACACGTTGATAAAGAAGGTAAAACAACCGGCAAGCTAAAGACAGGGATCTTTCCCTCAGTAGTTGGTGGGGATCATAACTAACTATTGTTGTTGTATAGCCAGAACTGATATCCAAATATGTCTGCTGAATGAGTAAACAGACAATTATTTGCTAAAATGTCTACCATAACAAATTGAAAATAGTTTTATCTGGTGTTGCTGCCCTCATGTGGCTGAACAAACAAATAATGCACTTTAATGCACTTTGACGTAAAAGTAGTCTATGTATGAAAAGATGAAAAAACAACTATTTTTATTTAAAACGTTTGAATTAACAATGAATTAAACAACTATGAATAATGAGAAGTATGTGTTATTTGATTTTTCTTCCTTCTTCTTCTGCTTTAAGATGAGCTCATTTTAACTATGATGGACTAGGTGAATGTACTTTATAACAATGCATAATACTTTAGAAACTTACAGTATAACTATCAATAAGTTTATGTAGTTGAGTAAAAGGTACTATATTAACATACTCTGAAATGTTTTGGAGTAGAAGTATAAAGTAGCAGAAAATTAAACACTCAAGTAAAATAAAGTATAAGGTAATTAGATCATTACTAACTGGAAAAATACAAGTGATATTGACATTTGATTAGCATTTGAAGAAGTAAAAGTTGGAATTAATCTTCTAGTCCATGCAAACTTTAACAGCAAATAGTAGTTTTATTTCCCTGGAAGTGGATCAGACCACATTATGCTCTAACTGTCCAACTTGGTTAAAGAATTGCGACACATTGGAAGCCATGAGACTGAGGAAGTTTACTCTGCATGAGTGCCATCCCTCAGTGTGCTGTAGGCTCCTGCTGAAGTCTGCAGATCTCGCTCGCCGCCTTGTTAACCCAGAATATCCTAATGACTTCCTCTTGCTGCCGAGCCACACTGTGAAGTCATCCATGTTTCCATGTAGCCTTAAGTGAGGAGAAGAGAGGAGAGGAAAGGAAACTAGACAGGATGGAGGACAACTAGTAGCGCTAATGAGGATTTATGCCATCGGAGCGATGGCATAAATCCTCTTTAGAATAAACAGCATCTGAGTGACTGTCCACCAATGAACATAAAACTCTTAACAACTTTTACATCCTGCTCCACTCAGCTTTAATGTTTCCCAATGTTCTGCCCTAGGCTTTAATTTCTCCTGACTGCTTCAAATGTGGAAAAACAGTTAATAACTGATTAGATGTCTTTATTGCCTTTACATTGAGGCTAATACAAAAAAGGAGACAGTGAAAAGGGGAATGTACCAAAGTAGACTCAGCCGGCCACGGAAATGTTAGTTGGGTTTTATCGATGTTTTACATCAATGTCAGCTCGTGAACATTGTTGTTGAAGTAACCTTACATATTGTTTGGATGATTCAGGGTTTAGTAGCAGGGCAATAACAAATGTTGAAGTTGGATTTCAATATATAAGGATAGTATACTTTCAAAAAAGATTGTATTCATTATCTATCATTATCTTTATGTGTTATCATTCTAATGGTATGATCAGACAACCAATCTGTTCATCTTTTGTATATGTTTACCTTTATTATTTTGGAGTTACCTATGCAAACACTATACAGTCTGTTCAGATGGCTGGAGCTTTCAGTGCGGCAATTAGTTGTCGCCATCTTGTGGTTGAATAAAACAGTCACTAACTCAATTCTTTATGTACATTATTTATGAATGACGAAAGTGTGAGCAGGTTTACAAACACACAGTGGTGTAAAGTAACTAATTTGCTACTCTGCTCTTCTACTCCACTACAATTCAGAGGTTAATGTTGTACTTTTACTCCACTACATTTATTTAATACCTTTAGTAACTTTGAAGATTTGGATTGCGACCTGAAATATATGCAAGACTTAAATAAGACTTTAGTTACACCTGGAGTAAATTCACAAGATACTCTGCAGTTAAAATAGCTGAACCTTTACCAGCTTTGATAACACATTAATGCATCAATAATTATATTCAAAACATAACATATATATTATTCTGAAAAGGACCAATCTGCATAATGAGTATTTTTACTTTTGGTACTTTAAGTATACTTTGATACTAATACTTTTTTACTTGAGTAACATTTTGATTGCAGGACTTTTACTCGTAAGAGAGTATTTCTACACTTGTGTACTAGGATCTGAGTAATTTTTCCACCTCTACAAACACACAAACAAATGCTCAAATGCATCAAGACACACAAGATGCATTTTCAAAATAAAGAATATACTCTCAATTATTATCAAGCATGTCTCTATCCCCCGAATCCCCACACAAACAGTAAAATAATGTCCTTTGGCTAAAATCATGTAATAATTGGTCAGTTATTAGCCAATTTAAAAATGATCAGGCATAATACGTATTCTATTGAAATGTTTTACAATTCTGGAATAAATCAGCTGGGAGTATCCTATATTGTCTATAGAATCAATTTTAATTTCATATTTGGCAGCAATAATTCATTTATAAACGGGTTTTGAATACTGGACTACTTGTAATGTAGGCAATGTCTTTTTTTGTTGATTAATTTTAACATGTAAGTCTATAGCACTACACTTATACAATGTAATGAGATGAGAGTAAAAGCACTTTAACCTACTTAATTGTATTGTGTTTTGCTGTGGCGCCCCCTTTCGGTTCGACGTTGTTAGTTTAACCTATCTAGTTTACTATACTGCAATATCATTGGTTCAAATAGTCAACGTCGTTTCTTTGCATACAGGCTCCTCCCTTTTTGTCTAAACCACTCCTTCACACACGCGCGCGCACACACAAACACACACACACACACACACACACACACACACACACACACACACACACACACACACACTAACCCCCTGTGATGCCAACCCTCCATGGCTGGGCTGAACGGCATGTCTGTCGAGGCGGTATAATCTAAAAGCAAACCGGGACATTATGGAGCAGACGGTGTGTTGACGGAGATGCGACGGTGCATGAAAAAGGTGATTACATTTGCACATCTGATAACAATGCATGTGTCTTGCGGTTAGCTGATGTTGCTAACTCACTCCTCCGTGTGACCGGAGTATCGATACATCGCTGCACGTTATCATTCATTCTCCTTCCCAAAATAATCCGATGGTGCCTGTCGTTACGTTTGTTTTTAAGACAGTTGGCCTCCGCGGCGGGATGAAGTATGATCGGCGATAAACACGCAGAAGAACACCGAGAGAGACATTTAAGTCAACTTAATCCATCTGGACATCGGGGGGGAAGATAAGGACCGTGATGGCTTCGATGAAAACAGCATTATTCGTGTTTCTACACTGGGGTGAGTTCAGTCTGCGTTGCACATGATTTCTCTCTGAACACAATGACTAAAACCGCCTCGCCATCTGTCACGTGGAGATGCATTTGTATGATTGTTGCAGACCAATCAGACTATTCATTTAGATATTATTTGCAGCACGTAGCTTTATTCTTATGATATGGCCCTAATTTTTTCATATATGGAGCACTTTTTCAAATTGTTGTGGTCTGCAAGTTTATGACCTACAATGCAAATATACAAGTGACAGATAGGACAGACCAATATCAAGCAAACATCACCTACAGGCTATTTGATGTATGTTTTATTTTTTTTTAAAAACATACAATTAGTTTCTGGTGACATCCAGGAAATCCCAAGTAAAAGTATTCAAATCAGCTGGGCTCTCTGATAATATTTGTTAACTACTGTATTTACACAAAGGTTAACTTTATCGTTGTTTTATGGCACTGATCTCCACAGTACAGATAGGTTTATTTTTGTTTGATCTCATCAGTGTGTTTCTTATTTTTCACAAGGTATATTTGGCAATGGGGTCTTCAAAGTTCAGCTACACTTAGTAAACATGAAGAAGATTTTTGACTTAAGGATAGTCCTTAGAATATACTGCTACATAATCAAATAAATCCAAGGTGCTTCAGAGCCTATATACAACTTTATTTTAGGCTGTGAATAGAACACACCACCCAACCAGACAGCAACAGATACATCTGACATGTATTAATATATCTGCCAACAGAACTACTCCTGTTTGTACTTAACATTTGATATATTTCTTTATCGCTTGACCATACACGTTAGACATAAGGAAAACATGTCGGATTGAATGCGACGGTATACATATTAATATAAAGACAATTTAATAACCAAAGGGTCATTTGTCACTCCTCTGGTACAACATGGATGTCTTTGTGGGGTCTTGATAGGGCAGTTGGGGCTCCCTCATGTTGCACAGGGTCCAGAGAGTATTCAGCATCATCAGCCATGGTGTGTCCCCCAACCCTATCAGTCCGAGCCCAATGTTAATTAGGGCTTGATCCGCTTAAGCCTCCCTCTAGTCTCCCATGTCATTATCTATGGGTGTGTTGTTATCAGGCCATGGCTCAGCCTGTGAGAAAGCTCCAGTTGTTTTTAGGTGTGACACACGCAGACAGGCCATGAGAGCCAAAACGCACCCATCTAGTATTTCTAGTTGTTCAGGTAGTTTAATCAGCTCTAGATGAGAGTTTAAGGTGTGTTAGTTTGAGATTATCCTTTGTTCATTGTCAGTTAGTGGGTGTATATTTGTTGACAGTTTTACTTGTTGACTTATTTGCATTTGGAAATGAGGAGTTTTTCTCAGCTTCTGCCCCCACTTGTGAATTTAAATCATTTGGTAGTCCTTTAAAATGTGTACCGATTATATAAAAGTATTTTTTTTCTTCCCACCATATGGATCAACTTATTATGAAGATGAGCTATCTGACCCTCGACTGGCTATCCACTTTAATAAATAAATAGCTTAACTTTTTCTGAGCTATTTGGATTATTTCTTTTATTACATTCACATTTAGATAGTAATACAAACATCACAATCAAGTCTGTATAACCATTTGATTGTTCCTCTGAGCTTCCTTCTCTCAAAAGAGGAATTACTATATGTCATTGCCCTTATCGTGACAGAATAGTAATGCTAGGAGAAGTTTCAGTGCCTGTGGCTTAAAGACAGTTTCTGTATTTAAATAGCAGCTCGGTCTGAGCCTATAACTATTTCAACGGGGTTCCAGGGGAAGTTGGGTATGCAGCCAGACAATGAGACTCAGTGAAATACAATCACGCTTGAACCTGGAAGCATGAAACCCCCGAGGCCCTCGCACTGAATATTTCTTCTCTTAAACCAGAACTGTGAAAAACCTCCCATGTTACCAAGTCTCTCTTAAACAGTTAGGTGACAGAGATAGTTTTATTTTTCCCTTTTGGCCCTAGTGACATCTTTTGACAGTTTCAGTGTGATTTAAAGTTTGGAAATGTCTAACTCATTCCAAAGCACTGCACTCAATGACCTGTTTTTGCTTCTTTGAGCACTGAAAAATGTCATTTGTGTTGCTAAGTAGTATTTGTTGATATTTTTTAAACAACTCAATGGGTTGTTTGAGAATGTATGTAGTAGACATTTTAATTGATTGAAAATAACTGTTTGCAAAACTGTAAATGCCACTTTTCACTGTATTGGAGTATTTTACAGGCAGCTATGGTGTTTTTCTCCTAAGCTATTTGTATTGATTCCCTGTTAGTCAGTCATCAGCTCAGGATATTGATCAGTACCAACCATGCTACGAGGCCAGAATGTGACCCACAGGAAATGACATTATTGCAGTTTCCAATCTTTGCTATCCATTCATCACAGTGTTTCACTCTCTTGCTGTCTCTCCATTTGTCTTTCACAGTGCTCCAGTGCGCTGTGTGTCGCGACGTATCTGTTCCTCCTGGGACCCTCTACCGTGTTGCAGGGTTCCCCCTCTCCCTGCCCTGTGCTGTGTCAGGATTTGAAGGGCCACGCACGCAGGACTTTGAGTGGTTCCTGTACAGAGATGATGCTGGTGGCAGGCAGATGGGAGTGGTGTCTACCAGGGACAAGGGCTTCCCTTACGCCCCATTTCAGCCTCGGGTGAAGAATGGGGAGGTGAGGGTGGAGAGGGACTCGGGGGACAAAGTCCGACTGGTGATCCAGAGACTTCGAGCTGAAGACCAGGGGAAGTACGAGTGCTACACACCCAGCACGGACAGCACCTACCAGGGGAACTACAGCGCCTCAGTGCCTGTCAAAGGTCAGTCATATGTTTGTAATGTATTTTAAATAGTTATTTACAACATTATATCTGAGTGGTTGTTGAATTATATCTAATTGTTTCTAATTTTGCCAAAATGTATCACTCATGTTCCAATCGTGTTGTTTAATGTCTAAGAACAGGCTTAACCTTTGTTCATTGAAAAACAATTATTTAGTTGTGACATAGTTTGAACTATAATTGTGATTTCCAGTTCTGTCATGGGGGAAAGAAAACATCAACAACTCTGCACTACATCAGCCAGATGGATGACATTTATTAATCATACTATGTGTTTACTCAGTACATGACGACATTCCTCGTGTCTAAGCTGTTATTTACACTTGCCGTCTGGAGTTTTCCTGCTCAAGCTATCAATAACATTTTGCCCTTTCCCTATCCCATCAGCATAATTACCTATCCTGTTTCTTATAATTGTCTTCTCTGTGAACCACTAAGTTTATATTTGTAGTTAACTTTATGTTACTTTTGCAGCTTCATTATAGTTTGTTTATTACCCTCTCTTTGGCAAAGCTGGAGCCCACCTCTGATTGTGGTAAACATCTTGCAGTAACTCTCAGCTACCTCATTTCATTATATGCTTTAGTGTTCTAAACATAGACGTGTAGACATGTCTAAACAGCACACAGGCAATAGAAACTCAATTTGGCATCTTGTTTTCCTCCTGCCTGGCTACTGTAGCCTCTTGATGTAATTGTCTGTCTGTGTCTCTTTTATACACCTGCAGTGATCCCTGACACACTCCAGGTCAGCTACACCCGCTCCCTCACCGGCCAGCCCGTGCCCGAGGGGGCCGAGTTAACTCTGACATGCTCAGGCGGCATCCAATCGGAGCAGCTCACCCAGCTATCCATCACGTTTGGGAAGCGCAATAATGGAGAGGGCTCGGGAGCCGAAGGTGGAGGGGAGGTCAGCAACATAAGGGAGATTATCTCCATCGACAAGCTGCTGGGGGTCGTCCCTGGACGTATGTACAAGAAGCGGTACGACGATGGAGAGATCACGCTGGAGAAGAGGAACAAGGAAGGGGGACTGGGCGAGTACGTGATGAAGATGAGGGCCGTGCAGCCAGACGACACCGGCTCCTATTTCTGTGAGTCCACGCAGTGGATCCGGGACCCCGATCGATCCTGGCAGAAGATCGCACAGAGGACGCTGGATATTGGCAACTTGACCGTTCAGCAACTAGGTCAGTGAGAAACTTTGCCAGTATTTGTGCTGACATTTGCTAAACTTAGTACAGAGTGTTGCAAGTGTCATGGTCACACTACAACATGCATGTTGCACAATTATTTGTGTTCACTCAACATTGTGAACAACATACATTTGAAAGATTAAGTCAGCGAAAACATCTTCAAAGGAAAGAAGTGGCCACTTTGGTTGCTATATGATAATATCAGCAAAATGGCTAAGGTTTGGTTTCTACTTGGTGACGTCAATCGGCTGGACTTTCAGCGTTGTTGAGTACATTGGAGTCTTTCCAGATTTCAGACTGAAGCCCTAAATGTGTGTGTTACTTACAGCTTAACTGAATGTCTAGCGAGCAGTCTACTAATTAATACTGGGCTAATTAAACACGTAACTGGATACAGTTAATCCGCTTGTTGGGCTTTCTGATTAGATGCACGGATTGCTGGATTTTTCCTTCCCTGCTAGGTGGATGGATGGACATCTTACTATCAGAGCTACTATTGTTTTATTGATTGATCTGCAGATCATTTTCTTCATTAATCAGTTATTCCTTTGGTCTATGAAACCATGAAAAATGCCCATCACAATATCTCAGTTCCAGAGGTGACTTTATCAAATCTCTTGTTTTACTGTTCTATAATATTTGCACAGGGTGTACATTTAAAAGTTTAATACCGATATTATACCAATTATCTGGACAACAATAATATATACTGGGTGATATTATAAAGTCTGCCACTGGACCATTTCTACTTCATTCTATTCATGGGCCTGCGATCAATATGAGAACATTTTATACTCCCATTTTATACAATCGGTTAAATGAATGTCTACTAACAGAACACAATTAAATATGATTTGACAATTTTATTACTGAGCTCTAGACATCGAGACGTTTTACTTTGCATTGATGATATTGGATTGTTGATCGTTGAATTGATATAGAAATCGTCGTCAATGGAGCGCTACACCCCTATTATTTACTATTAGGTGAGACAAGCAGCAAACTCTCCCATGAGAAAACCTGAAACTATCAAAGTGTATTGACTATGTGTTCAGGCTGTCAGAGCGCCTGACTGACGCTGAACTCTGCTGATTATCCAGCTGGATTTTAGAGGTCGATATCTGGCTGGCCGGCAGCTCAATAACTGCCTGCTACCTCGCCGCTTGGCTCAATTTAAATTCTAAAGAGCTTGTGTAGATCTGAAGGATTAAGTAATCTTTCCTCCCACCTTGGCCCCTTGTAGCCCACAAAGAGGATGACTATCTCTCTGGCCAACTGATGTGTCCATTACCGTCAGAGCTGCTCCCTCCATATTTTAACATCTCGGATATGAAAGTTAACCCGATATATACATAGAATATTTATACTGGAAAAAACTTTAAAGTTTAATACTGATTTTGTATTCCTGTTGAGATTCACAAAAACTTCTTTGTAATATGTGGGGCTTACATTTATTTAGGTCAAATGTTTTTCTCTTCAGCATTACAATTGAACTCGCTTTAATGCATGCATTGTTTTTCTGTCAATTTCTGACAAGCACTATTACGATCTGTATTCGTCTGGCCCCTGCTGTCTGACTCATACAATAGCCTGACCCAGTCTCCCTTTTGTTTTGTTAAATAATGTGTCCATTATATGTTGAGTAGATCTTTTGTTAGGGGAAGTGTTATGTGCTTCCCTTACATAATGGACCAGTGTGTACTTATAAAATGAAAAAAAAAAAATACCCATACACTGTCATTTTATAAACATGCAAGTCTAATTAGAAAACGACAGGACAAGTTCAAGAAAATCAATACTGTGTGTATAATACATTTATTACAACCAGAGAGCGTGCATGTCTGTTTCTACTGTATTTGTAGTTAGTTCTTGATAATTGCTTAAGATGGAAGAGCTTCAGGTTATGAAAAACTTTCAAACATAATGAATCATTTTTAGTGGTCTGAATTTTCTACAACGTATAAGACAAAAGAACAAAAATTAAAGGAAAGTCTTAAGAAAATACCATTATTATTTGAAGCAGAAATGTGTTTCCTGCTGTTCGATTTAATTAAAATAATAAAATATCCAAAAGAGCCCTCAGATTTCACTTTTTGGGAGAGTCAATGATCCAATTCAATAAATACAAAATCTATAATTTTCCTAATTACTTTTCTCTTGTGTTCCATTTAGTTTTATGCTGTAATAATCACTTTCTAGTGTTTGCTTTCTGGTTGGGATGGTTATCCATTTGATCCTAAACATTAAATATGTAATGTACCAGAGAGGCCACCCTAGCTTTCCCACAAAGATGTTTACTGTCACAGTCTAATGGCCTGTTTGAGGCCCCCCCACTGCAGAGGATTTCCTTTCACTTTTAATAAGCTATCTCCCTCTGCCTCTTCCTTTCCCCAGCGGAGTCTCTGAGTATAACGTCCTCTCCCCGAGGGGAGGTGACCCTGCAGGTGGGGGCTCCTCTCATCCTGACCTGTGAGGTGTTAGGGCTGCCGGCGGAGGTAAACTCAGGGCTGCTGGTTCAGTGGATGAGATCAGTCAGCAGCGATGGAGCTAGGAGCGGGGGGGTCGAGGTAAAGACTCTCATTCTGCTCACTTGCTTTGTTGCTTTGCACCTTAAAGTATACCTTATTCTTTCAAGTATGTAAGTGAATATATGAGAACAAACAGGTCAGCAAGAGGGAAATATTTGACATCAAAATTGTTATCACATGCCATATTAGTATTTGCATTAAAGTCCATTTACAACAATAAGAAAAGCATATACTTTAAAATGCGTATGTTTGAATATGTTTGAGAGTCAGTTTTTATAGAATTGTAAAGTTCCTGCTTACACAGACTGAAATATTTATTAAATGATAATTGTCAGTTAAATTATTACTGGAGTGAATGGGCAATCCATCACAGTCATAAAGTCTAATTTATTTTCATCCAAAGTTACTACTGGATTTGAAAGGTTTTCCGGTGGGGTGCGTTCAAGTGCTGCAGGCAAAGTTCTGATGAATGACACTTGAGAGTTGGCTTTGAAAAAGCAGCAGCAGTCCAAAAGGGACATTATAATTTTAAAGACGTTTGCGTTTTATCAATATCATCAACCTTGCATGCCTTAGGGAACAGTCTGCACTAATTAAAAAATATTTAAAGTTTCTGGTTAATCGCCAAAAATGTAATTTAATTTATAATCTGACACATACTGACACATTGTATTTAACGTTAAGGTGGAGGTGGCCCGCATGAGCCCGGACGGTGTTGTGAGCTGGGGAGACAACCTCAGCCGAGCGAGTGGGGGCTCCATGGAGAAAGTGGCGGGGGGGAGATACACTCTGAAGCTGTTCTCAGGCCAGCCTTTAGACTCTGGGGTGTACCGGTGTGTGGTGAGTGTGTACGCCGGGAGAGCCAACCCTGACCCGTCTACTCCGGTAACACTCACCCAGAGGTCTGAGGGGGTCACCGTCAACCTCAAAAGCAAAGGTGAGAGCGCGGCATGCATCTTCAGTGACACGAGGGCTTCATCTGAACACTTTTGAATACATTTTCTGTTCAACGACTTCTGTTTTGGATTTTGTTATGAAATTATTTAAAAATTGTAATTCATGGGGCCCGTGTTGTTTGCCATTAGGCTTTGTTGGGCTGAGTTCAAGTCTGCAACAGGACCTCTGATACTTGTGACACTAGTCCCACCTACAGCTTTACAAATCTGTCTTAAAATCATTAAACTTTGTATTTTCTGATTAATGGTTTTAATGAAAAACAATCTGTGTATAATAAGTTAGTATAGTATGCTATAGTAGTTGCTTCCTTTCACATTTTCAGAAACTTCTAAAATGCTGATAAACTTGGGTTAACTAAGATCACATTGTTAAGTAGATGATTGCTACCATTTGATTGATCACACAATATTCATTCAGTTTTGTTTTGGCAGTCACATGTGTTAAGTCTACCCTCTACCCCCTATATCTATTCTTTGACTGTACCATTTCCTTCCAGATGTGCTGGTTGCAGCTGTGGCTCAGCTCCTTCGAGGCCCTCTGCTAAAACGAGGCAACACCATCACCCTGATCTGCAACATCACCGTGACGACCACAGGTCCCGCCCAGGCGCAGGTGCAGTGGCTGCGGTGGCCAATCCCTCCTCGAGTTATCAAGAGGGAGGAGAGCCCGGCCTCTGCTGTTACTGTACCGGACCCCCCTGTGGAGGAGGGGTCCAGCCTGGTAGCCGCCCTCATGTACGACGGTGTTGCAAAGATCTACGTCAACACTAGCGACGTTAGCATTGACCGCCTGTCCGCTGGTAGCTACAGGCTGAGGGTCCACTCAGCTACCATGGATGATCAGGGCATGTATGCGTGTCATGCCCAGGCGTGGGGTCAGGACCCCCATGGAGGCTGGTACAACACAGGGGCCAGAGCAGAGTCCAATGCAGTGACCGTCTACATGTATTCCAGAGGTAAGAGTGTCCTAGGGGTTGGATTTTTAATAATCCCTGTGTTCGTGGATAAATGTGAAGGATTACCAACAGTTCCAGTTTATTCTTTTATATTGGTGCTAATAAAACAATCATCATCAGTAATGTTGATATAAGGACTGAAGTTCAGAAAATGAAATCACTTTACTGTAAGGCAGCCTTTAAAACCAGGAAACACTTCCCCTGATCCAATCTGGTGGTAGTGTAACACTGACAGTACCAAGAGACATAATTAGAACTTTTATTTATAATACTTTATCTACATTTGCTATTATTGAATTTTGGAGCATGGGTTTTACTTTAAATGCAGGATTGCTATACTGTAGTATTACTACTTCTACTCAAGTTAGTGTTTGAAAACTTCCAGCTCCATTGACCTTCCGTCACAAGCTGGAGGGTGGCCTGTGTAAATGTTGAGTCAATTTCAAACATTTACTCTTAACCTTGAGAAATGTCTACATTTTGAGTGAGATTTATTCTTCTCTATAATTCCCTAGCAATAGCAGGGCATAGTTCCCCTCTACTTGCATATTCAATATTTGTATATGCACTTTATGTCACTTGTTCCTGTCCCATTTAGCAGTTTTTTTATTCTGTGGGATTCTGAACGGGTGGACCAAAACGACCTAGGGCTGCAATTAACTAGCTTGTCTTTCAAAGTCATTTGATACAAGTACTTCCTTGATGACCATTTCTTTAAAAAAGGAACCCGGTGAAAAGTACTTGTTATGACTTTACAGAGCCCAAGGGGACGTTTACATTTTGTTGTCAAACTAACATCCAAAGATATTCAAATTAAACTAAAGCTGCGCCCTCTTAACAAAAAGTCAGTTAGATTTTCAGTTAGATTTTTTATCGCCGGTCAACATGTCCGTTAAAGTTTAAATCTTCCGGACAAAATTAGAAAAGTGCCGGTCAAAGGTCTTATTTGTTATGTATTGAGCTTTAAAACAAATGAATAATGACTATATAATCATATAAGAATAAAACACGGAGGACGGAGATCTCTTTTTCTCCCCCTCTTCTGACAGCCCAGCAGCTGATCTCAAAGCATGCTTCCCTCTCCTGCAGGGGGGCGTGGTCAGCTACGGCTCATTTGCATTAAAGCTACCCTGCAAAAACAGGGCTGGAAAAGAGCAAATAGAGCGAAATGAGGCATGGCTAAAATGCAGGATCTGTTTGGTATTTTGAAAAAAACCCTATATTTATATACTTTATATTAGGTATGGCCCTACAATATATTGTTCAAATATAGCATGATAGGTCCACTTTAAACTGTGATTTCTGTATTAGATCGTTCCTTTTACTGTCCTTTTTTCTGTAGAGGAAGAAAATAGCCGTAACTCAGGATTTATTTGTTGTTTGATGTGCAATATTTGACTCGGCAGCTTGAAGGCATTAAGAAACTATTGTTTTGCGCTTCGCTCCAATGCATTATTTTCTCCGGAAAGCGGGCGGGGCCGTATTTTTGTCCGGAAGTGACGTTAGGCCCTCATACTATATTTTTCTAGAAGAATCCCTGAATATGATGTTGTTCAGTTCAGCTTCAGATTGTTTAAGACCTGTTTCAAGTCAAGTTTTAAGTATCAATGTATTTGAGCATTTGTAACATATCTCTAACGGAGTGGACTCGAGTCCAAATATTTACGGTCAAAATACCCATGGTGTATTTATATGTATTAAATATTTACAGATGCAGAACAGAGATATGTTGAGCACAGTGATCATGTTTACACTGATCATGTGTTGGCCCTTGTAGCAGAGTTAGTTGTGTACTTTCTCTCTGTTCTGGGCGTGGGTCTAGATCCAGTTTCAGTCTCCACATTACTGAATCTCCAGCTCAAACCGTGCTTTTGATTTTTCCATTCACTTGCTTTTTCAAAAATAGTTGTGGTGCCTAAAGGTGAAAATAACATTTTATTTGGCAAAACTAAAATATTTTTCTATGTGATTATACAGGAGTACGTTTTCCCTTCTGAAATGAGGTTTTAACACTTTAACAAATGTCACTTTACATTACAACATCCTTCTCTTCTCTCTTACCCTCCCCCAGCTGAAGACCTCCTGCTCATCCCTCTGGTGGTCGGAGTCTCTTCGGCCTTGTTTGTGGGCATCCTCATCATCTCAACAGTGACCTGTTGCTTCATGAAGCGGCTGGCAAAGCAGCGCACTCCAAAATAAGTAAACCCGCTGTTTGCTGCCGATCTGAAGTCTGAATGTTCGCGAAGAGGCACAAAGAGGTGATGCCCAGAACATAGCGGGATACAAATGGCTGAGAAATAACTTTTAGACAAGAATGAAGCGAAAAATACCCTGCTGGTTTTCTGTGTTTAGACATTACTGTTTAACAACCAATGCCAAAAGATTGTGTTTTAAATTATCTTGTATTTTTGTATCCAAAACTCCTCTGGACATATTTTAGTCACCATACATGAACCTTACTGGGCAAAGACCTAACATTTTTGTAGTCCATTTCTATGTTAGCTTAACCTACATTTTTTTAATCATCCCTTTGTTCCAGTTTAACTTTCTGTCTAGAATGGAAAATGGTAAAAATACACAAGAAAAGCAAGATTTTTGTGACGAGGTAGAAAGTAAAGAAGGTACTCAGTTTCCTTTTGTCTATCACATGAGAGGAATCTTAAAGTTACTGTAGAAATTCTCAAGGAAAATCAAACAAACTGCCCTCTTAAAAGTCATGGTTTGATCATTTCAATTTGAAGGTCAGATATTTTGTATAACGCTGTTTACGTAGATCATCCCACATTTAGTAACGGTTCTATTTTCACACAAAGGATATTCTGTTTTCACGAATAGTTTATACTGTTCCAGTTGTTCCTTTCCTCTCGCTGCATGTTTTTCTTTTAACGTCGTTGTGTGTGTGCGTGTTTAAGCCTCTAGCACTGCCACTAAAAGTCACATGAATGCTGATGGGAGCAGTTCAGCCTCCAAAACGTAATCTAAGCAGGGACCTTCCACTGCCTGCAGCCCAGAACCACTCTGCATGTAAACGCAGTCTCTGTCTGTTACTTAATAAGGCAGGCGCTGGCTGGAGGCTTTCTAATGCCAAGACCAATTCAGAATCAATTCTAAACACAAGCATTCCTCGCCTGTGACACTTCACACTGAAGTGAGTTTTCTATATGGTCTTGTTTAGTTTCGACGAAGATAAATGGACAATATATCCATTTTGCACTGAGCTAATATGTAAATATTGTATGGAGTTTAGCAGTTTTTATTTTTCTTGATGTGAGTAAGACTATGCAGTCTTTGGCAAAGCGCCTGTGTTTAACATTCTGCACCAGTCTGTTCTGCTCTTTTGAAGCACTTGGACACCAATTGGACTGGGACCAAAGCCCCTCTGTCTCCTGCTTTTACTTGATATTCTTCAGGCTGAAAAGTCACTCCTTTGCTGTACTACTTTTAAAGTGCTTTTTGTCCCATTGCCCTTTGTGTCTGAGACAGAAAACAGTACTGTGAAAAAGAATCCTCTGTTAAATAACGGAAAACAATTTGTTTTGATTCACACAGTTTGGGTTTCTTGTCCCCGAGGTGAAAACCTCCTAAGCAGCGCAGTCACATGACCTAATAGTTGAGTGAAGTCTCACTATCGTCGGCATTGCAGTCATCATGTGGTTCAGGCCACACATTTCTGCAGCCAATACGTATTATGACTATAGCCCTGCTGCTAGCCACCAGCAATCTGTAGGACAGATGTACTGTGTCTGCACACTAATAATTAGTGAAATCCATCCTCCACTTCCTGTCCGAAGTAACACTTAAGAAAAGTCTGAGTGTGCCCACATTGTGTGACCACTTAAAGCAAGATACATGTTTGTGGAAAGGAGGAAGAAAGTCAAATATGTTGTTTTCCAGCTTGTGGATCTCCTTGAAATTATTCCAGGTCATTTTTTCTGCTTTTCGAAGTTTGTTTGCACTGAGCTATTCCTCATGGTCGCAGTCTGTCTTTACTGTCTGTGTCTGTCTCTTGGTTTCAATATGAGTCCATCTAAACTCCTTCTCCTGCCTAACCTGTGTGCTCTAAACCCCCGATTATAGATGTTGTTCACGGATATTAGGGAATAGAAATCACAGCTCTGGTTGCTTCCTGAGCCACTTTGTTCCAGATCAACTACTCAAAGCTGATTTGCTCCCCCACATAACCCACCCACCACATGATTACACACTTTTGCACACACGTACACTAAATGACTCACAGGCACACACAGCCCAGAAGCAGCGGCACAGTGGTGGCTGGTATTTCAGATGAAAGTAGGTGAGTATCTGCGTGCTCATCTCTAATCCCTGTTTATGGCTGCAGATTGAATCCTGCTGCCCTTCCCCCTCTATCTCTCACTATCTCTCTTACAGTGTGGCTCGCAATCAATCAATTTCTTTCTCTTCCCTGAGAAATACAGCCAGATGTTAAAAGTGTAGCTCATAGCGTACTAAGTGTGTAAGCTGCGGTCTACGTTTTGCTTTTGTTTAAGGATATGTTTAACCCTTTTGTGAAGGTGTTATGTTTTGTTTGGACTGTTTACTCTTTAATCCCACTGTTCCTGAATGCATCTTGTTACCATCGAAATACAAAAATGGCGGGTTATAACCTTTATATACAGTCTATGGTTATAACTCAGTTTGTTTCTTATGGTGCTTTGGCGAAACCTGCCAGTTGACAAACCAATAAACCACTCTGGAATTAAAACGTCACTCTGATTTCCTTTATTTTATACTGCCATGACACATCTTTAATCATATAACATCAAAACGTTCATACCAGAGGCCACTGGAGACAGCGGAGGTATTGTAGTAGGGCATTAAGTGTGGAGGCATATAATCAAATCTGTCAATGTGCAATTTAAGCATATTTTCCATTAATACAGTATGAAACAAACCTAACATTGCTTGTGGTTGTTGCAGTTTCCACATTAGAACCAGCCAAGCAGAGATTTGTATTTCAGCCTCAGGAGTTAACCCTTTGGGATGCATTCATCTCAACCCGGACAAGAAAACTGGTTTAAACTGCACTTTAACTCAGATAGAGACTCTGAGGTTTCTCAATTCTTAAATGTCCCCTCCTCGACTCCTATCCTCGATACTTAGTCCCGCCCACAGGAGATGCGAGCGGAGGACTGAGGAGGGGGAGAGAGGAGGGGAAGCAGCAGGCGGTTAGAGAAATGAGAACTCCTCTCCTCTGAGCGGTCATTTTAAAGAGACGTCCATTCATGATGACAGGAGGCACAGCAGCCCTCTGTCTGATGGGCAGATGTGTTCATGATGACTCATATTTACTTTTAATTCATTCACTGTGTGGTATAATGAGATAATAACAGGCTACAGATGCGGACATATACACACATATATTTATATAAAATATACAATTTCAGATTCAAACAAGTATGAGAGCACTCGCATAATAACGTAACACAATCAGAGACTGGATATATCCCCCACCCCTCTCTCTGGTCGCTGAAATGGGGAATTGAAATTACGGGCCAAAAGTTGTACATGTATTAAAAGTAAACATAGGACACCAAACCAACTGAGACCTGTCTGTCCGCCGAATCTACGCACTGTACAACACACACAGTACTACACACTGTACCACACACACCTACTGCTCCTAAAGCATAATCAGGCTACAGCCGTTGTGTATTTTATTATGTGAAGCACTAATGGCGCGTTTCCACTGCATCGGGTAGCCCCGTTTAAGCGTCCTTAACCGTCCTCAAGCGGCCAGGCCGGTTTTTGGTGGCGTTTCCATATAGCCTAGTACCGGCCAGCGGGTACTTTTTCCCTCTTTTTCCGGCCTCATAAAATCGTGGTTCCCTCAGACCAGGGCTGAACTAGTGACGTCAACACTCTCGACTGCTGATTGGTCAGAGAGAATCGTCACAAGATCGCGCGCGAGTTCATCCCTAGCGTCGCATATATATTTAGAAGCAAGCTTGCAGCATTTTTATAAACAGCATTTTGTAAACGGATGAGCTACAAAAATGGCTACGTCTAATAAGAAAAGCACACCGTGGTCGACCGAGGAGGTGACGACGTTCCTACATCTCATTGGGGATGATCAAATCCAGCGGAAGCTCGACGGAACAACTCGAAATGTGAACAAAAACAAAGCCGATCGCCTCGCCTACACTGCGTTGCTACCCCAGGTCCTAAACTGTAATGGAAATGCGCCACGGCCTGGGCCGGCCAGCGAGGCAGCCCGAGGCCAGAGCGAGGACGCTTAGGGACGCTTAAACGGGGCTACCCCGCTGCAGTGGAAACGCGCCATAAATGGTCTTAGAAAAATATCGACTCTTTGTTTGTAGATATCTACTAAACTACAGCATACAAATACAGAAAGTAATGTAGGCCTGTTATACTGAGTGATATACATTTTACACACTGCACTGCTTTCTGCACGGACCTCACAGCTGTTCTCACTGTAAACATCGCGTTGCGATGAAAGCAGTTACTAATATAATATCCAAGGGATGCATGCAGAGCTGTCATTGGCTGAGATAAGTCCGGCCGTGCGTCACGCCTCCACCGTTCCCGGAAATGCATCCGTGGAGGATGCATCAGTGTCTCCTCGGTTAGAGCTCATCCAGAGAGCCTCCTCGATGCTCGATGAGGAGGAGTCGAGGAGGGGACATTTGAGTATTGAGAAACCTCTAATGAACAGTATCCCTCTTCCTTCCATCAGTATACTGAATGACCAAACATTTCTAATCTATTGCTAGGTCATTTCCTTTCATTTGCAAAGCCAAATTAAAGCTGCATAATCAATATTTTCACATTAGCAATGGATCAAATTATTGGACCCGACTTCTCTCAGTTCTACAAAGCCTTTTAGAATCTATCAGCTAATTTAAAAAAAAAAAACGTTTTAACTGCAACTTTACTGTGCAATCTGACCATCTTGATCAAGCTTTTCTTTAGACGCAGCCATTTTTTGTTGTTGTTGAAAAAAGCCACTTAGTGCAACCTGACAGTTATCCAAAATGAAGCGTTTGTCAGCTTTAAATGTAGATCATCCATTCAATAGTTGGTGAAGAACAGACCAAAGCTAAAAAGAAAGTCAAAATTGTATTTATATTAGTCAAATGGCCAGAGACACGACTCCAAACAAATTAAAATGTTCTTATTACAATGTTCCATTTCTGCTGGAGAATTTTCAAAAACAACTTTTTATGGAGATTTATGTCGTTGTAGACTCGGCATGATATGGTTCTGCAAATGTCTTTTTTCCTCATTGTATTCATCCAGGGAAAATATCTCATAAAAAAGAAATAAAACGTGACAGCTCCCTTTCATAAGTCGTAATAAAATAATGTCAAAAGAGAAAATGCAAGAGACAGATGATTTAATTTTCAAGAATAACATTTGATGAAATATGTCAAACGAGGACATGTCAACATATCTTATAATGACGCTGCCTCTAAAACTATCCCCGTCCTGCTGTGCCTCTGAGCTCCCATGGTTTCGTATTGTATCAGTTTACAGAGCATGACATCACTAATGCAAACACTGTACTCATGTTAATCTTCTTCTTCCTGATGTGGCAGGCAGACAAACAGAGGCTTTGTGGCACACTGATAAGACGCTGCCTGTGGTTGGTTAATGTACCTGCTTTCCCAGCCAAACCCTGCCAGCTGAATGTCCATCAAGGTGGGATCAAACATGCAACACACACAGCAGGCCAGATGCCCTGTGGCAAACCTGTAGGAAGTAGTAACTGATATATTTTGTAAAATGTCCAACTTTACTAAATATAGCAGAAATACATTGGCAATTTTAACATTGTATATCTGATTATTTTGAAAAATTAAATAATTGATACATTTATTTTCAGGGATCTTATGATAGTTATATAGCTTATAAATATATATTACATATTTTCCCCTGTTGACTGTGTTCAAGCTGAAGAGGTGGTTAGCTTAGTTTAGGATAAATACTGGCATCGGGGGGGATAGCTATACTGGCGGAGGTCAATAATCTGCATATCTCCAAAGCTCATCCATTCACATGTCTTATCCTGTTTGTTTAATCCATAAACACCAAATGTTTTACAAAATGACGAACTTTTTTAAAACTATAAAGATTTTGTCAATACATTTTATTGATGTGCAACATTTTGCTTACAGTACAACAATCAACAGGTACATGATATCAGCTCATTGCAATCGTTTTTAAAGAAAGTTTTACACGGCCTGAATTATTTCACAGTATTTAATACCTTCTGTATAAAAATAGGAATAATTCAGAGGTGAGACTTATGAATAGCGTCACCTCTGAATAACAACTCAACAAGATAACAGTGACAGTCACATCTTGACCCAAATACATCTTAACACACAAAAATACAGAAAAGAACCTATATATTAACATACATTTCAAGTTCCTTGCTATTGCCAGTCTTCAATTTTTCAGACCTTTACCCTTTCATCATTTATCCCTCGGTTCTCATCATCTCTGGTAGCTGCAGGACCACGATCGAGGCGTCACCATCTCCCAGAAGCTATTCTGTTGAGACAAAGTAAAAATATCGATCTAAATATGGTAACATTATATGAAATCCTTTTATACATTTCATCTGTATGATTTAACATCCATACATCATTACTAATCTCATTTAGGTCTATTTTTAGAGAGCCGTTAACTGTGTTAAGCCATTGTGTGAGAGAATGAGGCGTGCTTGGATGCTGTAGCTGGTGTCATAGTAGAATAAGTATGTTAAGTACATCTGGGCCCATCTGTCAGGCAAATCCCTCACATCTGTGACTTCATAAAATGCTTGGGGTTGGAAGGGGGGCTTTTTAAATGATGAATTACTTGTCAGATTTTTACAAACATACTTTTTCTTAACACATGTGGCTCTCCTCCATAGGCTTATGTTTGTAAATTGGGTAAGCTGTCTCTTTGAGAACACATTTCTACAATTGATATTGGAGGAGGCGTGTGGTGTAGTGGGCTGTGCATTGGTGTTGGGATCAGGGGAGCACAGGTTCAAACCCCACTGCAGTCAGCATGTCGTTGTGTCCCTGGGCAAGACACTTTACCCCAAATTGCTCCTGTGGGGATTGTCCACAGTATTGAGTATGTAAGTCGCTTTGTCGATAAAAGCGTCTAACAAGTAATGTTATATGCGTGTCCACACTATGCACGTAGTCTGTGTAGTAACAGATGCTCAGGAATGACAAGAGATAAAAAGAGACTACAAAGCCAGGATTATAAAACAGTGAAAGCAGTTAGTCTGATTCATCTGGTTTCTGGCGTCAGTATGACGTCCAAAGTACCATGTGATGTTTTAGTCTATTTATTTGTCTTTCAAGTTTATTCACCTTCTGACCTCCTATTCATTTTTCCTTTAAAGTACGTCACACATTGGGGTCGAAGTGGTGTATTGCAAGTCACATTTCTATGTATTTAGCTTTCTTTATTTAAAGGATTTAGATGTTGTTCAATCATGATCACTGAGCTTTAACACAGTCCATTGAGAATGTTTATTTAAACCTTCAAACACCATAATCAATAACTAAGAAGAATCTCACAGTATTCTATAGTAACAAGTGTCGGCTGGTGGCTGGTGTTTTAACCTTGTGATTCTGTATATGACTCAGTCTGTGTTTCATCATAACGTAACGTGTTTTGAAATATTTTCCAAGTGTTTATATGTCTGTGTCTCCGTAAACATATTTTGAGTGATCCTTATAAGATATAGTGATGTTGTTCCTGTCAAGCTACCCTTAAATAGAATCACCATAATCACCCTCAAATAAATGAAACCAGTCGGATCATCTGAGCATAGCTTCCTAGAGCCTTTTCTAGAACTAGCATGCACATGTATGTGGAGCACATACCTCTGTCCGAGGGCAGTGTATCTGAGCGTACCACTCCTGTGAGTACAGACACACCTGGACGCCCTGTCCCAGGAAGAGAGACGCCCACATGACCACGTTGAACACGGGGCTCTGTCGCTTGTCATTCATGGCAAAGTTGAACACCACTGAGAGAGGATAAAGTAAGTAAATGTTATTGTTGATTTTGTGTCAAGGTTATCTGAAGTTAAACAGAAACAGTGTATGTGTGTTAAGGATGAGATGTGTGCTAGTAAGAACAAGGGCATACAGTAAGAGCATGAGACAAAATCAAATATTTTGTGAAATGACTTCTTATTGAGCTCAGAGGAAAAGGACACAATGAACAATATGAGAGTTGTCTGCTGGAAATAGCTTTTAAATGTGTGTATTGTGAATAAATACTGATTTGAACTTTGAAGGCACAGTCCAGAATGTAGAAGGGAACATTTACATATTTAACAAGCTATTGTATTCAGAGAGTGTTTTTAGTGATTTTCTTTTGTGATTTAGTAATGAGTTGGACATAATCATATTTTTCATGTTTTGCTTTTCCCATCTTATTTCCTTCTTTATTTGAAAGGCATGTATTTAATCGGATGCTTTCCTCCAGCAGAAAGGTCCGTGCACCGATAATGTCCAGTTATTTTTAATGTGAAGATTGTTCCTCAAATACTTAGTTTAACCCTCACCTCCAAAGATGGCGAAGAGAAAGAACATGACGGGATAGAAGAAGCCGAAGCCCATGGCCAGGGCGTACTCATGGACGACAGCAGAGACGATGAAGACGGAGAGCATAGCAGCTGTTCGGAATTTCCTTTTGGACAGCTGCAGGGATCAGAGGAAGGAAGGGTTTGGGTTAGAGGTCAGGGAATTTGCCTGTGTCCCTTCCTCCTAGAATTTGTGTCTCTAGAATGACAGGACGAGGACTTAACCATGTGACATGCTGTTTTGGAAATACAGACAAAACCAATTGGGACATCACATTATAGTTTTGTACTATTATATATTGTATTTAGCGACAGGCTGTACAACCACCACGGCCCTTGGTGGACCCCCCACACACATAGCCTGGAATACCCCTGATCTGAAATAACACTGTCTGTAATATAAAACTGTATGCAATATACATGCAAGCGCAATACAGTGAGTATACCCTCCTGCAATTTCATTTATTTTTATTAGTTAATGTATTTCTCTCAGTTGATTTACAATTGGCTGCAGTACCAGCTAGCACTTTAATTAAATATGGTCACTTTTCTTAAAAACAAATATACTGCTACTTTTTTACATATCTTCTACTTTGTTTTAGTTTTTGTACTTATATAGTTGTTAATAACGTGTGCATACTTAGCCATTTGCCCCGCCCCCCTCACTTTATCTGTACTATCTGCTGTTGTAATCATTTACATTTCCTTGTTGTGGAAGAAATAAAGGATTTCTGATTCTGAAATAAAGGATTTCTGATTCATTTGTAGATTGCTGTATTGACAATGGGCTCACCCAGAGGAAGTCTCTGTATCCGTATTGGTAGAGCCAGTCATGAACGACCACATTCCAGGTGCGGTAATAGTTGGCGAAGGACGTCGAGTTCCACCAGTCCTAGAACATCAATGCAGAGTAGTAAAATGAGTTTGTGGATAAAAAAAATAAAAACACAGTAAATAAGGCTTCCCTCACTTCTGGCATTAGACAACTGAAAACACATACTGATTTTCATGAAGATAAACTGGTGAGAGCCAAACCTGTGTGATCTTCTTAAATGAAATACAGTATGGCTTTAAACATACCCAGAGTATAAGAGTGTGTAGCTCTGATGGCATACAATGCTTCCAGCTGCTGTAGAAGTTTGCACTTAAATGAAGCGCTAACACTGGAACAATTACAGGGAAGTTGATCTATGTGCATTGCAAAAGGTTTAATACAATTGATAAAAGTTGTTTTATATTTTGGTCAACTCAAATCAGCATCACACACAAGTATGGTGTCAGTTGCGTCTTATTTTCAGGTTTCTAGGCACAACACAAATTGGATAAATCATTCGCAATCATAACATTGAGTACAACACTATGTCACAGCTTGTCCAAGAGCAAACTTAAGCCTAGGACGTTTTTGGGACCGTCAGGCCTCCTTCTGCTGTAATTTCACTCGTCATTAATCCCAATTTCCCCACATGAAAGAACAAGCACATCTCCAAATAAAGTGCTCACAGGAGGGATGATGCCAACAAAAATCAGCCATGACAAACACCTTGTAAAACATTCTGTCAGCGAAACGCAGGAGCTCTCCGAAGAGGTTGAGCCAGCAGTGCAGGAAGGCGAAGAAACACAGCAGGAGGAGCATTATACCTGAGACAGGGACAGACAGAGAGAGGGAGTTTGTGAGCGACACTTTCATTCTGGGCATTGCTCCCAGCTTTCTCAGAAGAATAGTATCTTGACGCTTAAATCAGCCTATACACAAAAAGCCATTCTTTAAAAGAGAGCAATAAATATGCCAGGCTTTAATACCTGCATTTGATTGCATAACCGCATATAATCTTATCACTTTAAAACACTAGAGACTTGTTTTCTCTATTTCCATAAGAGAAACATTAACCTGTTAAGCCCTCAGCCTGTCCAGCATTGACTCATGCAGATAAGAGATGATAGAAATTGTAAGCATAAGTGTTGTTAAGAATGAGGATGGACTTTAAATAATATTTTATTCTTCTCATATTGCCTGACAAAACAAGAAGCTGCAGTAAAGTAGAAAGTAGGAAGTACCTGGTAATATTGAGTGGAACACAGCCAGGACCATAGTTCGTTTACTGAAAGGCTGTTTGGTCTCAGGTCTGAAGACGGGCACACAAAGGCGGACCAGGATGAAGTAGGCATAAAAGAGGCATCCAAAAATCTGCAAATTAAGCATTATAAGTTAAAAGCAATTCCAATCTAGAGCTCACTTCAGAATAAGCACAACAGGAGATAGTGATGTCACCTCAGAGATCTGAGATTAAAGCTGTAGTTTATGATTGCTTTACGTTATCCAACAATACACAAGCGCTACAAGCTACTTATAGGTCATTAACCTCACTACACCTACTTCGTTTTTCTGTCACAATCTACACAATGAAGTTTAACTTACCATTCCAGTTGTGATGCCAACATACTTCCATCTTATATGGGTATTCCTGCAAAGAAAGAGACAAGATGTGACTACAAAGTAAATCATGAGGGATCAGCAAAAGGTTCAAAAGGACAAAGTGTCTTACCGAGGATATGATTCCCTGTAGATGAGAGTCGGACAGAAGAGGAAGTACAGATAGCTGGAAAGTGATGGGAATCTGGGGCTTTCTCCTGAGAAACAAAAACAATTCAGTCTGTATGACCATCAAAGTCAGGGGTCCAGTTTTGAGTCCTAAATTCTAACAGCAAAATATATTTTAGCAGTTAAAATGATCCAGAATGACTTTTAAAAATGGGTTTGGTTAGAAATAGCTTATTTAAGGTCATTTAATTTGCCTTGTTTCATTATGTGGCACAGTACCAGCCATTAACAGCTCCATTTGTGAACGCTTTAGCTTTACAGCACCTGAGTACAGGGACCTGCTAAGAAATGGCTCCCTTTAAAATGAATCTACAGTGAGTTTATCACACAATCATTAAGCTATTAAACACAATTGTCCACATAGAAAAACCTCTAATCTCTTTTGCTGAATTTAAGATGTAGTTCAGTCAAGCTCCAAACCTGCTGTTCTTTCATTTAACATAGCTATTAAAATATGTGTTAACATTTTGTATTTTCAACTCTTTCCAAAACAAATATATTTTACAGAAACTTTAAAAAGTTGTTTCTGCCAGTCTTTACTTTTTTATTCAGGAGTTTTAAACTGGAGGCATTTTACTGAAATAACTATTTATGTCTTCTGCTACGCAGTCAGAGAGAGACACATTCCTCACCACTAACACACTTTTATGACAGGATCTCATGGGACTGTACATATTCAATTTAATTGATTGCATGTGTGTTTCAGTCTGTGTTGTGTATTCCTGGTAACCCGCTGAGTTCTCTGAGAGTAATTTCTCTAGTGTCTGAGAGTGTCATCATGAGTAATGATTCAGGCTGAGGAGTAAATACACCTGACATCAATACAATGCAGTTCAGTACCTTCCTTTGGTGTGTTCCTCATGATAACAGGACCGGTTTCTCTTATGAATGAGTAGCTTTTCATCAGGAATCGAATCTGCGGAAAATAGATAGGTATTATGTGAAACAGCTTCTCCGTCCGTCTTTATTACATGAATTGACAAGGTGTCTGCAGTGAACAACTGTATCCTTGGGGCCTAAATCTCATGCTCTACATTTGAACGTATTGACCTAATGATTCATTATCTAGCTCACTTCTGTAATTAACCGTGAGAACAAAGACTAAAAGGGAACTATAGCACAACAGGCGCCATTTAAATAAAATGGTTAATCATTTTTAGACAGCCAACTGTGATTCAGACATGATGCGTCATTAATCTGCAGACAACAGGGAACCAATTACTGTTTTGCACAATTAAGTTAAGTAAACACATTCAATTATGCATCAACAACCAATATCAAACTGTTGATATGTGGTATGGAGGGCACCAGAATTACGAATGGACTTATTGGTTCCAGGTCAGATGAGGATAAGGACCGGGTTTCCCAAAAGCATATAAGCACTGGGATTATCTCACTCCATCCAATGAAGATAAAATGATCGCAGGACTAAGACGGTTTTGGAGCCCAGGGCCAGTGTGATAAAGGATGAGAAGGTATTACAGAATGCACCCGTGATGTTCAGACGTTGGCTGCATTGAGATCGACTTTCTGTTTTGGTGACTTTCCAGTTGGAAGAATCCCATCTCTCCAAACTCTGGCCAGCAGGCTTTTCTTCTAACAATGTTCCTGCTGATGGCTGCATTTATCATTTTGAGTTCCAATGAAGATCATTTCATCTACAGTCCAGGGTGTTTCTAGCACATGTTGTTCCTAATAAAAAAAAGTGATGCTGAGCAGCAGTTCACGCTGCAATAAAAAACCCTCTGATCCTCTGCTCATACTGCAGGAGTTATGAAAACGATCCTGACTTGGAACTCCAGACAACCTTTGGTTGTTTACTCGCACTTTCTCGGAGCAGCTATAACTGTAAACACTGACCTGCTGCTGCTGGGAAATCACACATGAAGTGCTCATGTTAGCTGTTTGTTGTCAACTGTTTAATTCAAATTCACAATAATTGACTTATTCATGAATTATTGTTTAGCTACAAGTCATCTAGCAACATCCAATCCAACATTAATAAATGTGTGCTAATTACTGGTACAATCTGCTGCTCTCACTTGTTCTCTGTTGATCTGTTAACTGTGGATGCAGCCCGACTCCCTCCAACACCCATCCCTCCTCCTCGTGTGATTTAAGCTTGGCATTGCTGCCTTGCTAAGCTCTAATGATCGTGTGTGTTATCTCTGATTCAGTACTATTACTGCATGTGTCAAAGGGAGATTAATTCCTCGATGCTGCTTAGATACTTTGAGAATTTCTTCAAGCGTCTTTTCCTCCAAAATGACTTTGACCTATACATACTGTAGTTAATGTGTTTGGAGCAGATCATATGTAAGATTTTTTAGGGTTATGCTAATATATCAACATCTGACTAAACAATATACATAAATGGGCCAATACTCACTCAGTACAGAAAGTTTGAGAACCTCTTGAATTCAGTAATGCAGATATGTCTTTAGCAGGACCTTTCATTGCAGTTTGATGGACACATTTGATCATGGTTAATAATTACAATTTTGTATCCTTTCTGTACTGCATTTATTTGTACCTTTTTTTTTCCTTCTTTTTTTATACGAATAAGCCAATTCTAATACGATACATGCTGATGTATCCTGAAGGCTTATGGGCAGTTCAAAAGTGTTGCACCCTGTTCTCAATAAATAAAAAAGCTGTTATTCCTCAAACAGACACTCACCTGCTCCAGAATCACAATAAACCGCGAGGCTGGTGGCAGCTGGTACTGTATGACCACAAAGATGGGGAAGAGTCCCAGGACGTAGGTCTGCACTGCAGACAGGATCAGCCCCGTGCCGAGGGACAGACCCAGCTTAGAGGGGCAGGTGTGGTACAAAGACCCCCAAATCACCAGCGTGAGGTAGGGGACCAGCAGCGTGTAGAAAAACATCACAGCCCAGGCCCAGACCACCGTCCCCAGCTTTCCGAAGGCGAAGAACAGCAGGTCGAACTCCAAAACTATCCTGGAGTGGGATGGCATAAAATAAAAAGTACAATCATTAAGTGAAGGGTATGACAAAGTTATTACAAAGAAGAAAATAAGTTGAAGATTAGAAGTGATGCGCTCTACTTGCCACAATGTCTTGTTTTAGCTTCAAACAGGGTTTTAAATAAAAATGTTAATGATATCAAAGCTTGACTGTTTTGAATAAATGTCAAGCATAGTTAAATGTTTTTGAATTATTTGCTCTGAAAGACCCCTGATAGCAATTGATTTTCAAAATTGATTTAAAATACCCATTGTCTCACTGCAGCATGTCAAAGGGATGGTGCCATTCATCACGTCCAGTTGTATATTACAATTTTTTATTTAATTCTCCAGATATCAAAATCAATGCTAAATGTGTGTCGACGTATCAAATTATTTGCACACAGTCGAGTTTCCCGATGGAGGAGCACAAGAATTAAACTTCTTGCGTCTGCAAGCGAATCATTACTGAGCTACCCAGAGCAACACAGAAATACTCGGAGGCAGGCCCGTCTTAACCTGCCCTCAGGCCCTGGGGCTGTTTTGTAGGCCCCCTGGTGATAGTTCTGAATCCACTGTTCCACGGTCAGCTGTCTGATTAATGAAGGATACCATGGCTTTCCTGTGCATGTCACAGCTTTCATGTTCGGCTATCCGTTCATTTGCGTGCTTCCAATTAGAGTATCCCACGCTGCCAAATGACGTGTCTCTCTTATCGCCAAATAGTTTGCATGCAAAGCAGAAGACACTACCTCGGGATGGTGAGTAACATAGCCACTCCCTGAGCATATACTCCCCGTTACCCAGCTTGCGCTTGAATAAGCTTCTGGAGAAGTATCTCTTCTGATGCTTGTACTGCTGCTCTGAGGCAGAGAGGTCAGCTTCTCTGTTTTGACACAATTACGGACACATTTTCGCCCAGTAGAGAAGCACCTGTCTCAGTGGCGTTTTCTCCCGGAGGCCAAGGGAAGCCAGGCTTCCACTGTTTTTTCGGATTGTAGTTATAATTTAAATAAATAAATAAAAACACTTTGTTTTGTTTCGATAATTCTCCTTTGCTGTGTGTTGCTGCCGGCCCGTCTCTCCCCCATTCTCATTGAGTATTTTACAAAGAGTGAAACAGCGCCCCTCTAGATGTTATGGTGAAACAGTAGATTGCACTCACTGTTGCGAGAGGAGGCCAGCCGAATCTGGCTTCCCTTGGTGAAAAAAAATTGAGGGATTGACCAATCAGATGAGACCCACGTGATGCCCCTGCCAACCTGTGATTGGTCAGGGCCATGCCAAGGGAAGCCAGCCGCCTCTTGCTTCCCTTCAGAGGCGGCTGGCGGCTGGCGATTTGATTGGACACTGCCATCCAATCAAATCACATCAACATCAGTTTTAATACTGTCATCACCGCCGTTAGAAATTATCAAGCAAATGAAGCATTATGGAGGGTGGAGATTTGGCGTACTTAATCAAACATAACTTTACTAAACATCCGCTACAGCAGCAACTAAAAATTAAATCAGATGACAGGCCAATGCCCGCACTCGAGCTGTGTGTACACAGAGGAAAAGGGAGAGAATCGGACGTTCAATGAGGACAATTATGTCCGCACGGAGTGGCTAACTGGAAGCGCTAAACTTCAGCGTCTATTTTGCTGGCCATGTCTTCTTTTTGACAAGGATTCGTGCTCCCTGAACAATCCTTGGGCAACTTCAGGATTCATCGACCTTGCCAACCTGTCACGGGCAATTGAGAGGCACGGTAAATCCACAAATCACATAGATTGTGTGATTGTCTGCATATATTATTAAGTAAAATGCTTAAATTAATAAGGAGAGAGTTTCAGCTGGAGAGTGCGTGCGGACCTGTCGGTTAGATAACAGGCGTGTGCAAGTCCTGCATCTGTGTGATACAAATGTGTGTAAAATGATACCGGGCGCTGTAATCACTCATCTACATTTTTCCCCACGCCACGCTACTGCCTGTTTGTCCATGTTGTTGCCCCATAGGCCTGGGTCAGTGCTGTAGGGGTCGTCTAGTTCTCCTGTATCCTCGTTTTCCCGCTTGTCTTCTCCACTCTGCTCTACGCGCGCCGGGTCCTTTCCTCCAGATGAGTGCGGGCCTCCCTCGTGTATTTGTCCGGATGCCGTTGGCTCCCCTCCACGTAGCAAGTCCTCGTCGTCCTCTCCATCTCCTCCAACAGATAACGTCCCTCCTGTCTGTTTTTCCTGTCCCGCTACTCCATCGCTATCAGAACCAGACGGCCTACTTGGCTCCGAGGCCGGCATCGCCGCTGCCGCTCGGTACAGAACTAATCTGTCCTTCCTCCTCATCCAGGTTTACAGGTTTAAAATAACCTGTAAGCTTCGGCATTTTGTGTAATAGCTGCTTGTCTCGAAACTCCTTTTCCCTCAACAATTTCCTTTTCCGAGCGCCACTGTCAAACTTTTTCTTCTCCGACATTTTCTCCTAAACAACCTTCATCTGTCACTCAATCACTCGCAATTTGAATAAGTCACATGTGAAACATATTTTCATTCTGATTGGCTGATTTGGGTGCCCACTGACTGTTACGGAGTCAACATTTTTGATGCTGTTGTTATGCCTGCTGTGACGTAAAGTTACTCCGTTCTCTGCTTGTAATTATGCCTTTAAAAGCTTCAAAGTTGTATTTATCATCTGAATTTGCCGAAAAAAGTTTAATATTCTGAAAGCCAAGACTTTGTTTATTTGAAATCAGATGAAAACAAACTGTAACGGACCCTGCCGTGTTATCTATGATTACTATATGCCTTACATTCATAATTTCAGCGGAGGGAGGGGAAGCGGCGCTGTGGAAGAGCAGAGTGGCGAGGGAGAGCTGTCTTCTTCCCTTTACAAGCTTCAAAAATGTATTTATCGTGTGATTTTGGAAATAAAAGTTTCATATTCTGAAAGCCAAGACTTTGTTTATTTAAAATAAAAAATAAACACCCGAAATAAAATAAAAAACTATTTGAATTTTTTATTTTTTTGGCTCATGATAGGCCCCCAATCTCCGTAGGCCCCTGGGCTTCAGCCCGTGCATTAAGGCGGCCCTGCTCAGAGGGATTGATTGCTCTATCGTTGCTGCCAAACGGGCAGAGAGGCAGGGAGAGTACTAGGAGGAAGGGACACAGGGAAAATGAAAATGCTACAGCATTTCAGAAAACACCGCAGCATTTCACAAAACACTACAGCATTTCAGAAAACACCACAGCATTTCAGAAAACGCTACAGCATTTCAGAAAACACCACAGCATTTCACATTGGACGGAAAGGGTATTCCTAAAGTTTAGGGAGAACACTTCTTGTTTGTGATTGGACAGAGCAGAGAAGCACTGCTGTGATTGGTTGTTTTTGCTGCCAGTCAAGAAATGACGCTTCGTGATTGCCAACACATCAGCCGTTAGCACACACTCAGAGCTCACAGCTCCTCATATCTGTTCAGAAACTGGACAAAAGTTAAACATGTACAAACCACAGAATGTCTGTGTCATGGCGAATACAGTCGCTGCTTTATTTATGTCTGTATGACGTTGTTGTGAGTGTGGACGGAGCAGCTACAGGTTAGCTCAGCCTGATGGATCCGATTCCATTCAGAAAACACGCATTTTAAAAGCTTTTCGCCTGCCGTCTTGTCTGCAGACTTGTCAAAGCGTGAATTCATGGCTTTTACTAACCGTTGTCAGTATGTAGTTACTTCGGCATCACTTTGAAACGTGTATTACAATTAAATAGTCGCATAGTGGAGTTTGAACACACACACACACACACACACACACACACACACACACACACACACACACACACACACACACACACACACACACACACACACACACCTGCCCTGGTCGATGTAGTCCACAGCCAGTGTGCTCAGGCAGAACATGAGGAGTACAGCGATGAACATGTGGTAGATGGTTCTGATGTGGTTGATCTCAAAGAGTTCACTGAGGAAGAGGAGGAGAACTGGTTGAGTAAATTGTATGTCAATATCTGCCATTTCGCATACATGTGCCAGGTTTATTTTTAACAGTATAACTTTGTACACAATCTACAGAACTCATATCTCTGTAGACTCGGAATGTCTGTCATAACAAGTTGCATAACTCCTCGCCCACACACCATAAAGCTGTGGGTATGGTATATGAGAGATAACTTTTTTTTCATAACAGAAAATGAATCAGCAACTACTTTGACAATCAATTTACATTTTACAGCATCACACAAAACGTCATCTGCTTTTCCTTGTCCTATGTGATCATCAAGTGGATATCTTTGGGTTTTGTACGGTGGGCGACAGGTGCATACACGCTACAACGGCCCAATACACTTCCATCAGGAGAAACACACTGCAGCGTCAGAAACGATGCAAATATAAAAACACAAATGTGCCAACATTTTATGTTTTTTGTTTTGAGCTTCTTACAGCGTTATATATTTGCAGCGTTTGGTTTATGCAGCGCTTTTAGTAAACTATGTTTCATCAGTTGGTCAATGTTTTCTAAAAGCGGTGCATGTATTGTCAAGTCAGTGGAGATGTTTCTTCTTTTGCATGTGTTTTGGCATAGTTCACCACCTTACATATCATTTCTGACTTACTCCAACAGTGACGGCCTGGCCACAAACACCTTGCCGTCATCCGCTCTCTGAGATCTAAAACAAACAACAAGAACAATTGGAGAGACACACATTTTACTAGAGTTCTTAGAGGATAAACATATATCTCCAAAATCAATAAGGAATAATATGTGTGCGAGTGAAAGTTGCCCCTCTTCCTCACCTGGGTGCAGATTTGTTTGTTGTCTTTCCATTGAATGTTGCCTGTGTTTGGGTGAAAGACTCAACGGTTTCAGTCAGAGCTTGGTCCAGTAAATCACTGAGCTGAACCTGGACCTGCTCCAGGACCTTCTCCTTCACCCTCTACAGGACGACACACAGGAGGAAATTAATATTTGGATTTCTAAATGGAAAGCCAACTCTCATGAATCACCCAAGTACTATGCAAGTTGCAGCCCACATTTTGCACACTTAAAATATGATGTTAAGTTGTATCCCTACAGTTTTAGCTTCTATATTTGATTTCCCCAGATGAGTAAGACAGAGGAGTGAGAGCATGATCAAGGTACCCCAATTGAATATACTGGCTTTTATTGAAATGGTGTTACCTGCAGTGACGGGAAGTAAGTAATAACATATAACGGTGTCACGTAATTTAAATAAATTGAATTGTAATCAGTTACGGGTACTGAGGAAAATAATGCAATTAAATTAAAGGTGGGGTAGGTAAGTTTCAGAATCCGGCTCGAGTGCACTAAAATTTGAAAGTACACAGCCGAAAAGAATCCGCCCCTTCCTTCAGAGCACCTCCTCCAACACACATGAACGCACACATGACGTCAGCAGACTGGTGAAAGTGGCCGCCTGTTGCTGGCGAGTCATTGAAGTACTGCTGCCTGCAATGCACGCCCAATTACGGCACGCCCAATGAGGGCACGAGATACATTTGTGCGTGCACGAGATGGAAGGCTGACAGACAGGGCGGCAATCCAATCCGTTTAGCCGGCGTGCTTTTTACAGTATTACGGCTTCCACAGATGAATTTTTTTTATGGATTTTTTGTCAAAGCACTTAAGATATTCATTGCTATCGGGATGTTAAGAGCATTCCATGGAATATAACAAAAAGTGTATCTCGAGCCGGTTTCTGAAACTTACCTACCCCACCTTTAAAGTTACTAGCGGTAATCAAAAATGTAGTCATATTGAAAAACATTTGATAACTTTTGACAGAGTTTGACAGAAATCACTGCTGAGTGCTGCTATAAGTTTACCCTGACCTGTTCAATATTTGTTAGAAAGTAATTACAATCCAAATGTAATAAGTTACATTACTTTAAAGAAGCAAAAATACCAACAACATTATAAAAGAAGCTGTTTACCTGCGCATGTTTCTGCCACTGTCTTAGATCTTCATCTGACACATTATTACGGTTTCCAGCTGCTGAGAGAGGAATGAAAATTGCATAAATTGAAACAGTAAAATATTCTGGACATATTGCACCTTGATTAATATTCAGTGAAAAACTAGAAAAGCTGTAGAAATATATTTTTGACCATACCAGGACCGGAGATCTCCTCTGACTGAGGGGTCTTTATGTTTCGGTGCACCACTCCATTAGGTGTCTCTGGAGTAGTCATGGTTACCACCGGATGACGCCACAGCACCAAGCACTATGTACTGGAACTTAAGAGGACAACCCTGTAGATATAATATAGAATAAAAAGGTAAATATAGAGGTGCAGCTCAATTGCAAAATAAATGATACAGTTCATTGGGTAACACATTGTGCAATGTGATTGAGTAATGATGCCTGGCTCACATTTGCCAAATTTAGCCTCTCTTGTTGGTCCAATCAGGAGGGGGGGAAATTACAGCCAAAACTGACCCTGTTAACCGTACCCATGCCAGTTTAGTTCCAAACATAGTTGTTATCTCTGACAAATCTGCTGAAACAGCGAGACACAGTGCAGTGCCCTCCACGGACTGACTCACCCCAATAAATGATTTCAAAATCAGTTGTTTTCTCTGCTTATGACACAACAGGACAGAGGTACAACATTTTCAACACTCACAA
Source organism: Gymnodraco acuticeps (assembly GCF_902827175.1). NCBI lineage: Eukaryota > Metazoa > Chordata > Actinopteri > Perciformes > Bathydraconidae > Gymnodraco > Gymnodraco acuticeps. Next base: position 1,073,774 of record NW_022991632.1, read on the forward strand.
TGGAGGGCGGTGCAGCAAAAGTTTTCCACCCTAGAGTATATGATTTATTGTGAATGTACCCTTGTTGAACCTTGTCGAGTTGAGAATCTCAAAATTAAGAGATTAAATGAGGTCACAGGCCCATTGCTGACAGGTTGCCTCATGTCCAATAAAATTAATATTCTGGATGAGCATCAGTCTGGAGGAACTTTTTAATGTGAATCTCAAACTGGAAAAGTGCATGAACTTTATGCATACACAGGGTGAGGGGTTTTGAACTTTAGTTACCTGAAGTGTTTTTCCCTTACAAGAGTGTTATCAAGCTAAACAATGTAAACACATGATAAAGTGGTGTACCAGTTCCCAGAGTAAGTTCACATTTTATAGATAAGGAGCACAGAAAACAGACAAAGAGGTGAAAGACACAGAGTGACCTCATGTTCTAATCCTTGCTGTCTGATCATCTCTCACAAGAAATGTCAACACAGCAGATAAGATTTGCACAGATTATACATTATGTGCCTTCAGATGATGAGGCTGCAAAGACAGAGATGAAGACAAACATGTTTTAAACAGTTTAACCCTATAGAGGGTGAGGGATCACATTTAGAAATCAGATGTATTGTCTGTCCTCTTTTTCGTCTTGCCCACTTGCAGCCTGTTTTACTTGAATCCACAGATTTTAAGAATGAAAAGGAATAATGGCATACTCCATAACTCCAATGTGTTTGTCAATGTCTTCATTTCATATGAAAAACATAATATGGCTGTCATTTCATCACCCACAGGAGATTGGATTTGGGGTTATGGCCCACCTCCAAGTCCTTTGGAAGTTAAAAATCTTTTGAAAATGAAATATGAACATTGAGCTTGGATCAGTACAACAACCTCATAGTACATGTTCTTTCATTAGTGCCTCCATTAACACAGCTTCTTAAGCGCAATATAATGTTGATATTAATATTACTGTTTCAGATGGATAGCCGGAGAGATGAAAGCTACCATGAGACAAATTAAGACAGTGAAATGATCAAAGATGGGACCATTTAATCGATTGAATAGTTACAATTAATAGTGACAATGAGCTTTATCAGTCATCTTGAGCTACAGTAAACTGAGGATAGACTGAGAAACACTCAAAGATTGATGTGTGGAGGTATACAACCACAGTTTGAAGTCTCATTTAAAAAACAAAGTGTTTACAGTCGGGTGGTTAATGATCTATCAGAGGAACTCCTTTAAAGTCAATATTTTGTATTCACATCAATTGAAAATACTTTTAAAGTGATTAGAAAATCTGAAAACTAAAAATCAATTCTATTTTTTCTAAGTATGCAACTTTAATGTAATCCCTTCCTGTTTGCAGTGTCTATATATTACAACCACACTAAACTACCAATAGTTTTCAACAGTAATAGAGTTCAATTTTCTTTCATTTTTTAAACTTACATTTGTACAGCAGAAACTGTGAAATCTACAATAATCATAAAAGTGACAGATGAGTGATATATTCACGATCAACATGTGTTATTGTGTCAGGTTTATACTCACAGTCGTCCAGCATGTGGCTCAGGCAGTGTTAGAATTGATGTTTCCTGCTGGAGGGAGTTGCCGGAGTGTTTTTAAGGAGGTCTATTACAGTTCTTGTGATCTCTGTCCTCTCCTTTCTCAAATAAATGTTGCACTTTGCCCTTTTGGCTCCTGGCCCTGGGCAGCACAGGTCGCCCTTCTCCTCCTCTGGATGAATGAGGTCATGAAGCAACAGTGGAGTTTGTCCTATTGTCTCATCTATTCACAAATAACTGTCATCGCAATATTTATTCATAGCATGAATTTTATTATTGATTTTCATGCCCTTTCTACTTGGCATAGCTTGTGTGTGGAAAGGTTACCAGACATCCAGGTGAAAGGTTTTCTACTATACCGAGTGAAAGACAAAAACCTCAATTCTAGCTGCTTTGATTTAAAATTTCAAAATGTATGTCACTTGGTGGTCTGACCTTCCTTCACTGTGGAGATACATGTGATGCAGAGCTTGACACTAGAGGACTTCTGCAGAAGGATAGATGTGTGTGTGCTCAATTTAAATCTCATCTTAAAACGAGGACAAACGTACAAGATGACCGTATTGAAACATCATTGTGTTTTTAGAGGGAGGAGCAAAAAATGACATGAGAATGGATAAACTCAAAATGTTATTCAAAGCACATTATTTCTTCACTTTTGTGTATTTTAAAGCTGCAAAGGGGATGCATGAAGATGAACTTTCAGTGAAAAATATACATGTTCGTAAACACGCCTCACTGTGGAAATATGTTTTAAAAATGTAGCTGTAAAGTGTATTAAATTCAAACAAAGCAAGACCAGTCATTGAGGCCAGACACACCGTTTGAATCATTGGGACACTGTATTCTGCGAGACGTGAAAAAAACGTGTTTGTTTTTAGGAAATTCGCCCAAACAAACTGGTTGTACAATCAGTGTGTTGTGTGTCCTAGTCTAAAGAGTTTACCTTGGACAGCAATTTGAACAAACAGGGACCTGTGCTCTAGTTTGAATTGTTTAGGTTGACGTCAGTCTCACTGATGCCTCATGTTTTTTCTCCTTCACACAGTAAATCAAATCCTACAATTTATTATAATTGAAAAACAAGCACAATAGAACATTTCTATCATATAAATATCTTTTTTATTCAAAAATGTTTAGCTTAAAGTCAATGCTAACAAAACTCTAACTATTTTGATCATCCATCAACATGCAAGTATATCTCTACTTAAAATAGGGGTACAAATTCACACACTATTTTTTTGTCTCCACCGCAATTTCAATATATTTATAATTGGTGAAAGCAGTGAAAAATCTAACATGATTAAAGTGGCAGAGTGAAAACAAAACAGTGACATAATGATATGTACACAGGATCTTCTTTATTGAAAGGAGTTTCATGAGATAACAGTACTGTTTATCAGCAGCTACAGAAAAGAATACTGCATGCACTAAATCACACGCCTTAAACAAACCAACCAGCGCACACACATGTACAAACAAACATTTTGCACCAGTTTTCTTTTTTTTTAACCGCCCCACCATCTTTGTCAGAGTTATATTTCTGCATATTTAGGCTACAGTATCACATCTTTTTTACCTTGCCAGATTTTTTTTCAATTTGGGTACAATTACTGTCAGACAAACATAACAATAAGACTGCAAATAAATTCTACAATCATCCAAACATTTACAGAACAGTAGACGACCATTGGGCATGTCAGGATTAGTTGTATCCGTAGTGGTTTTCATTGATCAACAGCAAAAGGACATTCAACGCATGGTTTCTATAGGTTATGCAAACACACTCGACTTCAGAGATAGAATAACACTTCTCAAGTTCAACGACCTTTTTTACCCTTCCCCCTTGTACAAAGAGGTACAAAGAGAAAAAGCATAAATACAATATTGTGATAAAGTGCTTCATGCATTTATAAGTCTCAATATAATGAAAATAGAGGGACTGCTGGTAACGCTTCGGATTACAGCCCACAATTTATTTAGCGTAATAATTTAGTTTGTACAGAGCATTGTAAAATGCTAATTGGGTAACTATACAGAACACATCTGGGGAAGAACAGATAAAAACAAGAGGTATAGGAGTATAACAACATACAGTATATGAACATAAGGGGAAAAAAGTCAATACTGCAATGACACTGTCAGAATAGTTATAAATATGTCGCTAGGAAACCAAAAATAAGGCTTTACAGCCTCTGCAGTCATAGCTATAACAAAAAAAATAATATATATAAATATATGTATGTGTACAGTATATTATGAAAAATAATGATTAAGTATGGAAACCATCAGACGATTTAAAACTGTGTTGAAAAAGAAACTAGAAACAGTAGTGGAGCTAAAATTCCTAAATGTTTCCTTATAATAAAAGTATTATAGTTATACTTTGATAAAGTGCCAGACAAGGCTTAGCTCTTTTTTATAACATGGCAACACATACACCAAGTCTGCTGGTCCCCTGTCTGTAACAATTCATTAAAACATACTTTATGTGTAATTTATTTCTAGATCCCCTCTAAACACAAACCCTCTTACCTCGTCCCCTGTGCCTATACCCAGTGAGTGCACCATACAAATTATGTGCACTATATCGGCAGGCTGTAATATAAAGCGTTACGGGTCTGCTCTGTTAAAAACAAGGGCCGAAAGTCAAAGAGTGAGAGAGTCTGCTTAGAAGATACACCTCCTTTTTCTCTCCCAACACATATAGCACGCAGACACACACACTCAAACACGCACACACTCCGTCATCCTGAATGGTTGACCAGAAATGTTATGAGTTTGAAGCTATATACAGTCTATGGTTTGAAGGGCATTATAAGTGTGTAAACTGTAAATCAACTTATCTGCTCAGATAACTTAGACTGTATGCAATACATCTATATTTTGGGGACAAAGGTCAATCACCTATTGGCGGATGATGCACTTTAACTGTGTGTGTGTGTGTGTGTGTGTGTGTGTGCGTGGCCTAGCATTACTATACTTGTGGGGACCTAAATCTGTTTACATAGTCACGTGTGGGGACTCGCCTCCCTCATGGGGACAAAATGGAGGTCCCCATGAGGGGAATCATTCATTTTAGGGTGAAGACTTGGTTAGGTTTAGGGTAAGGGTAAGGGTAAGGTTAAGGTTAAGGGTAAGGGCTAGGCATGTGTTGGTTATGGTTAAGGTTAGGATAAGTCTCCAGGAAATGCATGTAAGTCAATGTAATGTCCCTTGAAGTGATGTATACATGGTATGTGTGTGTGTGTGTGTGTGTGTGTGTGTGTGTGTGTGTGTGTGTGTGTGTGTGTGTGTGTGTGTGTGTGTGTGTGTGTGTGTGTGTGTGTGTGTGTGTGTGTGTGAGAAGAGAGGGATAAGATGGGGCTGTAACAGAAGATAACCTAGAGTAACCCTTACTTTATGTTTCATAGACCGCCTCTTTAACTGACTCACTTCAGTCAGCGTTTTGGTTTCAATCTGAGGAGGTTCGTAAAGAACGATAGTCCTCTGTTAGACAAATTCATATTGGAATGACATTTTCATTCAATGATAACACATTGGAAATCTGAGATCCAAACCATTTGAAGCACGCATATGCAAACATTTCACATTCAACAACTGCTATAAATTAAGAATACATAGCATATCATTTACATTTAAAATAGAACAAATTATAAATAATATATATTTTTCTTTTAAACTAGGATTAGCAGTATAAAAATAGTTGCTACACAATTCTTTTTTTCCCACTCTTCCATGCTTTTGACTGACATATTAGATAAAGACTGAATATCTCACAGACAATCCCTGACAGGCCATTTTTTGTATGATTTACAGTTTAAAAGTCTCTCTACTATGACAGTCAGTCTTCTAAACTCAGGAAAAATATGTTTTAAAATTAACTTTTTTATTTAAAGGTGGGGTAGGTAATTTTGGAGAAATTCCAGCTCGAGTGCGCTAGAATTTGAAAATACACAACCGGAAAAAATCTGCCACTTCCTTACAGAGCCCCTCCTCCAACACACACGAACGCACACATGACCAATGAGGGCACGAGATAAGTTTTGTGCACAGATGGAAGGCTGACAGGCAGGTAGGCCATCCAGTTATTTTAGCCGGGCCGGCTCAAATGATTGGTCGTGCTTTTTACAGTACTAAGGCTTCCACAGATGACATTTTTTTATGGATTTTTTGTCAAAGCACTTAAGATATTCATTGCTATCGGGATGTTAAGAGCATTCCATGGAATATAACAAAAAGTGTATCTCAAACCGGTTTCTCAAACTTACCTACCCCACATTTAAGTTGCTTTTCCGATAAACCAGTGCAGTGTACCAACAGTCCAACATGCGGTGATGACTTACGTTAACCACTGAAAACGTGAACATTTTTATATTAGACAATCTTAGCCTAGTACCTTATTGACCATATTTTCTAGGTGAGATAGCACTACAACCAATCAAGCCTTATAAGTGCTTACAAAAAGTGTGATTTATTTGCTACTTTATTGAGATACACACTTTTTAGGCTGACAGTTGTTTCTTTATTGAACTAGAGGAAAACACAGTGTAATATGGAATGTAAGTATCTGAAACATATCCTTAAAGGGTACCAAAATACAAAACTATAGAGTCTTGAGGAGATAAAGACTGTATATCCAGCATACACTTAATTGTCCTTTGTTTATTTGAGTACAAAAGGGCTAATGTGGGAAATTGTCTGCTGTCTAAATTAAGGCCTCGCCAAGTTTAAACTGTGGCAGGTGTTCATATGTTTAGTTTAGTGTGTGTTGGTCTACCTACATGTCATAAAGTATTATATATTGCTCCTATGACTACTACCAGCCTGGTGAAATTATTATTTTGTATTTCTCCCAAATGTCCAAAAGTTTTATTCTAAATGATAAGTGCGGGGATATTCCATATTTTCTAATTGTCAACAAATATACCAAAAGACAAAAAACAGCAATAAGTATAGAAATGAGTGATTAGTAGAAACAGGAATCTACTGTTAAGCCTGATATACAGTACAGTAGCTGCTTCCTCTGTGCAAAGGACTTCCCTTGTTTCAAAACACACCAATGAGAAACACAGCTGCATTGGATAACATATTTCCTCATTACCATGTAAAGGGCACTGCCATTTACACCAATCAATCCCACATACACCATCCTGCTGCTGTAAAAACTCACACAACACTATATTATTCTACGGCTGCTAGTAGTCCCTACAAATGCGCTGTTTATTTCTATTTTAGAAGTGTTTCCTAAATAATACAGTGGCTAGTAGTTTTAAGAAAATAATTAAGCCTTTTACTACGAATGCAACAATATTTTCTGGGCCTATTTTTAAAGGATTTACGTATTCTTCAGTAGGCTTAAGACTGAAAGCCACAGACAGACTCGGCAGGTAATAAAATACTCAGACAGAATTAACAACTGTTGCTTTTTGCTCTATTTACGAGGTTTGTTGACAATATATATTTTTTATTATATCACCCTTTAACAAAATACATTTAAGAATGCCCATTTTAACTTGACTTACTGACTAAATTTAGACATTTCATGGTAATATGTACCCTCACTTGCTCTCTTCCTATTGCATGTAATTCCCAAGAAAAGCCAAAGACCAACATCAAAAAACAACATGCAGTCAAAAAGTGTAAATATTAGTAACGTGAGCTTGAGGTTCACTGTTTTATGTTGTACATCATGGAGTTTTCAACTCCATATAAATGTTTTAGAATGGTAATAATGACAAAGTCAAACATTAGCTTACAGTTGTCCTGGTTTTGTCCACCGTAATACCGTCACTGAGACAAACAGCACACACTAGTGGCTACCTACAGCACTGCACCTTCTCTTCTCTGTGGCCCCTTTTCATGAGGGAGCGTGTGCAGCAATATTTATTATTGTAAGCTTCCAGGTCGGGCATTTGAGACGCAGTGCCACAGATCTTACTGATACCCACATACACCCCACATCATTGTACAAGAAGGAAAAGGATGAGCAAGCAGGGGAAGGACAGGGGACAGAGGAGAGATAAAGGTCTGTTTACAGCAGGTGAGGAGAAGAGGGGAAGGAGAGGAGGGGCGGACAGTGATCAGCTGCATGCAGATTTACAGAGGAGGCCTCAGAAAAAGCATCTGCCTGGAGAGAAAGAGAGACAAACAGAGAAACAAAAAGTAAGAGCAACTGTCAGATACGTTTGAGAGAAACAGGGAACGAGAGACAGCAGCCGGTGAGTCATGCCAAAATAGCTAGAAGGAACATGTCTCAAATCATCTTATTTTGGGTGTCTTCACTGAGAGCCTTTTGTGTTTGGAAACTGCATGGAACACTCTGGGTCCAAACTTAGACTTCATAGGATGTAAAACCAACACTGTGAAACACTTGCCCTGACATTTCAACATAAAGAGCTTGGAAAGCAGTCTGCAGGTTGAGTGTTATATAAAGTGTCACCACATTGACTAGTTCTACCTAAAGTAGAACAATAATTAAGGTTTGAATAAAGTAAAGCATTATTCCTGCAAATTGAGTCTCCAAATAAATGAACTGTTGTCCCTGGGACAGGTGATGTTTAATAGGATTCACTGGAACCACTGAATAAAGAATGTGACAGCCAAAGTAGTAGGATGAAGTAAAAACCCAAAGGCGGTATTCATTTGACTCCCTATTGTAATATGCGCCTTTCCAAGGGAATTTATTATGAATAATCTTTAAACCTCAGCTTGGATTTATGAAGTAATTGCAAAAAAACAAAAAACATAGAGTGCTGATCCGAGACAGACTCTATTGTTTGGTATGTTTGTGCCTCTAGTACTTCACAGTGCAGTCCGGGCCAGAGTTGTTATTTTTAGCATGGGAAACCTCACAGACAACACCCGTCCCTTCACACTGGCAGATGGCAGCTTTTCTGCTGTAAACTCTGCAAAGCACCTGAGGGCCGAAACCCAATAACCTCAAAAACAGTGATGTTTTTATTCTCTAACACAGGCTCTGCTCCCAACCCAATACATTCCTGCTTATACTGCTTTCATATTTGATGAAAAAATGATGACGGTAGCTAAGTAAAGACCTTGTAGAACTCAAAGTATGAATCAATCTGCATTTATTCAAGTAATAATTGATGAGCAGGGCTGTTAAATGTAAAGTCCAGGGGGTCCGTTTTAACATTAAATGCAAATGCTTTAATAATCACAGCGAATGTATACTTACAACCCATGTAAGAGCTGTGTTCCGAATACATTTTTTAGATTCAGAAATATGAGATTTGTACGTTTTTTCTGAACCATGATTCATGATAAATTAAAGAGTTGCTGTGTTTTCCGTTCTCTTACCTGCTCAGGACTATTAGCTGGTCGTGGCCTCGGGATGCAGGCCGTAGAGTTTGGCTGGATCCTGATTGTCGCAGACGTCCGTTCTGAGCACAGAATTCACATTCAGACACATACTATCCAACACATCAGAATCACAGGCGGCCCCGGCACCAGATTCATGAGCGGCAACAGGAGGATGAGGAGGAGGAGCAGCAGTGACAGCATCCAGAGGGAAGCAATGAAGCAGAGAGACATCGTGAGCAAAGCAAATCAGTGATGTTATAGTTATTAGTCATAAAACACAAAGGGGAACAGTGCATGCAGGAGTGTGTCAGTGCCACACTTTATAATGATCTATGCCTATCACTGACTGTTATCATCATGCTGGATGCAAGCTATCTCCCATTTGAAGTAAATATTGCAGGACATTCATGTAATGCTGCAATAAGGCCATTAAAAGGCCTGACGTGAACTCTAAAATAAATCAGTTTCCAGAAAATCAGTAAGACGACAACTAACAGCAATGTGTCTTATGCAGTAATCAACGAGGGTGCAGCAGTCTTACCTGTTGTCATTTATATCTGTGGTGTTTCCTGTGGACAGAGAGAGGTGCATAAGGAGGCAGGCAGGTGCACAGTGAGAGTGTTAGTGGTGTGCAAATTAGGGAAGAAGTGACTTTTTCTCAAATAAACATAGTTTAATTGAAACAGCCCAAATCCCTTGGAGATATGGCTTTGAAAAAGCAGCTGCATTATGTGTTGGTTCTCAAACCCCATGCACACATGACTGAAGACAGTGTTGGCAGTCATTTTCAAACAACCCATATGTGCATTTCCCTGATAATAAACCCAACAAGCTAGAAGAAAACATAACAGTAGCACATTTTCGAAATTCAGGCAGCAGAATATATATATATACTAAAATCCATGTGAAAAAAATTGCTTCTCACTGTTCTCAGGTCAAATATTTATATGTGATTACAAATGCGATTAATTTCGATTAATTAATTACAAAGCCTCTAATTAATTAGATTAATTTTTTTAATCGAGTCCCGGCCCTACCAATAACAGATGTCATACAGGTAGACCAACAGCAGCACAGAATGGCACTTACATTAATAAAAGCACACCATTATGGCTCACTTTGTAGTCTCTGCATCATAGTTGCATTCTTTTAATTATTTTTCATTTATTTTCTAGGCGGTTTAATGGCTATGCCAAATGTCTTTCTATAGCAGCTACTGGAAAAACCAGTCTTTAAAAGGTCTGTGTTTTCCCTGAGCTACCCTGAGAGGGATTCATCTCTCAAAATATTCACTTGACTTTTTATGTGAAGAATATTGCCATCCAGATTAAGGTGTTTCAGCTGTTTTTCGAGCGCCACACATTAAGAAATCTATGTGCACTGATTCATTGATATTCATGGAAGAGCGTTTACTAAATGTGTGTGCTTTAAACTTGATGAGTTGGCTGCTATCAGGGAGCCTCGCGCCTGACTGGATGATAAGGCTGCTCAATTGAATCTATTTATAAAAAAATTAAATTGGTAGTTCATAAAAATCTAATCCTTACAGGAACTGTCAGGGCTACACCTCAACAGACTCAAAATACTGAAAGTAAGTCATTTGAGGTACAGCCTTGCAAAGCTACCTTCCTATAAGCTCTTTTTGAAATGCGTGACACTCAGTATAATTATATCCCAGAGTGAAAATGACTGGTGAGGGACCAGAAAGAAATGTACCTCTGAATTTGACTGGCATTACAGAGCAAGAGCGCTTTCATTCAAAAATGCCATACAGTACACTGAATGACCATTTTGGGGGAAAATACTGGATAAAATGTTAAAAAACGAAATTAAACTGAGTTCATCTAAAATAACTGATATTTTATCCTTGATTAAAAAAATCTTCACAAATCTCTTGAGATGAATCATAGCTTCTAAGCAGCTGTCGGTATTGAAAAGAGTATGTTTATGCCAAGAGGAGAGAAATATCAGTGTTCTCCGTATGTTGTTGTTGGCAGTGGTGAAAACCATCTGAACCACCATCATGGGAAGCGACAAAATAAGAGCAGCCTGTTTAAATGAGTGTTCACTGGCTAGCATCACTGATATTAGTGTTTTAATAAAAGAAAGGTACATGTCGCAGCAAAGTCAAATGTTGGCTGTGACCCAGTTTGTGACTTTTATTGACACTCCTGGGGAATTGAGGAGGCGGGGTGTTGTTACACAACTCTACAACTGTCATGGCTAGGTCAGGGGCTGAGGTGGGCTCTCAGTCTGTCTGCAGCCTATCTGTCGGCTGAGTAATGACTCTGTGAGGATAATCTATCTCCCCCAGAGTCGCCTGCTGATGAGAGCAGACACAAACATGAGGGTGCAGAAAAGTCTCAAGAAGCAGCAGCAATGTCCTCAAAACAACAAAGAGAATTTCCTCAGTGAATGATAAAAAACAAGGCTTTATTCCATAAATAAATGTTATCCCAAGGCCATTAACCTGTCCTGAGCCTGTTACAAGAAGATGAAAGCAAAATGACAACAAAATAACAGCAGGGTGGATTGATAGCAGCATGCAATCATTGTAAACTGTTTAACAACCACCACTCTGTAATGGTATATAAATCATCATTCAAACATAATGGCTGGTATGAAAGCATTACAGCCATTATAGCAACCACTAAATATAAAGAGGTCCTAATAAGAAGGGAATTCGACCCCACTGATCTTCATCATAATATTTCACATTACAATAAAAAGGCACATGTGAACAAGGCTCACCGTTTTCTGAATCGAGCATCTCTGCCGTGTTCTTGTCTGCTCGACTCTGAGGTTCAGCAGGAAGCCTGCAAACGAGACAAAGATGTTTATGTACATTTTGCCTCTGGGATATTAGTTTCAAAATCACGGGATCAATAGGGTCTTTGAGTTAAATGAGAACTTGAAAATAAAAGTGTACCCAAGTGCTCACTCGGCCACTAAATAATAAATCAATGTCAAAACGGATTCACTGACTGTAAGAAAGAAATGGCAACATTGATGCAATACTCGATAGAAGAGAAGTATACTGGATATTTAATTAGCAAACTTTGTCCCCTAGACTAGAGGATTGTAAAATGAGAAGGTGACCTACTTGCTGCATGGTAAACTCAATATACAAGTAGTACATATGATTACAACACTTTAAATGACTTATGAAAGCTGCAAGGCCAACGTTTTCTTTAATCAGAGATGCAAGCTCTGTATTTATTCTTGTAAATAGATTTAATTATGTGATTCTGAGTCTGACGTTTTTTTTGTTTTCTGTAAAAAACATTATGTGGCAGATTGTCACATGAGACACCCCCACATGAGAACAATTATCCCACTCCTGTACACAGAGTGGGTAGAGCAGGATCTATTTAAAAACAGCAGTGTGAGAAATGTGTTAAACTGTCTCGACGAAGGTTGAGAGTGACTAAAAGGTTAGTCATTGGTTAATATTGGTTCTTATTTTTGAAGAATCACTGGTCTGCATTTCAACGCATTTAGATGTGCAAATGTGTCTTCATAAAACACAATGCTTTTTTCTACTAACACACTAAAGTGTAAAAAGCTGGGCTGCTTAAGCTTTGCACTAAGAACACAGATAGATCTAGATACAGTATACTTTGTATAAGAACATCATTATTTGCCTTGAGCGTGATCTATTATTTCTGACTTTTGAAAATAATTCATGATCAATGGTTGGCAAAATAGTCCTAACTAAAGATCACCCTTTTAGCAGTTTCCAGAGCTTTTCTCAAGCATTCAACTGCATTGTCTTCACTATCAGCGGATAGTCATGATAACTGCACTGCCAATACAACATCTCTGTAAATAACTAGTAAGATGTAAAAAAATGAAGTAGTCCAAACCATTATGTTCAAGGATGTGTATAATCACCTGCAGGATATTACTCCATGATGTTAAATTATAAATTATACACATGCAGCTGGATTTGCTCACATGTTGTCCTGACCGACGCTGTCCTGAGGTCCGTTGTCGTGTGAGTCGCTGTCCTGAGCTTCGTTGTCGTGTGAGTCGCTGTCCTGAGCTTCGTTGTCATGTGAGTCGCTGTCCTGAGCTTCGTTGTCGTGTGAGTCGCTGTCCTGAGCTTCGTTGTCGTGTGAGTCGCTGTCCTGAGGTTCGTTGTCGTGTGAGTCGCTGTCCTGAGCTTCGTTGTCGTGTGAGTCGTCGACCTGGGGGTGGGGGTGTTTGGTGGGGCTGCTCTGTTTGGAGTTGGCCTCAGGTAACCTGGGCTCACTCTCTGGTGTAGCAGGAGCAGCAGGAGCAGCTTCTTGTTTCATGCTGCTGTTGTGGAAGTCAGCTTTATAGAAGGCAACGGGGTGATCGCTGTAGCCTCGGATGTAGAAGGGGTTAGTGGGAGAGCACGAGTGGCCGGCACGCACAGGCTTGGCTAGAGATAAAACAGAATGATTTATTGATTTATCCATTCAACCATAAAAGACAAAAAACATCATATTTGTGCTGCCCAGAAGGGGTATCGCTAACCTGTCGTCTCTAGGACAGAGTCATACGTTTAATGTGACTTGAATACTGAGGATATATTAAAGTCCAAGTGAAACTGTCTGCCACTGAATATAGATAACCTTTTTTTAATCAGGGAAACCAAATGACTGCAATGCTCTCTTTCACAAAGGTGCCCTGCGGATAAGTTATACAATAAGGGCTGAAATCAAACACAAATTACAATATACAATATAAATCACTTCTCAAAGTTTTCCTTAGAGATAAAAAGAGAAACCATTATACTTCCAGGTCTATAACATTTCAGAAAATAGTAAAATATGTCCATCCCGTTTTTTAAGTACAAGGTGATGCCTTTAAATGTCTGGTTTTGTCCGTCCAAATCTGTCCAAGGTTAGTATGATAAGCAGCACATCTTCATATTTGAGAGGCTGGAAACAGCATTTTCTGCCATTTTAGCAGAAAGTAGAAACATTAATTTAACCATCAATTGATTATCACAATAGTTGGCTTATATTTGTATTTTAATCGACCGATTTAGTAATTGTTGCAGCTTTAGATGGAGACCTTGTTTTTATGTAGCCCATCAAATTTAGCATAAAGCAGTAAAATCACCATTTTATCAGCCTGTTTTCCAACACAGGAAACACACATTAGCTATCCAGCTGAAGTCTTTTTGATCCAACTTCAAAACATCCAAACATGAACACACTTCTTGCAAGATCTTTTTTTTCCTTTATAACTTTAATATACACCAACACATCACAGTTATTCTGAGGCGCTTTAGAAAATCATTGGAAAATCATTGTTCTAAAGACTCTCAAATCAATAGCTAATTTTTCTCACAGCAGCATACTGTAGGCATCTCATTTATTTCACAGAATTCAAACGCATGAGTCCAATTACCTTCGATAGACACAGTGATGAAGCAAGTCTTAGTGATTACAATGGATTACAATGCTTTTCTAATCATTGCATTTCTCTCGAAAGAGCTCTTTGTGTAAATCCTTCGAAAAAAAAATGCAGCCCTCCATCACATCTATCTGTTTGGTATTATAATTATTGTAACAATTATTGGCAACTCATATATGTTGTTGAATTTAGTTTAAAAACGTTCTCAGGACCTTGCTCATGCATGATGAGGTGGAGTATGAGAATGGAGGAAGAATATACTGTAGGTACTGGAAATGTCACGAAAGGAATTCTTGCACCATGATAAAAGATTCTCGCAGTACATTCCAAGTGCAAATTGAATATCAGAAGCAGAAGAAAAGGTGCGGATAGATGGAGAAGGGTGTTAGTATATGTAACCTTAGCAGCGGATGTGGAGAGAATTAGCATTTTACATATTAATGATTTGCATAAATCTAAACAGAATATTGAGACATTTGTCTTTATAATTTACTTTAATTTGAAATTACTGTTGAAATAAGATGCACACTGTAATGAATAAGAATAGTTAAAACCATACCGCATGAGTTTGAATGGATATTGTTTAATTGGCTGAAAGAGAAATTATCCTTCAAATTTTCCATAAAATAAAATGATGTCAAATAATTTCAGTGGACTCATGTTGACACGTTTCCTTGAACATACAAATCCTTTGTTTTGAAAGCATTGAGATGCACTGGCAGAATAATTCACCTCATGCAAGATGGAGTCATTTGAAGTTGTTGTGCTGCACAGTATACATTACTGTTATTTATTTGAGAAGTAATAAAAGCCATACTTAAGCAATTGAGAAAAACTGTAATATGCCTCTAAATAACCTTAATGTCATGAAAACGGCTGTGTGTAATTTGATCGTGGACTGAATTACATAAGATGCAGATATACTGTATTGTCATTGCATATTGTACAAGTACTGAGGCAATGAAATGCAATTAATGTCCTAAAAAGAAACGTAATAGTGCATATTGCATATTAATACCCATAGATCAGATTTGAATAGAGAGGTGCAGAGGATCACTGACTGCACACAGAGTGAAAGATCATTTAATGAAATAACATAGCTTTTACTGAAATGACACATGTAATACAGTGTGTAGATCACTGCTGATGGCTGTTAAATTATTCTGAAGTATTTTCTGAGTGTGTGAGTCAGTGAGCAGGATGATGTATTACCTATTTGTGCAGCATGGGGCCGGCGGAAGGGATTGCGGACCCTCATCACATCCTTGATGCGCTCCACCTCCTGCTGGTAGCGATGGCGGTCCTTCATGGCTCCTTCCTTCGCCTCCTTCAGCGCGACCTCCAGAGCCTTGACTCGCTCAGCTGTAGACCGAAGACGTTTCTCCAGTTTTGGAAGCTCACAGCGAAGATCTGCATTGTCACGCACCAGCTGTCACACAAAAGAAGACATAAACCCGGGGATTAACTATCTTCTTATTTCCCATTTCCATTCCATAGGAAAATGATCCTGCAGTTTTTCACTGTTAGAGATCCAACCTTTTGTCCCCAAGAAGAGAACATTGAAATCAATAGGTAAAGCATACAACAACAGATGTAGCAAAGTGACCTCACAAATCTCTTTACCTGGAACATTTATATTAGTTAGACCCAAATAAGTTCAGCGGAGTAAAAGTGCCTTAAGGAAAAATTGTCTAAGAATATACAGTGCTCCGTGTTTCATCCATTCATCCAATTATTCCATTTAATCTGGCAAGCAAAAAAAGAGAATAATATGTGGTAGTGAGTTTTGTTAAAAGCAAAGAACCCAGAACCAAAGTATCAACTTTAAATCTGTATTTCTGTAACGTTGTGTTGTCAAGGTTGTCCAAAAAAGTTAACCATTTTAAAAAGAAGTTAGATATCAAGAAAAAAAGTGTCAGCCATGACAGAGTCTGTGGGAGTAAAGCATAAAACTGACGGAATGTTTCATCCCCACCAATATGTTTTTACACATGTGTTACAAGCGTTTAGAGACACAATCCTGTGGTGCACTGTGGAAAGAATAATACTCTTTGTATCCAAGTAATCTAACAGGCTAAGGATCCTAGATTCAGGTTTGGCAGAGCTATGTTATTGTTTGGTTGAGAGTCATTTTGAAGAGAAATGGGAAATAGAGGCACGACTCCTATTTTCCAATTGATGTAATAAGAGAAATCATGACAGTTGTGAGTGTTTCCAGATGGAAATACAGTCAGTCTGTGTCTGTACAAGGGCAGGACAGATCAGAGCCGCTGTCCACTGCCTGTCTTTAGGAGTCTTATCACTCTCCTCTGGGAGCTTGTTGATTTATGACCATGACTTTCATCTCCTTTCCTACAGTATCAGCAGGGGGTAGATGGGATGGAGTCTCCCAGCAGCCACTTTAGGATTGGCTTTCTGACACTGCTGCAGTGCAGCGCTCACCAATCTGCCAGCACGACTTTGTGTGCCAGTCTGCAGAGCGTTTAGCACATCAACACTCGCTCTGGTGTAGTCCATTTAGGAATATTAAAGTTGGATGTGTGAAGTGTGTGTGTGTGTCTGTGTGTATATGAGTGTTTGTGTCTCGTCTTTTTGAGCGCAAGGTTGACTTTGAGAGATGGTGTGCGTCAGATTCAGAGTGGATAAAAGGCGTGTTTTATGTGCACCTGCATGATGAATTATTTTGCATTTATCAATTCTGAGCGACTGAGTACCGGGCTTCCTCTCCCTGAAAGCAGCGTGTTTTAACACCTGCTTCTGCTCTGTTTTCAAGGAGACTTATATTTGAAGTTGCAATAGTAAAATGATTGATGGTGCCTGCTTTACTCTTGTCAACACTGACAACAATGTTCTGTATTTTAATTGTGCTCTGCTCATATTTATTCTATCCTGGTAAAGCGTTTCAGCCCGACACTGCTGCGCCATGGCACGGTGATAATCACATTTACAGGCTGAGCGAAACACTATTATTTGTCCTAGTTTCAAACGAAATGTTGGATGGATAAAACATGTTCTGTTTTCTCACTATCATTTATATTTTGATATGGGCTGTTACCTGTTTGTGAACTTTTGTAAGCTGGTCGAGGTTGTTTTCAAGAAAGGAAATCTTCTGTTTCTGACTGATATATCCCCCTCTCTCATCAAGCTCCAACTGTGCACTCTGTGGACAGAAACAATAAAGAACTTTCAACCTCTGAAATACTGCAGTTCAAAAAAGTTGGAGGATTCAAGATTCAAGAAGTTGTTTCCGTCTTACTTTTCTAACTCGGGTCGTGAGGTCTTGAACGAAAAGCTTGCGGAGGTTGTGCAGGGTGTAGAGCTCACGAGCCTTCAGAATAAAGTGAGAGAGGAAATAGTGCAGTTAGAGCAGTTAGGGAGTATTTAGTGGATCATTGGCCCGTGAGGGAGCCAAGTGAATCGTGACAGCAAATAATGACTTACAACCGTGTCTTCCAGCCCTTTGAGGTCCCGCTTGGACTGCTCATGTCGCTCATGGAGAAATCTATATATTGACAGAAAGATAGATAATTAAAAAAACTTCTCCCTACAGCATATTTTTGCCAGATTAAATCATGAATAAAGATCGCATCTAACTCTGGCTTCAATCTGCCATCTGATGCAATACGCTGCAACGGGCAGTGCAGACTGACCTATTAGCAGCCAGCTGTTACCTTTCCAAAAACTGAAAGGGGTTAAAAGGGTTCATTTTAGTTACAAACTGTACGACTTGACTCCTCCACAGGGAGATAAACGTATACTGTAAATAGGATGACAGAGCTGCAGAGAGAGAGGAAAATAAATAGACAAAGCGAAGACGGATGACAGAGAGGAATGGAAGATGTGAATCAAAAGAGGCAGCTCGCCGTTGGGCCTCCATATGGTGGAGTGTTTGAATGCTGGCCAGGACAGAACAGCAGAGACTCACGTCAGTTCCTCCAGCTGCCGGCTCTTGTGATGTTCTTGACTCCTGAGATGTTGAAAGTCGTAATGCAGTTGCTCCAACTCCAGCTCCTGCTTCTGGTTACAACTGAAAAAGTACAACATTTAACAAGACGTATACATCATTTCTCTCTCCTAAAGGAAATGCAAAATTGGGGAAATGTAAAGTAAAATATGTAATACAATTGGTTCAATCTGGAAATGGAGGTCAGCAGCACCAAAAAAACATATTAGTCAAACTTCATGAACCCTCATGTGCCTTACATTTTTTTGCTATTTAATCTAAGTTCTTAGAATTTAACCACTATGCATTTTCCAATAAATATTACAGGACAACGAGAGAGGTTGATTAGATGTTTGTAAACTGGTATAAAATGCCATTTAAGAGAATCATTGTTGACAATTGCTTGTATTGTGATGAGTTTTGTTTTGGCCTCAGCTTGACACTGACAAATGCGAAAAATAAATTGTCTTCCCTGTCTCTGGGGGGTAACGCTTCAGCTCAGTGGCATGCACAGACTTTCAAAGCGGCATGATCACAAATGATGAGAAGGCTCAATATTTCTTTGCAGGGTAAGGATGTGTGTCCTCATAGTCACATCCAAGCTCTTAGTGTCACATTAGGGTACAGATTAAAATAGGGTTTCCCCATCAATTTGAACAGTTTATTTTATCATGCTCCACTTTACTGACCCTTAAATCTTGGACAAATATGTATTATACCTTTCTGTTCTGCTGCAAGGATCAAAATAACCACACTACTGCTTCCAGATCATTTCTGTTCTTCTTAAATCCCTTCATACATCCATTTTCAAGCTGCTTATCCAATTCAAGCCATGTCAGCAGGACAAGCAGAGCAACCCCACCCCTCTGCAGCTCGACCATTACCATTTGGGAAATGTACTTTAGTTTCTCAAGGCTCTGCCCTGCAGTCTACTCCCAGACGTTCATGCTTGTTACAGAAATCTTCAAAACAAGGCACCTGAAGGGGCATGTTTTCAAGGAGCCCAAACAAGGCCTGGGGTTTTTCAATGATATGTGGTAATCAGCAGCAGCATCTAAAGTCCTCCCACACTGCAGTTTCCTCAGCATGTCAACCTCCACACATATTGATTTCAAGACTTTTTGAGAACTCATGGACTGAGACATTGTATCCCCAATTTTAGCATTTTCACACTGCATATGACGGAAGAATAGGAATAAAGATTTAAGCCTACAGCCAGCGGAGTGGATAAGCTGTCTGCTTTGGAGCCATGTAAAACCTGCTTTGTAATGCAACACAGTCCAGGGTCAAAGAAAGTAGTTATTATGCCTTTTCCTTAATAACCTATCATTTTGTATACTCAAATGATATCAGATAACATTTAAATCATGGGAAGTACTAAATAAGACACTGTGATTTAGGTTTTCAGTGAGTTTAAAGTGTATTGATCACAAAGTGCCTTTTATTACCCCAGATGAATTTGCCCAACAGATTACCTAAGTCATTCTTACATTAGTCACTCATAAGGAAGCTTAATACCGGTGTCTATGTACTGTAAAGCAATGCTGACTAAAAGTTACATTTAAGACAAAATAAATTAGTTTATTTTCATGCAACTGGCCCCTGCTTTAAAACACTCCTGAACTCCTATTGTCGTACTCCTGTACAAGCTAAGTATCTGTAGCCTTATTAAGTTTCTCTGAAAAGGTGAAGAATAATAATGAAGCACTGACTCAGTTAAGTCGTCGATGATCTTCTGGTTCTCATTGATCTCATCTCGCAAGCGACCGAGCTGTTTGCTGTGCGACTCACGATGTGACTCCATCTGCTGCTCCAGAGCCCTCTGAGGTATGGGCAACAAGAAGAGGGGAGACATACATACATAATGAGAGAGAGAGAGAGAGAGTATTTAAGCCTCCAGTGGACATCGTGAGTAAAATCCACTGGATCGTGCAAAACCTCCTCTGTATAAGGGCTTTGACTTGTATTAAAAATAGTTTACTAACACCTTATTACTTTAGATTCAATAGTGAGGACATGGAGCATTTTCCTAAATAACCTATGTTTTATAAAATAACCACAAACTGACTGACATAAAACCAAAGGCCTGGTAGTGTTGCAGTATACTGATGTGAAGCGGCTGGCTTGAGTGTGCTGTTTGCTCTGGCAGATTGGGGGTAACAGCGGCACAGGAGCAAATGTTTGACCAAAGGATCCCCAAACAGTTAAACCAAGGCATGTTAGTGCTTAACAGATTTGTCGAATAATAATCACTCAATAACAGATTGATACCTTTTTATCATATAATACTACATTTATACATAATACAATAATACATTTATAAAATGTATAAAATAATACATTTATAATACTGTACAAAGCATTTGAGTTTTCCAGAATCATCAATCTGAGGATTTTCTGCTTGTTTATATTTTGTGTCATTGTACATTCAATGCTGTATCTTTGGAGTTTGGGCATTTACTTAAGATGAGCTATTTAAAGAATGAGGAACAGCTAAACAATTTGTACAATATAGGAAAATGCTTTCCTCTAAGTCTTAGATAGCTATATTGATACCTCTCTGTATGATAATAATATGTAGCAGCCAGTTGATGTAACCATTAATAGACTGGACACGAGGGGAAAGGGTTATCATAGCTTTGTCCAAAAAATAAAATCTTCTTACAGCACATAAAGTTCACTAAGACATTTGTTTCACATAAAGAACATATTTCCAGTTTTACATGTCAAATTATTTCTTAAAAAAGACAATTGATGAATCCATCTAACATTTAAATAACTATTGCAGCCCTACTTTATATGCAACAACACTTGCACTCCCATTATGATGTACTGACACCGTGCTCTGAAACATTAATGTACACTCAAAGACGCAGAGACACACACCCACAGCTCACTAACGCGCACACGCACGCACGCACGCACGCAGGCACGCACACACACGCACACGCACACACACACAGGCTACAGAGTGCTGAGGCGGTGTGAGGAAAAGGTCATTACACTAAATTGCTCTCACTGTAGTCATGGTTACCTTTATATCACAGGAATCCTGGACAGAAGAGGGATTCTCGCCGCTGGTGACCAGTGCCATGCTCTCTAAAAACAAACATGCACACACACAACGGTAAGATCAAACAAGACAGAGGGAGGACGAGAAGAGAGAAGCAGGGAGATAAAACACCTTGATTGAGATGACAGAGGTGACAGTGACATGACTTTGACAGCATAACAGCATAACAGCACCACGCTTCATTTGACAGAGAGGTCAACTACTACTCGTGCCTCGGGTGTGATAATACCTGTTATTGAGAACGACAGCTACTGTATCATGCTGATCTAATCTGTCGACAACTCGTTGCTCTTCCTAAAATGTCCCGTTGTCTGATGATGAAATTACGGAGCTCTTTACTTTGCTGTGTTTTCAACACAACCTGCAGCACTTTGTATTTATCTACTTCTGTAATGACTCAAGGAGTGCCTGGCTTAAATACGGACACAATTGATTTACCTGGATTTAATCCACAGGTTTTTTACAGGATATTTAGGACTTACATTGCCTTTGTCTGATTTGTGAATTGTGTCAGTATACCGAGAGTATCTGCAGTTAGATGACCGACGCTCAAATGTACCATTAATCTGTTCATGTTGGGGCAGTGATATGTTTGGAAGCTTAAGTCTGTCAGTGTTTACCCAATTTTTCTCGACAGGACAGAAAGGCCTCTGGCAGAGACTACAACTCTCATTGAAGCCACGCCGTGCCCGCTCTGAAGAGCCAGTGATCCAAAAACTCCCTGCACTCTCAGTTCTTTGGGTCCTGAGCAATTTACCCACAGAGAGTAAGAGTCCATCGGATTCCTTCAATTTGTATTAAATCAAATAGTTTCGGCTGCATCCTCTCCCAGTTCCAGTCCGGTGAAGCGGAAATACATCAACACATTGTTGTCTTTTGTTTACTTCCTCAAGAAAGGATTGTGTTTTGCTCTGTCAGAATATTAAACTTATATTTAATATCTGCCTTTGGCCAAAGTCATCAATTTAACTGGATATGTACAGAGTGGTTTAACCTGCATGCTGTCCTTCACTCTGTATTTAGCAAGAATGTTACACAGAAGATTATTATCCATCACTTCAATCGCTTTGGCACACTGTCTCTGTAAAAATGTGTGCTTTTATAGGATAAATATTCTACTTTAACCTGCAGTATTCTTTGATTTATTGAATACATATTTGTTTTGATGACTGTCAATTAGTTTTGCTCCTGGAGCAATTGTATAATTTATCAGCCATAAATCTGTTGCATAGCTTTTCTCACCGCATTGTTGTTTCCTGCTTCACCTTTGAGTCTGAATAAATGGGAGACACTCTGTTCCTGGTTTGTTATTTTGATCACGTAGGGAAAATATCTCAACCTGAGCCTGGGGCAAAGACATTTTTATCACACAAACAGAAGCAAGACATTTTACATATGCTGCGCTGACTCTGTTTATTCAACATTGATCCTTGGGGTTTAGCGAGATAGTTAGAATTCACCTCAAAACAGATTAATCTACTGTTGCAAACGTCTAACATGACTGTGTATTTTCACATTTCTAAATACTTTTGAGGAGTTCATTGAGATTAGACATGAATGCCACTGTGATCGTTTTGTCTGCAACAAAATAGGACGGATTGCCATGACATTTTGTGAAGACATATACAGTTTGGTGTGCAGAGGATGAAACCCGATGACCTGCTTGCCTTGATGTAATGATTACACAGTATACCTTCTTAACATCAGCGTCATTGGATTTGGCTCAAAGCAGTGCTGTGCTAAAGAAAAGTCTGGATTGTCTTTACTATTAGTCTTGTTTGATACTGTGGTTATTTAATTATGATAGATTTTTTTACCATCATGATTACATTAGTCTACCTTGAGCTTGGAGTTTGGCCAGCTCTTCACTCAGAGAGTCATAGCTGTCTTCCAACTTCCTCTTCTTCAGCTCCACATTCTGCATGTAGTCCGTCAGAGAGCAGATCTTTGCCTCGTGCTGAAAACCAGAACACAGCTCCTCAGATGCAGGATGTATACTAATGAGCACAGGACCTCGACACAGGCTTTTACTCCAAGGATAGAAGTTCTACTCGCTGTGAAATGGATATGATTTACATTGAATATTTATGAAGCCGTCATTAGGGATATAAATTCAAATACCGACGATAGTGGAACTCACAACATGAAGGGTTTCAAGCAATCAACAAAGAATGCACAACATCGTTTTGACAATAAAATCTGCTGATGTGTTGATGCCACAAACAGTTGAGTGACATTTTGAGCACACTGCTCCTACTCAAAAATAAGTATCGTAAAAAAAGGCCAAAGTCTTTCTGATTCAAAATGTCAATCACTCATTGGTGATGATAAATAATATTTTGCACTCTTGGTTTCATTGCAGATTGTCCTCATTTACCCCACATCAACACCAACATTTCCTGCTGGATTTACAAACGTTTTCCTACCCTGGATGTTTGAAGCTAGTTTCTCAATCAGTCACTCACCTGTGAAATGAGGAGCTGACAGGAGGACAGCTCTCTGCCTGTCTCCTCCATCTTGCGGTGACACTCCATCTGGTGGCTCTCCAGATGACGGCAGCGTTTCAGCATGGACTTCACCTCAGACTTGATCTTACTGATGTAGAGGCGGGCCACTGTGAACTCCTCTTCGATTGAACCGGTGATCTCCACGGGCTGAAGAAAAATGAGGTAGAGAGGAGGAGAGATCGTTAAAAGAGTAGTGAAGATGTTAGCTTAAGATTTAGTTGGGACTGTTTAAAGACAGCTGGGAAGTTTAAGAGAGAGAGAGGCATCTCAGGGACGCTTTCTGACATTTTGTAGGCACATCCGTTATGTTAAAAGCATCATTTAGCAGATGCTCCGAAATAAACTGTAAAGGACAGACTACTCCCACATATCAAAACAAATGTAAATATTATAGCTAAGATACATCAGTGGGTATGCCTATTACATTTCTCAGGTGTTATATTGAAAAAAAAATTATTCAAGGATCTACAAATAATGACTATAATGTGTAATGCGTTGCCCTTCAGCGGGGTTTCTAACAGTAAGAAATAAGACATGATTCCTAAAATTCCACGGATTTCGCAAATGTCAGGTTCAATTAAAGAGAAAGAGTGTCCTCGTCCCCCCTCTCATACACATTGGATAAAGGATGCCCTATACTTTGTGAAATTGGAAAAAATTAAACACTGTATTAGGGGCTCAGACTTAAAGTTCACAAAAATGTGGCTACCCTTCTTAGAACATGTTAAGTCCCTCCAGTTGGAGCCTGTCCCCATTGGCTGAGTCGCCCCCATGTAACAGTTCACAGGAATGCTCACAAAATTACTTTCAGGTTTTTTATTTATTTATTTATTTATTTTTTATGTGTATTTTTTATATATATTTTTATTTCATTATTACATTATTGTCTAATTATAATTGATGTATTGTTTCTTTGGGTTGTTTTGTTAGAAATCGCAGGGTAAATGTAATGTATTGTATTGTTGCTGTCTTTGTGTATTGAAAATCTAAAAGATAGATCATATAAAAAAAAAGAGAAAGGGAAAGAAAATCATGCATAAGCCATTATGAATCTTCCACTTTAACTTTGGTTTTAATATTTCACCCTTTCAAAAATTAGATTAAAAGGGTTCTCTCAATTTGAAACCGTTTGACTTTCTGCCTTTTATGTCGGCAGGTTTTTATCACACAGAAAAAGAGGAGAGGAAAAACAAATCATCAACAAGGCAGGCTTGGGAGACCAGCAAATGTTGCATAAGAAGCCTCATGATAATAATGTTGTCTCTCCATTGTCTTTGCTTCTCGGAGTCAAGATGGTGTTCTATGTCAGCAATCCAGTGTGGAGAGTTTCCTGCCTTTAAAAACAGTTAAGGGCATCTTCCCATGTGACCCGGTTGATGTTGAAGGACTTGAAGACCTGCCTGCAGACATCTTTATAATGTAACTGTGGGCGGCCAGATGACAGCTACAGAATGTCTCTGGGGATTTGTCTGTTGTCCATCCTTTGGACAGGGCCCAGACAGCGGAGAGGTCGCTGCCTAAGGAGGGAGTCCTCACTGGAAAGCTGTGCTCTCTCCAGGACTGCTGTGTGTAATCCTGTCCATCCAGGTGATGCCCAGTTTGCATCTCAGGCAACACAGATGGGAGCTGTTTATCCTCGGCTCTTGATGTAAGAATGAGGTCTAAGCTTAACGACCGTACAGGGATGAGCTAAACCACAGCGTCTGTGCACATGTTCCTCAGTCTAACTATGAGCGTCCTAAAGCAGAGTCTGCTTTCCCGATACAGCTGCTGAGTTCAGTGTTGAGTGACATGTTACTGGCGGTGGTGGTGAGTGACAGTGCTTACAGCTTGGACCATCCATCACCATCCACAGCTCAATACAATATGTATGTGTTGATGTTGATGAAGATAGAGGAGGTCTTGGTGCCCTGTTCCATCATCCTGGTTTTATTTAAGCTGATGCTCTGCGTCATTTGTTTTAGCATTCACTTGAGCAAGATTGGACAGATAACCGTCTGTCCTTGAAGGTAGGTAGTCTCCTTAAGTTAATGTTCCAAAGGCTTGCCGCTTGAGGAAACTAAGTAATATCGAAAGGGAGCCCACACACATCCCTGCATGACACGAACGATTTTATTTTGATGGTGTCTGATGTCGGGTAGAAAGGATTGGAGGATGCAGAGGAGCAACCTATCTGTTCAACCAAAAGGTCGCTTCCGCTCACGAGGTCATAAACTTTATAGAAAAAAATACTTCATTGATTTGGATGTAAGTAGGAAGCTTTATGGAGCCAAACCTTGTTTTATATGTCATCTGCAACATGAAGAAGATAAATGTAACTACCTTTTATGGAGCCTAAATCAATAAGAAAGGCTAGTTTAATATGATTTTAAACATATATCTGTGTACTTTAGTCTCAAGTAAGTAAAGTGTTTTTTTATGCTAATGTCATCTATTCTTCCCAGCTAGTTAAATGTTTCTTATGACTTAGGGGAAAGACTTGTGCTTGTTATTCAAAGTTTCAAACACTATCTGTTCCTTTGAACTGGTATATTACTCTAAGCTTGCATTGTACGTCCCACTCACCAGCTTGATGTCCCTGTTCCCAACGATGGTGCTGAACTCACTCAGGTCCCTCATCAGGCTGTTGAGAATCTCAGTGATGCGTTTCCTTTGATGGCCGCTCACTTCCTGGATGCGAGACAGCTCTGCTTCTACAGCCTTGAGTTGAGCCTGTGGGAGGAGAGGAGCGAAATGAGGGATTAAACAGAGGAAGAAGAGAGAGGGGAGGAGTTCGGTAGAGGGAGAAAAGAAAATGACGACAGTGAGAAGAGGAGAGATGGGAATAACGGGATTAAATTGTGTAAAAGAAGATTGAAATAGAGGAGGATTGAGAGTCCTTTAATCCGCGAGTACACACAGCTGTGAGACTCGCTTTAACCCCTGACCTCATTACCATCCAAGAAATCCAAATAGCTAAAACGTCATGGCCGGCATATTAGAAATCAATTAACTACTGAGATGGGGCTGATGGCATCGGGGCTGGATGAAAGGATCCGGGGGGATGATAATGCTTTCTTTAATACTTCTCCATTTCGTACAGCAGGCTCCTAAACAATACTGTAACCTCAAATGCTCGAACACAATGAAACCATGAGGCTCAATCCAAGTCAAACAGAAGAAGGGAGTTGCAGTTTCTATACTATGGATGCAAATTATTTGATCTTGCAAATCTGTGTCACAATTTTTTCTACATAATAAACAACGGCAAACATTTAATGATATTGTTGTTCTTAAATTACCTTAACCCCATAAGTAATCCTTTACTTGCCATACAATTTGTAAGTACTAAAACTAAATTGACACATTTTATCAATTCACCTACCTGTTTTAACTCTCTAGCCTATATAAAGCCACGTATAATACGTTTTTATACAACATTAATTAATATAGATGGCTTAACCATAATGACTGCCTCACACACAATACTACTGATATGCTATTTTACATTTTGAATATAATCCGGGGGTATTGGGCCTAAGAAATAGCCTGAAATGCAGAGCAAAATCCATCTACAGAACTCACCATACATTGTTAGTGTGTAATTGAATAATGTAAAACTCCTCAAGTTGTCTAAACCAATTTTACAAAAACCATGTCATCTTTTCTGGCACGAGTCTGTTTCCATAGAAGTGGTGTAAAATTCATTGAAGGTGTTTCTTTCATTCCAAGTGGATTAACTATTGTCACAGATGACAGGTTTGTAATGCTGCATTTCATGGTTGAGTCGCTTTAAAGCACAACTAACCACATTCACAAATACAGTAACATTCACGCCTTTATCAACCTCTTCATCTTCATCCCCTTCATTAACTTTGAGCCCTGTCATCATTTTCCAGGTCATTTCCCATGTCAAAACATTGATTTAGCATAGAAGGATGTAAATAATTTACTGAAATAGATCCATTTCTGAGAAAAGAAAAAAAGGGTGGTTAATGAAAAAGGCTCAGTGAAGTTGAAGAAAGATTTATGGAGAGATATGAAAGGGAAGAGATGTTTTTCTTTAAATGATGAATGGACTTAATCGTAATGATATCAAATGCTTAAGTGGAAGGATGGATGGATAAGGTGCTTAAAGGAGCAGATGAATGGAAAGACAGTGAGCGATGGTTTTTTGCAGAACAAGAGAGGAGCCTTCACTGGAATCGAAGTTGAAGACAGCTAAGGAGGTGGTGGATTAAAGACAGTGATGAATGTAATCCATTGCACCATTTTTCTAGGTCAATGCCAAAAAATGTATGAAGCAGCAACACTGCACATTAGCATAACAGCTGGGATGCAGAAAGTGGAGAATCTGTAATAAAGAGTCATGGGGGATGGAGCTGGAAAAGGCCCTGAGAGGCTGGTATAATGGGATTCTTTTTTTTACATCACTGTATGATTTCTTGTATTCAGTTTCACATCTCGTCAGCCTGCTAAGGCGGCGTCCCTGAGTGGAAGCTATGTCCGGTGAGAGGTTAGGACAGAACAGGAGGAAACGTCCACAGAGGAGGCGTTAGTGAGATGATAGAGGAAGGAAAAGAGGTTTCAGCTGGCTTCAGCAGGATAAACTGTGCAGTGGGTCGCTACATTGTCACCTCCTTTCATCTGTTCCTGGAGCCCCTTCGGAGAGACAGAGAGGGAGGAGAGGACGCCGGAGCAGATTGTAAAACGGTGCATGAAATATTGAAGAGGTTTTGAGAAGGTGAATAATGGTCCACTCAGCCAGTCACAATAACTTCATTAAGGACTGAGCTTTGCCAATGGCCTTTCTATTACCTTTATTTATAAAGTAAATTCCAGTGCACTAAGACCACACAAATGTTGCTCATTCTTTTCAAAGACTGACAATAAATATGTCTGGTCACTGTGCAATACATAGACCTTAAAATGATTATTTGAATAGAAGCAGAATATCATTGATAACTACATTTCACAGGCTTCTGCAAATAAACTGTAATTAATAGTAACTATGTCAACACTGAATACTGTCCTCATGTGAACAGCTATTCAGTAAAAGATAAAAGGCTTCTGAAGAGAGTTTATGAAATAACTTTGACCGTAATTAATTAGTTGTTAATAGTTGATATGTGATCACATTAACAACTAGCCACATTTTCAAGAATGAATGAGTTCATAGCTGTAGCTGCTGTCATTTGGACAATACTTGAGGCTTTCCTTCAAGTTGTTGATTATTAGTTTTTCATACATGTATCTATTCATGACCGCTGGCTGCACAGTTTATAAGAATCTCCTCTCTTATCTTTTCATTTACAAAACTCTCTAATGTAATTCAGTATCTCTCTAATTGCATTTTGCACCAGTAGCTCTTCATATTCTTGAAAGACAGGGTTTAAAATGGAATAGATTATTTTATACCTAAAAACTCGTTTTTTCCTTCTTCCTAATGGGCTCTCCTCCTAGAAATACACTATAACACAGTGTGCCGTTTGTTCCTGCCTTAATCAGTTAATCCTTCATTTTTGCTGCCTCTTTGTTTCTCTTTTCTCTTCATCATTCCTTCTCTGTTCGACCATTTTTAGCTGTACTGTTCCTTCTCCTATGTCGCATAAAACTGAGCCTACAAGAAGAAAACACCCACCACTTTCTTGGCCAGCTCTTCAGCCAGCAGCTTCTTCTGCACGCTCCTCTCCTCGACCTCCAGGCTCCTCTGGTCGTAGTTCACTGCCAGCTCCTCCAGAGCCTGGAGGACTTCTTTCACCTCGGCCTTGGCGGATTGATTCTCCGTCTGCAGCCTGCCGAGGTCTGACTGCACCTTCTCGCTGTCACCCCTGGAGGATGCCAGAAGCTGTGCAACACAGAGATACAACAACTTAATAGAAACTGATTTAAAAAAGTGACAGAGAAATGTAATTGTATATGAGCATTGGGTAAAGCATCTTCTTAATTCACATGGCAGAGCTGCTGGGTTTTAATTAGAAAAAAGTATATCTTGTTAATAACAGATAAGCCTGACAACAAACCCTGCTACTTAATATAGGTGTGAATTAAAAATGAAAACACTTTTTTTTAAATCTAAAAACGTTCACATGATGCTGTAAGAGAGGACATTATTTGGCCACCTTGATGTTTCCCTCTATGTGTACTGCTGCAGCCCATTGTGGGCAATTGTACTGAATGGATATCATTAAATGTAGATGTGTCTCTTCCCCGGGTGCCTGCATAATCACACTGCAGTATACAGCTTCTGTTTTGCAAAATGAATGTGAAATGATGTTACTCTACACAAGGCTAAGGTAGTTACCATCAAGTCAGATCAGCCCACAGCGGAGCCCATTTTATGATATAAATGAAGTAATTTTGCAAATCTGAAGTATTTTACTTGGAAGTGTACTAAATCCCAAAGCTTGCTTCATGCTGTTTAGCCTACTGTGTAGCCACCTTTGTTAATACATGCTGTAAATACTGTTTAAGATGACATTTTAATGGAGTCTTTTAATCGCTGTTCTTCAGACAAGAAGCATATAGCCTACAGGCGGGTAAACCTGTTTTACATAAGATTGAGTGTTGAATGTTCTAAGGTTTCCAAATGTAATGTCAATGAGACATGCTGATCCATAGTTTTTTAAAAGCACATATGAGATAATTGTAGAGCTTTTGTTTTCTGCCTATTAGCTACAATGTGAGCCATGCTGAGTAAAATGGGAAACAATGGTCTTCATTTCTCATTTTCACATCAGGCCACACGCGGCACGCCTACTCTATCTTTGTATTGATCCTTTACTACAATCATTTCCATCTGTGCAACCACTAGACCTGTTCTATTTCTAAACTGCTGTTAACACTTACGATTAAACAATAACCTTTTAGGTCCTTCAAGTTCTTTCTGGCACCTGAAAGGCATTTCAAGGTCAATTTAATAAAGCTCTCACGGCTGAGTTCTAGTCAAAGTGTGCTATTGATTGCCACATGCAGCTTACCTTGAGATGTTTAACCAAACTAATGAATAGATGTAATATATAGTATTTTACCTCCTCCTGGTCGAGCATCTGCTCCTTCAGTTTCTCCACCATCTGGCTCTGGTGATTGATCTCATCATCCTTGAGAGGCAGAAAGGCAAAGGAAGTATAAATATTTGATTTAGAGAGTTATGTATTACACACACACTGGTACAGTACAGATTCTCTGGATACTACCATATGGTGTACTTTTGGGTTCCATGTCAACCATAACTATACATTCTGAGCTTGTACTTAACTCATAGGAACACATCTAATTAAAACCATTAACAAAATAACAGTAGATTAATAAGGATGTGATCAAAAAGCTGTGTACCGTAGGGGGAAAAGAATGCTCTCTCAATGTTAACTCAACTACCGTCAACCAGAAACAACGCATGTAATATGACAAATATCATCCTGTGTATACACTTACAATGTAACATAGAATAGCCTGCATCAGGTGTACAGTTAATGTATAATATTAGTAGAGAAATATGCATCCAGTTAGATTATCCTGTACAATAAGTGCAATACACCTGAAAATGCGTGCTTGTATAATGATGTAAGAAGTCTTTGTAACTGAGCATCTCATGAGCATTGTAAAGTTGGTTCTGCATATGTATCCGTTTATCTGTTAATAAAAACAATGACATTATACACTATAGCATCATGGAGAACAGCACACATGAGTACAGATGATATGTAAAATAAATAAGAGCTTTAATGCCATTCAATGTAGAACATTGCCCTGAATTCCCCAATGACATATTCCTATGCGTTGCTACATTAGTCACTACTATGCGTCTGATCCTGAATTCATTCAAATGAATAATAGATGTATGATATCCTCTTTGTGTGCATGTGTGTATACCATTACAAATATCTCATCCACCGAACAGCTCTGCATTCAGGCCTATATACACAGTCTATAATTCATGCACACAAATGGTCCCGATGTTACATTCATTTATCACCTTATCATCCATCTGTTTGTAAAGCTTGCGGATCTCCGCCTCATATTTCTGCCGCTCCTCCTCAGAGATGTGAACCACAATGGAAGAGGCAACAGAGCAGGGGCTGCAGGGGGTGCAGGGACTGCAGGGGGTGCATATGTCGGGAACGGGCTCCTCAGATTCAGGAGGAACCAGGGGGATGTCTTCAGGGCTCAGTTGCTCTAACTCGACAGCCTCACCTAAGAACAAGAGACGAAATATTGGATTTTTTTGTAAATGTGTTTCTCTGGTACGACCATGTATTAATGCATAAAATGGATAAGAAGGGATATCTTAAGCATGTTCTTTCCTTAGTCCTGAATACTTTAAAATCTCAGGTTATTTATATTTCTGTTCGATAAAGTAGCTGTTCTTTTCTACAGACTCAACGTGCAGTCAAAAACACCAGAACTGTATAACAGTATGTCAGTTGTTTCGTGCTTTGGCTAAGACAACGACAGTATTCTATGAAGAAAACGAGGGGAACCATCGAATGCAGAAATCTGTATTTCAATTGTGTACAAGCCCTTAATGCGTTTCATAACACACAGGAGTAATAGCTTGGACTGACAGACACTCTGGACTGTAATGTGTTGTGATTGTAATTCTCCTCCTCAGGCAGCATCAGGAGGTTTATGCTTAACCATTTCAGAAGCTTACTTCTACCACTTCTCTGTGCCTCCAGGATTTAACAACACTGCTTTGACCGATATACTGTATTGTAGCTGGAGTTAAGAGGATCAATTGGGAAATTGAGTGGTTAGGTCAAATGAATCCATAGTTAAAACAATACCTATCTCTTCTCGTCTAGTTATCAGCCTGGTTCAATGCAACACAACCCTGAAATGGTTGCACACTAGATCTCCTCTGTGGAGGGAGAACATCGAGGAGAATTCATGTATGAGACAGTTGTTCCTGCCTTTGGGCCATCCTTGACTAAAAACAGGTAATGTGGGACATGTTGGAGGTCAAACACGTTTTACTCAGGGAGGTCCTGGCCTGAGGTGGGCAACAATAGAGGGAGCAGTGTTGGGGAAAACATAATGCCAAAATGATCCATTAGGAAATTAAAAGTAATACATCGTGAGAGAGAGGGAGAGTGTAACTGATGAAGATGTAGTTATAAAAGGAATCATTTTCAATGATAGCTGTTCAATAAAGATGTGTTACAGCATTAAAAAAAATCAGGTGAAGCATGGAGAGGATGATCTACAAGTAATACGTCGGACAGTATTCATTACAGAGTTGAATGTCAACCGATCACGACCCTTCAGTGCAGTGCCATTTTAATTGACCTACAGCCCAGAAGGGGAGGAGGCCGAGGAGTGTGTGTGTAGAGGGATGGATCAGTGCTTCATCAGAGTGTGTCCTGACACATTGTGTGTGTGCCGACACAGAAAAGAAGCGCAAGTTAACCCTTTTCTGTAAATGTGATTAACCCTTGTCGCCTCGTGGATTACTAATACATGAGGATTCATAAAACATAAAGCCTCCAGCATGCCTTCAGCACAGTGAGAGGGGAATTCAATTATACAAAGTGTAAAATTCTAAACATAAAAGCCAGAAAGGTATTTTTAAGTGTTTTGGGCAGAAGCCCAGCTAGTCTTTTTGGCTACTCTCCTCCAATATCAACACTGGCATCTTAAATTTGCACTTACGTTGTCTGAAAAAGAATGTCTGCAGGCTGGTTACATTTCCATTCCTGATAGTAAGTGCCTTTACTATTGTGAACTGAATCTGGTATAGGGATTTTTTTTAAAGGAAATCTGGTGCCTTATTTCATTCATTTTATGACATTCATACAAGTAATTTAACAGGACTAAGTCACGCTATCAGCAACATGAGGTTTTACTTTTCTATCTTTTTTGTAAGTATTTTAAATGTAAACAAACATGTATTACATATGCCACAACCTTTAGCTACAATTCACTTTAGTTCACATATGTGTTTAAATTGTATTACATTACATTACATTGCATTTAGCTGACGCTTTTATCCAAAGCGACTTACAATAAGTGCGTTCGACCAACAAAATACAAACTTGAAGAAAACAGAATCATATAAGTACATCAGGTTTCATAGAGCCAAACATTTCAAGTGCTACTCAACTGGCTTTAGATAAGCCAGCCCTTTATTAGTATATAAGTGCTTTGTTAATAGTTCTATCGCTCGAAGTGGAGTCGAAAGAGATGAGTTTTCAGTCTGCGCCGGAAGGTGTGTAAGCTATCTGCTGTCCTGATTTCAATGGGGAGCTCATTCCACCATTTTGGAGCCAGGATAGCAAACCCACGTGTTTTTGCTGATGGGAACTTGGGTCCCCTTCGCAGCGATGGTGCAGCGAGCCGTTTGGTTGATGCAGAGCGGAGTGCACGTACTGGGGTGTACGGTTTAACCATGTCCTGGATGTAGGAAGGGCCAGATCCATTCGCAGCATGGTACGCAAGTACCATTGTCTTGAAGTGGATTCTAGCAGTTATCGGAAGCCAGGGAGCGGAGGAGCGGCGTGGTGTGGGAGAATTTAGGAAGGTTGAAAACCAGGCGAGCCGCTGCATTCTGGATGAGCTGCAGAGGTCGGATGGCACATGCAGGTAGACCAGCCAGGAGGGAGTTGCAGTAGTCTAGGCGTGAGATGACGAGAGCCTGGACCAGAACCTGCGTCGCTTTCAGGGTCAGCTGGGGACGCATCCTCCTGATGTTGTGAAGCGTGTATCTGCAGCAGCGGGTTGTAGCAGTGATGTTTGCAGTGAAGGACAGGTTATCTAGGGTCACACCCAGATTCCTTGCAGTCTGAGTCGGGGAAACAACAGAGGTGCCGATGTTGATTGTTAGGTCAAGAGTGGGACAATCTTTTCCCGGAAGGAAGAACAGCTCAGTCTTGTCAAGGTTGAGCTTGAGGTGATGATCAGACATCCACTGAGAGATGTCAGCTAGACAAGCAGAGATGCGTGCGACGACCTGGGTCTCTGAGCGGGGAAAGGACAGAATGAATTGGGTGTCGTCAGCGTAGCAGTGGTAAGAAAAACCATGCGGGCTAATGACTGATCCGAGCGAGTTTGTGTACAAGGAGAAGAGGAGGGGACCAAGAACAGAGCCCTGAGGGACCCCTGTAGTTAATTGACAAGGGTCGGACTCGGACCCTCTCCAAGTAACCCTGTAGGTACGGTCTTTGAGGTATGAAGTGAGGAGGGAAAGTGCAGAGCCTGAAACTCCAAGTTCTTGGAGAGTGCGAAGGAGGATCTGATGATTCACCGTGTCAAATGCAGCAGACAGGTCCAAAAGGATGATGACAGAGGAGAGGGAGGCTGCTTTAGCAGTGTGCAGTTCCTCAGTGACAGCAAGGAGGGCAGTTTCTATGGAGTGACCTGCCTTGAAACCAGCCTGGTGCGGATCCAGAAGGTTGTTCTGATGGAGATAGCAGGAGAGTTGTCTAAAGACAGCGCGTTCAAGTGTTTTAGACAGGAACGGGAGGAGAGAGACAGGCCTGTAGTTTATAACATCAGACGGGTTGAGAGTGGGTTTCTTTAGGAGAGGGTTTACTCTTGCCTCCTTGAGACTGTTTGGAAAGTGACCAGAAGTTAGAGAAGTGTTGATGAAATGGGTGAGAAACGGTAGAATATCAGGAGTGATAGTCTGAAGGAGGTTTGAAGGGATAGGGTCCAGAGGACAGGTGGTAGGGCGGGCAGAGGTAATGAGGGTAAGAACCTCACTTGGAGAGAGAGGGGAAAAGGAGGTCAGTGTGTGGGTGAAAGGAGGGTCTGGTGACCCAGCGGTGAGTAGAGGTGAGTCAGAAAAAGAAGAGCGAATATCATCAACCTTTTTTTCAAAGTGGTTAACAAAGTCGCTTGACAGAAGGGAGGAGGGGGAAGGGGCTTTGGGGGGGTCCAGGAGGGAGGAGAAGATGGAAAATAGTTGTTTGGGATTGGAATAGGAAGATTGGATCTTATCTTGAAAGAAAGTGCTTTTTGCCTGAGAGATCGAAGCAGAGAAAGAGGAGAGGAGAGCCTGATAGGTTAGGAGGTCGTCACAGTGTTTGGATTTCCACCATTTCCGCTCTGCTGCCCGAAGGACGGTTCTATTAGCACGCAGTGCATTATTTAGCAGGAGGGGACTGACGAGCCTGCCGAGATGTGAGAGGACAGAGAGAGTCCAGAGAGGATGAGAGAGTAGAGAGGAGAGTTTCTGCAGCAGAGTTTGGAGGCAGCAATTGGAACGAGTCAGAGGAAGGGAGGGCTGAGAGCACCGATGAGGCAAAGGTAGAGGGGGAGAGGGAACGAAGGTTACGGCGGACAGGTGCAGGATGAGAAGAGATTAGTTTGTTATGTTTGGAAAGGGGTAGAGAGAATGAAATGAAGAAGTGATCGGATGTGTGGAGCGGGTTTACAGAGAGGTTAGAAGTAGCGCAGTTCCTTGAGAATATGAGATCAAGGACATTGCCAGCCTTATGAGTTGGTGGGGACGGAGACAGTGAGAAAGCAAAGGCGGTTAACAGAGATGTTAGTTCGTCTATCTTCCCTGTCTGGAGGTTGAAGTCTCCGAGAAGTACAGCGGGAGGACCAGTTTCAGGGATGTGTGAGAGGAGATGATCTAATTCCTCCAAGAAGTCCTCCAAGTAGTCCCCCAAGGCGCCTGGTGGACGGTAGAGAACAACAATGGTTAATTGTATAGGATGGGTTACTGTGACGGCATGGAATTCAAAGGTGGAAGGAGTGAAGTTAGGTAGCTTGAAGAGGGAAAAGCTCCATTTGGGAGAGAGCAGGAGACCAGTGCCACCTCCTCTGCCAGTGGGTCTGGGTGTATGGGAGAAGGAATATGCTGTGGAGAGAGCTGCTGGGGTGGATGTGTTGGATGGAGTAATCCACGTCTCAGTGAGAGCAAGGAAATCCAGAGACTGCAGGGAAGTGTAGCCAGAGATGAAGTCAGCCTTAGGAACAGCTGACTGGCAGTTCCACAAGCCGCCTGAAACTAGATGTTGGATCTCAGTGGAGCATGTGGGATAGACGAGAGCAGGTCGGCTATATCGATTACAAGATACATGGGGCCAGTGATAATTGCGAGAAGACACATAAACAGGAATGGAGAAAATGCACATGATTATAGCATGAGGGGCTAAACAACCAAATAAAATAAAACACCAGCGATACTTAGCTCACTCAAAGTAGGATTTGCCTCCCTCGTGACTCTGTCTGACGCTGAAGCTGACGCTCCAGGAAAGTGCTACCTAAAATGGCCACGTCCCTTTAATTGGTTAACTCTCTGCAGCTGGTGGCCCTCAAAAGGAAATCTAGACTGGCTTCCTCCTGACTTGTTATTGTCTTTTAAGTCAATTACATTAAAAGTTATAAAGTTTAACCCTTAATACAGTTACACCTACTCAATAAAGCTCTTAGTATTCTACAAATGTTTAAATCAAAGTTAACCCTAGCAGTCAGTTAGTTCAGTTTTAAGGTTTCAGTCAAATTACTTGTTCCCAAGTTTCTGCCTGACAGATACTGTAGCGGTTTTGAGATTTGAAATCACAATTTCAGTCAGATCAACTACAGAGCATTGATACAGAGTACACACACTGAAACAGAGAAGTCTAAAAACAGAATGTTACTCACACAATTCTAGAAGTCTCCAGTTGCTTTCCTGTCAAAATCGAGTTGCAAACAAAAAGAGCATCTTCTCTATGCTCTTTTTGGTTGGATGCAAACTTGATTTCATTGTGTTATGTGTAATGACAATAAAGTTGAATCCAATCTCATTTAATCTAATTTTGACAAAATGAAAACATCTGCAGATGGTGCTCGTTTAAATTAAGGCCCGGGTGCCACTATTTTATTTCACCAATATCCTGGCATTCATTCCTCTCACATGCCAACTCGTAAATTCCTGCTGCCAATGTTCGGTTCTCCAAACTGGATATCAGCCGTTAGCCTCTCTGTTTGCTGCTGTCTCTTTTTAAATCAAGATTCCTAGGCACCTTTAGTATGTTCATGCTGCTGTTACCGGAGCCCCTTCATCCCCCCATCCCCACACAGTAATCAGTTGTATCATGTTATCAGCCTACCACTCTCAGCAGGATCATCAGCAACCACCTGCAGGGATCAGACTCCTTGGGGTGGATTTATCTTGCTGCCACTATGGCCAGGCACCCCTAGATTACAAATCCATCCGTATGAGTCGAAGCCTTTCTGTCAAGGCTTTACTATCACATTGAATTTGTTATAAAAAAGCTCTTAACCATAACCTCTCGTGAGTGAAATAAGTTATTCCAAACATCCTATGTGTAACAACTTTTATGGGAATCCATTAAATAGTGGTTGTGTTATTTCAACCCTGATAGGCTGACCAACCGCTACCCTGCTTTTGTGTCTAAAAATATAAACTTGTTATTAATATGACAGTAAGAAATGAATGCGCTGTTAATGGCCAACATGTCTGGGCAACACATTTCACAGTCCTTTGGTGGCAGAAGACTTAGATATTTCATGTGTTAGTGAGCTGCACGCGTGATTTCAGTGCCAGTATTACCGTTCTTCCAGCAGTTCAGCTCAGTCTCCAGTCTCTGAACAGTCTCCTTCAATAACCTGTTCTTCTCCTTTTCCTTTTCGTACTTCTTCTTCCACTGCTCTGCTGTGAGCTCAAGGTTCACAGATACAGTATTTCTGATGGTCTTGGCTCTAATTGGAGGGATGCAGGGAGAAACACCAGCAGAGAGTGAAGGAAGGTAACAGCGTGAGAGGAACAGGGTGTGAGCACCACATAGAAAAAGGGAGAAAGGAAAGTGTGAGAGAACAGAGAAACTGTCAACAAGCGAATTTCAGCCCTGGCTGCTCAATGAAAATGGGCTCGCATCTCATTAATTGGTATGCAAATTGGGTTTCAGCCAACAGTGTTTGATGGTACATGTAAGGAGAGGGAGGCAGGAATCCAAACTGTAAAAGCCCTTCAGACCTCTTAAAACACATCAAAATATAGCAACATACATTTCATAAGAGGAGAGAGTACAGTATGTGAGCATAAATTATTTCTCAAACGTGACGCATGAAGATGGCATCACAGAGTTAAACATTCATGATGCTACAGCCACAGCACTCGGCTGTGAAACTCACATCATTGGCTATCACTTCATTTCACACTTCAGTGAAAAAACACTGTGGTCCTCCATTCATTTATTCCCTTCGATTAGCACAACAAACAGCCTTATCTCAAGTTGTGTCATTGCATCAGAAATGTATTTGGGTAGTGCAATGCTGATAATCAATCATCAGGTGATCATAAAGTCAATGTTGGTGGCTACACAAACCTGTATATTTGTGGACCTTTATCTCAAATAATACACTTGCTACGTTGATAACGGGAAAGTTTGACAAATATTTGTCATATGTCATGACATTTAATATATTTAATATCACGTCATCATATTTTTGGTGTCATATTGATTTTGAGAAAGAGATTAATTGCGGTGTTAAAAGCTACTGTGGCTGGCAGAGGGAGATATCTGCTCCATCATACATTATTAATTTCAACCAACACTCTTGTTGAGAATGGAGATGGGTAAGGATGCTTTTTTCACAATCTTTCTATCTGATTTTTTTGTGTTGATTGTGAGCAATAGGAGCGGAGCGTTGACAAGCAAAACAAATCTTTGCTTCTGTGAAAGCATCTTGCCCTTAAGTTGACTAAATAAATATCTTTAAGCATTCCCAGCACGATCAGAAACCACACGAATAGCATATCAGAGTTGAACACATTTCAGCTGAAAAACATTCCAACAGCTGCAGCTGAGCGAGACAGAGATGCACAGTGCAGCAGCACAGCGCTACATAGCAGAAAGCTCGTTACCGTTGGCCGAACATCAGGGTGGATTTGGTCTCCACATCATTGTAGCTGGACGGAGAGCAACAGATGAACATGGTGGTGCGACAGTTCCCGCCCAGTGAGTCCTGTAAGATGCGAGTCATTTTGCTATCACGGTACGGCACGTGAGATTTCTACAAAGACACAACGAGAGGAAGAAAGAACAGACAGGTAGAATAGGATTAAAAGCCTCTGGAGGACATCCTGAAATGCTGTTACATCTTGCAGATGTTTTCTTCTCAAAAACAAAAAACGTGTGTGGTGAGCATCAGTGGAGAACAAAGAAAGAAGAGATTTCTCTCCATTTTCTGATTCATTCACATTGTTCCCTTCCTTTGTATTGCCTTCAAAAATACATTTATGTCCTCACCCATGAATAAAGAATGAATACCAGTAGATTTATGAAGTGTTTTTGAGGTGTTTACAGTCTATAAACCAATCCATCAGGATTATAGGGATACCTGAGCGTCCTGAGTTATATAATAACAGCATATTTTGTATTACTATGATGGACTGTAGAGTTGGCAGGAAAGACTGTGTGAATTTTCGAGTTGAGTAAGGTGACATGTGGAAATAAGTTACAAGCAGTAACAGTGTTATTGATAATGGAAGACAAGAGTGTTATTATTATAAGATTCTGCAGAACCACTATTACTATAAATGTATTTTACCTCTATTGTCAATATTTTTTTTAATTCTTGTTTTCTACAACATCTTCACATGACAAAGATGGTAGTGTTAACATTATAAAAAAAGATTGTTGTTATGACAAATATAATATGATAAAAGGAACAGTTTGATATTTTGTGACATTCGCATGAGAAGAAATTCTGAAAGCGGTATCATTTACTCTCCTAGGGACACTTGTCTTATTTACTGTGTGTAATTTGCCTGGGATCGACCTTGAACACATTTATAATGTTCCAATCTAATTCCTTAAGGTAAGATTCAATTTAAGAAAAATTATGTTAAGCGAAACACAAACAATGAATTAGACAAGTCATAGGCAGCTACAATTCTTTAGCAGCCTGATAGAAAAGATAATAATATAAAAAGTGTCTCCACTGTACCGTTCCCTCGGCCAAGGCTGAGATGACGTTCCCCAGCGCCGACAGAGACCTGTTGATGTTCTTGGCCTCATCCAGCACTGCTCCCTCTGCACCTGTCTTACTGACCTGACACAGATACACACACACAGGAGGAGTTAGGTAAGTAAGTACTTAATCAGCATACAAATGTCAATGGGAAAACCACGTTTATTTGTATGTAATGTTTTATTTCCAAAGTCTTGCAGTCACTTTTAATTTCCTGGAATAAAAAACAGAATTCGCAAGTTTCCAGGAAATAACTTTGTCATTAGAACTTATTGCAGGGAAAATCTGGTACTTGTTTAAGGGGAAATGCAATTAAGTACAAATTACAGTGAAAAGCAGACAGTGAT
Organism: Gymnodraco acuticeps; assembly: GCF_902827175.1. Classification (NCBI taxonomy): domain Eukaryota; kingdom Metazoa; phylum Chordata; class Actinopteri; order Perciformes; family Bathydraconidae; genus Gymnodraco; species Gymnodraco acuticeps. Next base: position 1,114,810 of record NW_022991632.1, read on the forward strand.
CAGCTGGTACACTACCAGTTACTCAATTATGATGAATTGCCAGCTGAACCAAAGGAAGCCTTTAATCAATACACAGCAGTTCAGCTGAGCATGCATGTGAAATGTTACGCAAGCATACACACTTAAGTAAACTTGAACAACTGTCTCAAAACTTTTAACCATGTTCCCGATATTAAGTCATTTAAATTACATTTGTCTTTTTGGGGAAAACAGAATGATGCAAATGAAAGACCTGTAAAAGGAAGCATTCATCCATTCTATTGTCAATTGTTAAAATAGCATGAGAAGCTTTTAGAAGGTTTATGCCAAAAATACTGAAATAGGAAAGTCACGCCGTGTTATAATCGTCATGGGATACAATTATTTATGGCGAGATAATGAGGAGCTTAATTATAGAAGAGAGCAAAGTATATGCTATGTTAGCCTTCTGTGAAGCATGTACCAGCTTCCTGTTCAGTCAATAATATTTTGTCTGAGTCTTAGAAGTTATTGGAGCTCAACCATTTCCTCCTTCACCTCCAGGGATGACCAAAACAACTTACGGATGCAGCACCAGCACTTATTAACTCCAAACAGCTGCTGTCAGCATCTATCCAGATCTTCTCCTCTAAGTGCACCCAGTTCTTGCATCAACAGTAGACTACAGCTAGGTGTCAAGGGTCATGTTCTGCCCTGTCTTTAAATGGTTTTAATCCGTTTTTAAGAGAATGTCATGGAGATAAAGGGATTTATGGATGGTGCAGTGATTTCATCTAAAAGGCCTTGGAACAAGCACACACTTAGTTGTTGGTGGCTCCTCTCAATTTGACTTCTGTCTCGGCCGAAAAACCTCCTTTAAAGCTTTTCTGAACCAATAAAAGCAGAGTTTATCATTTCAAAGAAGAACAAAGTTTTTGTCTCTATCAGCTAAACTGATTGCATTGCTTAAAATGAACACACACTAACCCTGATATTGCATCAGCGACGGACTAAACCCTCTCAGGCAGATTCTTTTTAATGTAGACTTCAATAAAAACAAAGTGCAGTGCTATAAAGTGAGTGCTTTAAAATGCTTTAAAGTTCAGAGCTTTACTGCATTGTTTATCTGACTCTTTGATGTCTGAAAAACACGTTTTGTGAGAAAAGGCTTCTGGTCCCAGTGTTGCAAAAATCCTGCTGACGGTGAATGTTGAGAATTGTTTGCCGTGATAAGCCCTACTTTTAATGTTTCAGAAAGGAATCCCCATTTGTCCTACCTTCTCACTCCCAGCGAGGTCCACCAGGTACAGCTTCCCACACAGCTTCTGCTCTGTCTCCACGTTTTCTTGTTTGATGTTTATCAGGAAGATGCTGTGACTGCGGGAACTGTGCTCATTCATGTCTAAAGTGTAAAAAGGAAGGAGAGGCTTTAAATCACACTCTTTATATTGAACGTCATTCAATTCATCACTTCCCATCGACAGAGTTGTTACAGTAGATGTTCCTTTTGCACCTCATCATGCTTTTCTCACCTTTGCACCTTGAAGTTTTCATACTTTCACTGTGAAAAATAAATCTCACACAAAACGTCTGACAGAGTGAGTGTCAGGACATAAAGAAGATCAACAGCGTGACTCACTGGTGACAGCAACGTGACGGCTGGCCTTCCCTTCATCTATCACATCCATCACTTCCTCGGGACTCGTCACAAAGCGCTCCGTGCAGCCCTTAGTGAAGAGAAGACGTGCAAACATTTATATGTGCTATAAAAATAACCATACACTCATACAGCACATGTACCAACAAAAATACTGCATCTGCTGATGAAATCATTTTAATTTGCACAATATATAAACACAGACACACGAACATGAAAATGGTTTGACATTAACTTTACTTCAAATCTATAACTTTGAAATGTATAGCACTGTTTTGTCATTTTGGGAAATGTGCACATTTGCTTTCTGGAGACTGAAGTAATTTTTAACAAATCCAACCTACCAGCATATTATATTTGTTTGTTTTAAACACACAAAATCAAAAATGTGGAATTATGGAATTAAACACATGCAACCATGGAAACAAGTGAAAGGGAGTTACTAGTCCAATAATTGTCTCAAGTCATTACCTAATTTCAACATGAGTTTGCATAGATTAAACAAATCCAAGATATAATATGTTACATTTTCTTTAAAAGTGCTGGTTGGCTAATCTTGACAAAACCCTTAAGCTAAAGCAAGCTAATCGGCCGCTGCCTTCTTGGTTATATTTAAAAGAATATATGAAAGCAGTATCAAAAATCATTTTACTTTCCAACAGAAGGTGAATAACTGTATTTCCGAAAATGTCAAACTACTGTTTCCTTTAAACATAAACTATAAATACACAGTAAAAGGAGAAAACTCAAACTGAATCATGTCAAACGGCTGCTGACTCACCTTCACGTAAGGAACTCTGTGTTTGTCTTCATGCACCGACAAGTTGGTTTTGGTCACTAGGATTTGATAAAAAGAGGTCATTGTGTTACCCAAAGCATTATCTGCGTGTGTACATGTGAGAGCAAATAAGCATCTGCATGTGAATGTAGACCTGACTATGTTCTCTTAGTGAGTCAGACTGTGCTAATGCTGCATGAAAAAAACATGTCACTCCATCTATGAACGATATTTATGGAACTGAACTTTTCTCGTCGTTGAGAGGTTAAGAAGATGACTCTGCTAATGTCAGCTAATAAAATGAAAAAAACACTATTGCCTGAGTGTCTGCATTAATCATCTCACATTTTAAAAGTCATATAATGTTGTTGATTTTTTAACTTTCCCTTGATTTTGGAGACCGTTTTTCCCCTGGAGACTGTGTGCTTGTGAGTGTCCGTGTCATTGTGTTTTATCGCACTACAGCCACTTTCTCCTCTTGGGAAAACCTCCACAGGGTGTTGTTCTCGCTTCATCTCACTTGTTTTCTTCTGTTTTGATGTTCATAGCTGTATGTTCCTCAGCTACTGTGAGCTTCCCTGCATACAAATGGCGGCTTTTGCCACTGTCTCTGGCTCGATTAAAGATGTAATCACAAGGATGCTGCCTACAGCTCCCTGTCCAGGCCTCTCCATCATTTCACACTGGTTACACCTCGTGATAGGACTATGAACTTCAATCTTGTGCTGCTTTCGTGTGTAATAACTAAACCCCCCACCCTGTTTCTATTATTTGAAGCAAAAAAGTATAAGAAAAAGCAGGGATACATTAAAGAAAATGTGCTTTCCATAATAAATTCATAACGATATAGACTCAGTTTGTTATGTGTTACTGTAACCTATTTGCTTTTTTTGAGTCGAACGCTCCAAGCTTGCTCCCTTTGTTCTGATTAATGGTCAATGAGAGCTTATTTTTTATTTATTAAAAAAGCAAGCTAATCACCTGCTGCCTGCCTGGTTATATTTAAAAGAATATATGACAGCGCAGCAGCATCAAAAATCATTCAAAAAATAAATTGAATAACTATATTTCATAAAATATCAATCTACTGTTTTCTTTAAACGCACACCCATAACACAATACATTCATAATGATATAGACTCAGTATGTTATGTGTTACTGCAGTTAACCTATTTGTTTTTTTTGTCGAACGCTCCAAGCTTAGCTCTCTTTGTTGTGCTTAGCTTATTTCTTGCACAATGTTGCAGTAGCTGTGAATAAATGTCCTTGGTTTGTGTCGCTATAAGTTTTAGGCACTATTATCAGGCCTGAGTTTTGTCTGAAGTGTTCCTCTCAGGCTGAGAGCCCAAACACCCTCCATTAATAAGGCAGGTCAGACAGGATGTAACCTCTACAGTCAAACACTGGCAGCATGGCTGTTTTTTCTCTCCTCTCTTTTCTCATTAGGATTTTGGCAGCAAGATAGTAAGTGGAAAAACATGATTTCAAAAGTGAAATGTCCCCCACTCCCCCAAAGACATTACACCCTTAATGAAAATATTATTATTATGCACCAAGGTGTGGCTTACATGTTTACATTTCCCACTGTGTATCGCAAGGGAACTGTACAGTGTTAATAAATGTGTGATGTGTTTTCACTAGGAAGTGTTTGATGCATGAACACACCATCCAGCAGGTCTCGTATCTTATCCATATAGATCTCGAAATAGGAGACCTAAAACAAAGCAAAAAAACATTAAGCAGGTGATCTATGGAATAAAGAGGAGGAACAGAAAAAAGAGATTCTCAGAGAAAGGAAGTGAGGGAGGATCATTGTGAAAATATGCAAAATGATGTTGCAGTAATCTGTATTCCAGTGGGTGCAGCTGTATTATCCTCTAAGACTGTTGCATAAAGGGGAAACAGCACAACACATGTAGAAGCATTTTCAAGGTTTATACATCATGATGTATTGATGCGTGGCGGTTTCCACACGGCAATCCATGTGAGGATTATCTCAGAGACACAGGCTGTATTCCCTAGGTATCACAGAGTAAAATAGAGCATGTTCATCCCTGGGAGACAAGTGTGCAATCTACTGTACGCATGAACAAACGTGCACACACATGGAAATTCAAACCAACCTTTATGTGAAATTCTAGGTTCTCATCCATAGCAAATATATGTTCAAAAATGTCCTCTGCGATCCGGGGGATGATTCCCATTCCCTGGGGATCATGAAGGTTCCCCTACGAGAAGAAAGAGTCGATAACAGTATATGTGAATAAAAAGAAGGATAAATGCAGACACTGGGATGAATACAGTGAAGAGAAAAGTAAAATAAAGAAGAGCAGAGACGCTTTGACTTTAAAAAGAACAGGGTTATTGCCCAGAGGGAGTTGTTAAGGAGGTTAGTTCCCACCAAAGGCTGGGAAAGAGAGATAGTGAGCAGTGACAGTTATGGAGGGAGATGTACTGTCAGAGGAGAGCATGGGAGAATATAAAATACAAATGTGTGTGTGCCTGTGTGTGCCTTTTGAATAATTTAGTGATGCTGTACCTCCATGGTGTGTGTTTTTCCAGAGGACGTCTGCCCATAGGCAAATATAGTCCCATTGTATCCACCCAAAACATCTATAATGAGAAAAGATCACACAAAAAACAAGAACAACATTTTAGAAATAAGGGATGGTGCAAAGTAGTTGTGATGAATTTACATAATTGGGATAATCTTGAACATCCTCACATGAGTAACTTTAAAAAAGCTGTCTGGATCGATATTATGGTAAAGAAGTGGAAAATAGAGCATGATTAAGAAACTCACACAATGTTGCTATTTTTTATTTATGTAACCTTTGCCAATGCAGAGACCTCATTATGTACAGTATGATAACCTCATTAAAGACTGCTCGAAAATAAATATATATACATTTAATGATGTGTGTCTGTTATACAGACAAATATAATTACCTGTTTCCTTACTATATGTAAGGTAAAGCAATTTTATGATATTATTGCCATTTTAAGAGTTTTAAACTTCTGATTATCAGGATCATTTCATGCAAGTCAAAGTTATTTTGTCAAGGATGTAACATTTTCACATCATACAGTACCATGCCTACAGTGGAAAAGAGTATTGGTATAAGAGTGCCAAACTAAAATAAATCTAACAAATATGTTTGGCCCCCAAAGACAGGTCAGACTGAGCCACATAAAGACTGTGTGCACTGAGAGGTGTACGCAGCATTTAGGTTTGGTTTGTTGCTGAACGACCTCAGTGGCTGCGCACAATAAACAACATCATACTAGGGCTGAACGATAAATCAGTTTAAACAAAAAAATGTTTTACATTTAAATAAATATTATTTTTTTTTTGCCAAAATCCTTCTGGCCCACATTTGTAAATGTTCCGGCCACTCCCTTTTTCTTTTTTTTTGCTTACCTAAATCCTACCGGCCTACATTTGTAAGTGTTCCAGCCACTACCTGGAGGGGTGTGGCCCACACCCCACTGGGCTGGGCCGTTTTGATAGGCTACCTATGTTCTATCTATCAGTTTCACTTTCACACATGAGTGACTGAGAGACCTAGCTGGCAGTTGCCTACAGATGGATAAACAAGCTCCAAAGCGTAAAGGCGTTTTTGTATTGTGTATACAGTATTGTAGCGAGCCCTGGGTTCAGAGGGAGGGGCTTGCATAGGGGGGGGGGGGGGGGGTGGCAGGGAAACGGGGTTCAGGGGGAGTGGCTGTACCCGTAGGATAGAAAAGGGGGAAGTGACGTCTGACTCAGAGGTCGCGCGGCTGTGGAGAAGAACGTGTTGCCCACATTCTGTTCCTGAGTTTAGGCTAGTTAGCTAGCAGGTTTATTGTGTTGGGTGCAGTCACTTTTGCCTCCACTTGCTGTTCAAATAAATGTTGAAAGAAAAAGTAAATCTGTTTACAGTTCTGTTTCATATAGTCCAGCAGATATGTGAAATATCTGAAAGAATTGTGCTTTTGATGATAAAAGCATGACATTTGGCACACTGTTAGAGCATGCCCTAAGGAAGATTTTTGGCTATAGGGCCATCGCAAATTTGTCCATTGGTTGTTATTTTACCAGTAGTTTAGGATCTAGACCACCTAGGAACTTGATTCTGGTGGCTAATCCTACATTTTCAAGGATGGGGAGTGCATTGGTACTATTTACAACATGCTAGAATGTAGCTAACTATATGTATCTGGTATTCAGGGAACAAAATACACAGTAAAACATTAACATATTTATTATGGTGAAGTAATAATACATGTTACATAATATATATGTAATATTACAGGTTTTCAACTAAATGCAGAGTTAGTTCTGAAAACACAGTCCACCACAATGGCAAAGGGCACTGCACTGAATTGCTGCCTTGACACATTTGCATTGTCCACTGCACCCCTTTTTGCATCCACAGCAGAGGAGTTCACAACAGGCTTGGTAATGTGGTCCAGTAAACTTCCCATCCAGCTGTGGCCTTCCTCTTCCACCCCCAGTCACCTGGGGATTGACTGACTCCTGGCTGCTAGTACGGTCATACAATACCAGAGAGCAGTGTCACACTCACTTCTCTACTTCCCCTCTTCTACGAACAGGCCAAATATGTGGCCATGATTCGTCATTCCATCGATGAGGTAAGGCAGGCATTAGAGATTCTGAATCCTGGTCAGATCACTCTGGATCAACCTCTATACGCTGTGGCTAAACAAATCCAGTGGAGCTGGCCAGCAACTCACAGTGAAGATCATTTTATTGTGATGTTTGTTGGGTTTCACATTGAGATGGCAGTACTCAAGGTGACCTCCTGGAGGGGTAGCGGGTGGAGAAGAGCAGTGTTGTGTTCCCAGTTCCACTTCTGGTCTATCATCCTGCAGCTGGAAATAGAGTTGATGATCTATGTGCGATCAATAAGAGAGGCCGACTTCCTACTCTACATAAATGCCTTGACCAAGAGTGTGCCTTGGTTCCTTTCTCTGGGACTGGTATCCATCTCTATGCCGGATGGACACCAGTCCACTTACGTGACATGATTGTGCTAAAAGATAACCATCCTGATGTCCATGGGCAGTTTCTGAAAGGAAACTTTGCTGTGAAGAAGACGACACACAGCTTCTCTGCTATTGTCATTGTCATTGACCAGGCCCACGAGCAGAACAATGCCTCTGTGAAAGGTGATGGTGGTGCTGTAGGCCTGACAGAGAACCCTGCAGCTCTGCGACGCTGGATGGTGTCTGGCCCCGAGATGGCACGTGTGGTTGGGGAGTTTGAGGCCTCCACTGAGAAGAGCAAGAAGACTGACACCCAGCACCATGAGCAGACCAAACATGCGCAAATGGCATTTGCACAAGATGTTAAAGCACTAATTGGTGCTATATATAAGACATGGGCAATCCATTCTGTGAAATAAGCAGTGAATATCTTCTTGTACTGAATACTAGAGATCTTGCCGATGCAGCAGTCATTGACACTCTGAACCAGATTGAGAAACTCGGGCAGGACGGGTATGACACCTACAGTGGAGGAAATAAGTATTTGATCCCTTGCCGATTTTGTAAATTCACCCACTTACAAAGAAATGAACAGTCTATAATTATAATGGTAGGTTTATTTTAACAGTGAGAGTAGGAATATCAAAAAGAAAATCCAGAAAATTACATTATATAAAAGATACCAAATTATTTAACTGTGGGAAATAAGTATTTGATCCCACACGGATTCTGGCTCCCACAGACCGGTTACATAAGTTCATTTCCTTTAGGAAAGTACCCCTCGTATCAACTTGTTACCTATATAAAAGACACCAGTCCACAGAATCAATCAATCAGATTCCAACCTCTCCACCATGGGCAAGACTAAAGAACTGTCTAAGTACCTCAGGGACAAGATTGTAGACCTGCACTTGGCTGGGATTGGCTACAAAACCATCAGCAAGCAGCTTGGGGAGAAGGTGACAACTGTTGGTGTGATTATTCGGAAATGGAAGGGAAAAAAATCAATCACCGTCGCTCTGGGAATCCACACAAGATCTCGCCCCTTGGGCTATTGAGGATCATGAGAAAGGTGAGGTATCAGCCAAGAACTACAAGGGAGGAACTTGTTAATGATCTCAAGGCAGCTGGGACCACAGACCCAAGAAAACTATTGGTAACACACTACACCATAATGGATCAAACCCTGCAGCGCCCGCAAGTTCCCCTGCTCAAGAAGAACATGAAATATGGGTGTTGAGAGATGTATCCATAGATTTAGTCCCTAATTTTGCTCTCAAAGTGCACCAGATTGATGCTTTTAACTTCAACATTTAAAAAAAAATCTTCCCGGGGGAGCATGCCCCCTGACCCCCCTAGAGGAGGTGAGGTCCACCACCTGCCCACACCCCCTGTTAAATTGTCTCACCCACATTGAGGATGCTTCCTACGCCATGTTTTATTCCATGCGTCAAGTCAGGCAAATTGGGTCAAAATGTTATTGCATCAATGATCTGTTAACATTAGAATCAATAAATATATGCCGTAACTATTTTTGCTCTAGGCAACTCAAGGGCTGCTCAGGTAATGTGATTACTATATGAATAATGGTCCAAAATAACATGAAATGCATAGGGTTTTTTGTTAAGTAACATACTTTCGTCGCCGGCCGGCCGATACATGCGTTGCATTAAGTGGGCTTGTCTGTCAATTAATCCCCGGGCCACTTTTTCCCCCCAGTCCGCCCCTGGTAATGCTCCATCACATGCTTTACATCTATTACAGGGTGAATCTTAAACTGAAGCTTGACTTTAAAGCAACCCAACGGAAGTTTCATGTAAGTTTAGTTCTTTCACTCGTAGCTCGGGCTGCGGGGGTGCTAGAGACGGGAGCATGTTGATGCGACCTTCCTAACCGGAGATATGGCCGCATTTTAAACTTCCGTTGGGTCGCTTAAAAACAAATATCGCAAATCGAATCGCAATCGCAATATCTGTCAGAAAAATCGCAATTAGATTATTTCCCCAAATCGTGCAGCCCTACATCATACCTGCAACGTTTAATTCTCCAGGAGGCACCTAGTATAGTACCAACCAAGATGTTATTCTCCCTCCATGATTGTTAAGAACTCAGACACTCAGGATATAGGACCCAATTGCACGACCCGGGAGAGTAGACAGAGGTAAAGTATTTGTAAGATACTTTATTTTTCCAAAAAAATGATCACTATCTAATCTCAGATGAGATGACAAAATGAGAACAAAAGAAATCGCTCACGTTGTGAGGAACAAAACTTTTCTAGATAACATAGAGAGCATAGCCCTGACTTTGGCATGAGACAAGACAAACTGACAATGAACACTGGGAGACTGGGGAATTTAAACACATGACAACAAGACACAGGTGAAAACAATCAGGCTGGTGCTGATGAGCACAGGAGACACACAAGGGGTGGACAATCAGGAAGCCTGGGTTGCGTTCCAATAGTCCATTTAGCTTAGGAACCTTCCTAACCAAGTGAAATGACCCGGAAGTACGTCAGTGGCAGCCATGATAAGTGCCGTTCCAATTCTCTAAATGAAAGGAAAGGAGGTTTCAAACTTCCTTTATAACCTCCTTTAGCTTAGGAACCACTGGACCTCCCTTACCGAAAGGAGAGGAGAAAATGCTGCCCCACAATGCCTTGCAGCCGCAGCATTTGCCGTCACACAACAGTCAACGATTATGACGGAGAAATTATATCATGAAAGTTACGGTGCTTATTAAGCATTTTAAAACGTATGTGGTAACTTGCCAAAGTGCTTTGTTTTGAACGTTCATCAGTATTATAATCAAAAAGAGAAATATGAACGTTAGTTTTTACTGAAATGATCAAATAAAGTCAACATTTCACAGTCTTCACTGAGCTGTGTGGGGTTTGTTCAACTCAAGATGTTTGAATGGTGATATACACAGTGATAGATGTTAAGGACTAATGTTTATAATAAATACATTTGTATTTATTTTAAGATATTTTCAAACAATCATACGTATTGGGATCATTTGTATTAATGTGGACCGGAGGGAGAGGGTGCGAGCATAAGTTTCACTTTCCTTTTTTATTTCAATTCCAACTTTGGTCATGGAGAATATGTTTCTCTGTTGTCCACGTTCATAAAGCATAAAGCAACAGCATCAGAGCACGGTGCAGAGTCTCTAGATGAGTTTACAGTAGTCCCTCGTTCTTATTAAACATCCATGTTGTAGTCCGCTGTATAGACAACTGTAGTTTCCATAGTTTCCCCACAGCAGCAGACGCACATTCATGACGTCCGCTGGCGCATCATAAACAGTCGGATAGTGAAAGTGCATTCGGATTCTCTAAAGTACCGCGGTCTCTTCTCCTAAGTCCTTTTGAATTCTCCTATCCACTATCCCTTAACCCCGTGACGTTTCACTCAGAGGTCAAGGAATAGGAGACAGGGTCAGAATTTAGGAGCTGATTTTTGGATTATCGGAACGCAACCCTGGAATGAGAGATAAATAGTGAGTGACAAAAAAAACATGAAAATGAACCTCTCTTAGCATTTATGTCGGTGCACAACAGTGATGGAAGCCAAAGTGAAACAACACCTCAACATTTGAGCTAATAAACCGTGATATATAACAGTGATATAGAAAAAATGTTCGCCCCAAAAGGCCAGGTGCCTCAGGTAAGCTGACCACAAATCTCTCAGGCTCTGATCTGAAACAATGAGGCTCCCCTCTCGTTCTGTGATTCCTTTACTCGTGCAGCTCGCAGCTCAGCAACGTCTCTTCCTACGCACGCACAGGTCATGGTGGGACCGAAAAACTGCATGACACATAATAGAACAAAGAATAAAGAATCTGTCTGGAAATGAAGACAGACAGAGATGAGATCGCTTAACAGCTGAGACCACCAAAAAGAGAAACACAGAAGAAGAAGAGAGGGAGATGAAAGAGTGCATAAATATAAGAGAAAGATGAAAAAGCATTAAAAAGATGCAGCAAAATGTAGAGGAACTGACAACCAGAAAGACCAAAAAGGACAAAAAAAGTCAATATAAAAATGTCTCTGGCCTCGCTGTTTAACCCTTATCCTCCGACAGATTTCAAATCTCACTTCAGATCTCATTCCTTTATTTTGCCAAATCCCTAACCTTGGATTTTTCCAACCCTGCCCTACAATTCATCCCACCGTGTTATACCGTCCTTCCTCGGTCTAAGTAATCTTTCCTAGCAAATCAATCTCTTTGCTCCATGCTCCATCTACAGAAGGGCTAGTGAAGTTTCACACTCACTTTGATGTTGGCACAAAAAGGAGACCTGAGGGGGAGAGGCAGACAGAGGGAGGGGCGAAGGAAAGAAGATTCGATTCTCCTCTGGCTTCGTTTGATCTAGGGGCCTTCGGATACACCAGTCCCGCTTTGCTTTGATTAGTATGCATCTTGTTAATGTGTGCATGTTGATGCTCACACCTGAAAGTCGTGTGGTCACATCATGTTATGGAAATTGCTTTTCTCTCTGCTTTTAAGCAGCTTTGAATGCATTCAGTCAGTGTGTAGACAAAGCCGTAAAGGTGAACCGAAGGATATTGAGATTGAAAGAGTATTGACTCTCTCCCTCAGCTTTTCTGTCACTCACATGTCTCGGGTTTAAAAGAAAAGGCAAACAGTACATGACTCACCTTTGACAATCTGCTTGGCGCAGGTGTTGTAGACCTGTATCTGGGTGGTGTTCGTAGGAAACACCTGGTCAAACACGTATGACTTCCCCTGTGAAGTACAAACACACACAGTCAGCCACACCACAACACAGACAGATTGGAGATTCTGATTTGTGCCAACACTTCATCATCCCCTGTGACTCCCTTCCTTGGAAGTTTGTGAAGCAGAGCAGGGAATGTGAGAGAGACTTCACACATAATGTTTATCATTAAAAGACTGTAAAAAAAGTGCTACATCCATATTTAATTCATAAACATGCTTTATGGACGCTGAGTCCATCTCTCCTGAATAGCAGTGCATATATCACAGTTTGAGGCCAGTATGTCTCCTTTGAATACTATGCTTTCTGTGTTTGTCACTATGTATTTTATTTGTGTACATTCTGTGCTACTGCAGAGGATGCTTTGTATGAGTGCACTGTTAAGCCTTAGGTAAAAGGCTGTGCAACCCCAAGAGAGACAGAGAAAGAGATCACATGTGAGGTGAAGCCATTAGAGGCAGCGTTCAAGGACTTGGAGAGTAAAGTGATGGAGTGGAGAGGAGAGATGTTGTGGAGGAGTAGAGCAGGGGACTGCAAATCCAGAGAGAGCAGAAGAAAGTAGATGACCTGAAAGCAGTAATGGCATGGAAGAAAGACTGTACTTAAAACAGTACAAAAATATATATTATAAAGAGGTTTTTTTATACTGAATCAGTGGGTCGGTTAACCAGACGGAAAAGCAGCCTTAGTGAGAAACAAGACAGCCAATCAGACGTCCATCAGCTACAAGTCAAACTGCCAATTTCCCACAGACACAGACATGGGTTGCCATTCAGCCAGTTAATTATCCAACTAGCATTATTCCACTGAAAAGCCACTTTCCATATTTTACAGACACCACATATGAGGTAACACAGTATGTGAAAAAGATAGAAACTGAAGGCAGTCTAGTCTTGTTATTAAAACATGCCTGATAGCAGTTTGTGTGTGTGGTGGGTGTAGGGATGCATATACAATGTTCCTCTAGCAGTGTGTGCAATTGTACAAGACAGCCTAGACCACCCACAAACCTGCAGACATCCACTGAGAGAAGAAGAAACACAGTAGAAGGCTGTCTTACCTTCACAGCTATTTTTCACTCAGGTTTTATTATAGTATGCTCTTTGTGATGCGTTGGTCGCATGACGAACAAACTATACTTACTGTATGTAAGGTATGCTGACTTTGATGAGGAAAAACATTTGTATTGTGTCTTTTCTTTTTCTTATTTATAAAACAGTCTTCAAAACATGTTTCATGGAAATGTTAAATGTAGATGTTTATGTTATATACTTTTTTTTAAATTCACATATTAATTAAAAAATACTTGTAATCTGATACAACCTTAAAATAATGTTTGGTTTAAAATCAAGAGCTGTCTATGCAACGCTTTATTTGAGGATCTAACATGTAACTAAGGCATTATGGGTCAAAATCACCATGGAAGCAGATTAAATAAATGTTTGTTTGTGTGTCCATCCATCCATCCATCTTCTCCCGCTTATCCGTGGTCGGGTCGCGGGGGGTAGCAGTTCCAGCAGAGAGCCCCAAACTTTCCCTGGCGACATCAACCAGCTCTGACTGTGTGTAGGCAATCTAATGCAACCAGACATGGAACTCATCTTTGGTCTTCTTGACCATATACTATATATATATATATATATATATATATATATATATATATATATATATATACATACATACTCGGGTGTCTGAACTTTCCTTCAAGCCTGCAGAAAGGCTGTGTCAGGCAGAAGATGACGCACCCTTTGAGAGATCTGCAAAGGTCTCTTATGTAATCTGGATGTACTGTCTAATGGCCAGGATTTACTTTGGCCGCAAACCATCCCTAGTATAGGCTGTTCTTTCCTTATTGTCTTGAGGGTTGTATAGGGAGCAGGAAGTGGGAGCGCCATGTTACATAAGCACGTCATTAAATCCATGAGTCTTGTTCTATTCATGCTCCTGTTCAAAGCAAGAGGGGATAATGTCCCTACAAGGAAACACATTGTTATTGCTTCTATGGTTTAAATATGGAAATGTATTGATATCATAGGAAGAAAGGCAAGCATTAAAACCGTTTTGAAAAGAGAATGAAATTGAGACCCGTTTCAACATGCCACACGTTGCACATTCATAGAAATAAGCATTTTTGACTGGTTTTAATACACTCTCAAACTCCCATGCTAATTTAAAAACTGTGATTATGTCTGCACCAGCAGTCTGGGATAAAATACATCAATAATCCCCCGCACCTCAAAGTATTACATAGGCTATTGCCCCGCTGCTTCTGAGCCTTTTAAATGACACATTCAACAACAAGCTTGACACAAAATCCCAACGCACACAAATCTAAGTGGCTTAAATAATACATTCGTTGGCTTTTAAGAATTGGCTCTTTTGTTGTGTAAATCACAATTCACTGTGTTGCTCTCTTATTTCACAAGCACATAGATATTATGTTGGGTTTCTACATGCCATTTTAACATTGTGCATGTATCCTTACATTTATGTACAAGGCTTTGCACTATAAGCGGCTAATATGTGGCAGTAAAGTGTTTATTGTTTACAGTATATGATCAAAAATCAATAATGGGAGGTGATGATAAATAATGAAAATAGTAAAGTCAATATTTTACAGCAGTAACAACACAACCAAGGGAGTAACAATGATTTGTTGACTAGTAAGTCACACAAGAATAAAACATTTTGTATTTAACATTTTTACAAACAAAATGTTACTTTTCTGTGCTCCACCCAGGCATGCAAACGTTGGCCGTAAATAGGCAAATGGCTGTGTGTCAACTGGAGTGAAAACCCCATTAGGTCAATTATTCAGAATGCACTGTTTACATGTTGAAATGTTCCAAATAAGGCTCCTTAAACAAGAACAACAATTGTTATCACATGTCTTAGTCGGAAAATGTTACGTTCGGAATAAGGCCTATTTCCAAATATGCCATATGACCCATGATATCAAATCTGAAATTTTAGTGGAATATTAGTGTGCATGTAAATGTAGTCGTGTTATATGCATTTCATATGTTTAAATATATGAAAAGTGGATATGGGCAGGCTACCGTTATGGACCGAAAGTCATAATCCCTTTTAGTGTTGCCATGGTTTAACATGCAGCCTGGTCAACACATCCTCACTCCCAGGTCGGCCTATGTTGACGTTATGTCAAGTCCCCTGTCGGCTTTTTCCAACGCAAGGGGGGGCCCTTAGCGTCCATTTTCAACGCAAGGGGGGGCCCTTAGCGTCCATTTTCAGCTTTCCGGGATGTCCATATGCTTCTATGGACGCTCATGGAAGCACGGCATTCGTTTGTGTCGACTGCCCTTAAAGGCAATGTGAGCGTCCATTCTCATTGGATAACGGAGAATTGTACACCCGGAAGTAAGTATTCCCCTTACTGTCGATTGATTTTACAGTGATATCTGCACTACTCATCGACTAAAAAACACCAGATTATCCTTGTTAATTACACAACATTGATTGGTTTAAATTGTGTGCAATGCTTTTGTATTTTTCCCCTTCGATTCGGAGAAACAAATATTTTTTCGGAGTAAAGGATGGCAGAAGACACTACACTACCCAGAATCCCCAGCTATCGTTTGGACTACACCATGTGCTCTGTTTGACAAACCCTGTGATAGTCCTCAAGCTCTGTGATTGGAGAGTGTGCTCCGAGGGTTACGCCGAGCCTCGAACAGCACTTGAAATGGGATGGAACCACGGCAGACTGTCCATAACTGGATTTGAACGGGTCCACCGCGTCCCCCCCTCCCCCACCCCGTCCCCAGAACTACACATGCTGGCTATTCTGTTTCGCAACATGTTCTTTATCTATGGCACGTCTCTACTGGGAGTTGTAGTTTTAAAAGACGTTTTCGTATTTCCCATAATAAGAAGTTGCCAGTATTAAACTG